>NC_137827.1:22390038-22895069 GCF_963921795.1 Nannobrachium achirus
GCGGCCGGCTACCAAAAGAGCTGCCAGCACAGCGGAACTGCTCGGACAGAAACTCAATCAATCAAGGTGTTATATGGGGCAAGGGATACGTAGCTACCTGTACCTGTCCCTCACCTGATCTGTGTGTGTGTGTGTGTGTGTGTGTGTGTGTGTGTGTGTGTGTGTGTGTGAGGGAGACCTTCATGATTGTGTGCTTATTGAAGAGATTTAGGACTCTTAACAAACATATGCAACTCTGATGCTGGTAATATATGCTGTCATAATTGCTTATATGGGTTTAGCAATAGGAGGGACGGACATGGTCGGTTCCAAGGAGGCGGCGACAGTTGTTTTGTGTTTGATCGAGTGCGCCGCCGCTGTGACGGTCTCCACCTGACCGGCTGACAAACAGAAGAGCGTTCAATTATCTTAAAGAGATCCTTGTGAGGTTGTTCTTTCATCATGTACTTTGTTTCATAATGTATTTACAGTCCCTGTGGGCTGGGAATCAAAGCACGTGAGGGCTCTGCTGGCTGGGCGTAGCTGGATTGAAGGGCTGTATTATATTTTAGCGCACCGTGGTGGATTAAGAGGTGGGTGCTGAGAGAAAAGCTTTTAGAGTGGTGCCGTAGATGGTGGCGTGCCGTAGCACAGCTCTGCCAGCTCTACATTGCAAACTCCGGCCGAGACAAAAGCCAGGTTGTTGACCTTTACGTTCCAGTTTCAGTGTGTGGTTCACAGAGCTGCCGCAGCAGCAGCGGCGCCGCACTCTGAAATGTCACGCTAGATGTATGTTTACGCTGTAAAATCCTCAGTATTAACTTAACCCTAAGAGTGTAGGAATGGAACAAAATGGACCCTTACCCATTCGTAACTCTGAGAGTGTACAGATGGAACCATTTTGAGGACTCCTTGAGTTGAATGAACACTCGTGTTTTTTACGGTGTAGAATCGATCAGCTCTCGGCTGGATGCCTTCACAGGGAGTGAAAAGTCCATTCCGTTTTCGTGCGTGAACCTGCCGACTTGAACATAAGCCGCCGCGCGGCCTTTGTGTTTTTCCATTCTCTGACCCCCTGCTGTGTTGTTTTTCCGCCCCACCAGGGCCGCTCAGAAGCTGAATCTGTCGTCCAAGCGGAAGAAGCACCAGCCTCCATTGCTCCACACACAGGAGCCCTCCATCTACCCCACCAACTTCAGCGGCGTCCTGCAGCTCTCGCAACCGCCCGCCCCGCCATGTCTGCTCCGCGCCGTGTCAAAGGTCAAGGAGAACCCCGGCATGGGAAAGGTAAGGAATGGCACGTGTCGACATGTACACAAAAGAGTCAAGGACACACTCCATGTTTGTGTACACAGAGGCTTATACAGTACACATACACGCATTCCGCATGTGCACCTATAGACAGGTACTCCACACACATAAACACGTAAAGGAATCAAACACACACAGATGCGCACACGCACGCACGCACGCACGCACGCACGCACGCACGCACGCACGCACGCACGCACGCACACACACACACACACACACACACACACACACACACACACACACACTCACACATAAATGCCCATGTATGTATTGTATATCTGCCCACATACTGACACACAGACCCCTATTTGAATGAGTGAGTGCAGATCGGCGACACAACGGTCCACAGCAGGCCTGCCGCCTGCTCCAGTCTCTACAGATGCAGACAGATAAGCCTGCTGGAATGTCATGAATTCACTTCAGTTCGTTGCACCAACATTCTTCTCGCTGAATACCCGACAGTTTAGTACAGAAAAGAAGGATAAAGCCAGCGGTTCTTCAGACTGCAGCCATTTTTACTACAGGATTTTCGCAGTCCAGTGACAGATGTAGATATATGCTATGTGATGATGCAACTCAGGATGGTGGTGATTGGCCCCTTATTAGCCTGCATGTTGTATAAACAGCGGTTCTTCCTCTGAGGTTTATTGGGTATTGTTTGTCTGGGCCAGGGACCTGTATTTATAGAGCAGAAGAAGTCCCCCTCACAAGATTAAATCCCACCTGGATAGGAAGTCCTCGCTTGTTTTGCCAAATATCCAGACGCTTGACATCTTACCGCATGTTATAAATCTCCCATTGAGAGACGGACTTCATAAAAAAGCCCTGCGTTATTAACGAGCTTCCTCGAGCCCACACCTGAGGAACACCGCTCATACATGCGTGGATCTACATCAGCCTCAGGGTAGCTTTTGGAAAGGGAAATGAAGGATTTGAGACTTAATTCCAAGTCTATCACTACCAGGCTTCAGGGGTGTCATACCAAATTCTGGGCCCTGGGTACAAGGATTCACTGCGTTATTTTGTGCTTTAACTATTGAAAAATAGCAGATATACAAGCTCACAGTGCGGCACCGAGTGCCGCGCTGCGACCGTGAAAAAAGTCTTTGAATATTTCAAAACATATGGTTTTTGGAAAGAACTATGTTTCTATGTCAGTGGTGCTCAAACCTTTTCATGTGAAGGACCCCCAAAATGATATGTATTAGACCACGGAACCCCATCTCAAAATATTTAGCTCCAGGGACCCCCCCAGAAGCAAAATTTGAGTTACAAATGTTCGCTTAAAAAATACTTATATTAAAAAATGTGCACACCTTTTCTCAACTTTTCAAAAATAGCAGATCAACATGCTGTGAGCTTGTATATCTGCTATTTTTCAATAGCCAAAGTATAACATAATGAAGGCCCCATCCCCCTTGGGCGCTAGTAAATCAGTCCCACTTTTCCCCACCTTGTGACGCCCCTGCCAGGCTTCCTCTTCATCAAGGAGAGCGGTATGGTAAATCCAACCTCTCAGCGAAGTTCAGAGCAGAGCCTCCCGGTTCAAACAATCAAAAGGTTCCCTCCTTGTGGAACAATGGTTTGTTTGTGGAATCACAGCCAGTAGTATTTTCATTTGCCAGCGTCTAGCATGGACTGTTATGACTCATATGAATCCAGTCTTAAGTGTAGTTGGACGTCTTGTTTTCGTCCATTTGGATCGGGTCCACTTTTGACCTCAACAATGCTCTTTAGGGTTACAGACATGGGGGAAGGGTGGGGAAAAGCCCTGCTAATGGATTTTGGGGGGGATCAAGAGACAGGGGGAACGGAGCCATTAGCACATGGGCCCGAGGTGTTAAAATGCCGCCGTGGCTGTAGCCAATCCTCTGCAGCCCCTGGTCTCAAATCTCTGCCAACATAAATATAGCCGAGACGTTAGTTATCCTAGTAGCCTCCCCACACTCAACAGAGGCCCAGTATTAATAATATGTGGGAGCCCCGTTTTAAATGTCATAGCAAATGTAATTTACTCAACATATGCACACGTCAGTCACGATAACAGCCCCCCACGGAGCACAAAGAGAGTTTGCACTTGGCCGGTGGTATCCATGAGGAATTGCACTTCACTGAAAGAATGGGATTGCCAGCAGACATTGTTTCTGGATCTGTAGCAATATTTATACACCAGGTGAAGAATGGCTCCTTGTGTGGGCGCAAAAGACAGAGGGGAGAGACAAGAGTTGAAAGAAATGCTCTCGTTTGTCAGAAATAGGAGGACTTTAGTTACATTAGCAGCCTGCTGTTTGTGTGTGTGTGTGTGTGTGTGTGTGTGTGTGTGTGTGTGTGTGTGTGTGTGTGTGTGTGTGTGTGTGTGTGTGTGTGTGTGTGTGTGTGTGTGTGTGTGTGTCTGTGTGTCTGTGTCTGTGTGTATGTTTGCATAATTATACAGGTACAGTATGTATGTATATATATATATATATGTATTTATGTCTGTACGTACCGGTATGTACCGGTATATGTATGTGTGTCAGTCTGTGTGGTTTTGTTTTGCAAGATTGTGGTCTTTTCAATGCTGCCTACTGAAATCCAAGCTGTTTGTTTGTACTGTAGGTAGTAGTTAAGTTGACAACATACAATACAGACAACTTATTAAGCTATCAGGGAATGCAGCATGTTTCCAGAAATCCGTTTATGCCATTTTATATCTCATGCCATGTCACCTTGCCAAACATTTCACTTCAGAGAGCTTGCATGGCTGTATTTTAGATCAGATCGAAAGCAACAATGAGCTGTCAGAGATTCAAAAGAAAACATATAGGAATGTCATATTGAGTGACATGCAAACGCAGAAGCGCACTGATGTGCACATCCATTATACTGCCGTGTGTTGCATGGAGGAAATTGAGCAGGGAAATATCTCTATCTATACTATGGAGAGTTTGGGACGAGCCGCACAGTGTAGTACTGCATAAACAACTGGCAGGATGACTTCACTTCTCAGAACAACGGCGATAACATCAGACATGAAGAGTCTCGCCAAAGCAGGGCCCAGTCAACACCCTCGGAGTGTATTTTGATACACACCATTGTCCCGTTTAGCGTAGCATGCGGGCGTGATTTAGCGTGACCTGTGGAATGTGTTAAGACCGGAGGATCACTTTTGAATGTCAAGCCCCAGAATGAAAGAGAGGACGGGACCCTTGCAGAGCTGCCATGCTACGGGAACACAGAGGGAGGGAGAGAATGATGAAGAGAGAGAGAGGGAGGGGAGATAGGAGAGGCGGAGGTAAAGTGAGTAGGTGGGAGAAGAAGGGAGCCATATGCTCTTGCTCTCCCATGCTGGTGAGCTTCTTGTGGTCCAGCAACCAGCCAGCCCTGTGGCTAATCTCCCCAGCATGGTGGCATACAAACATTAATTTCCCACATTCACTGCTAGGAGGTTCAACACCAGCACACTGTACAATAGCAGCCACCAGGTCCACCAATCAGTGTTTCTTTAGTAACCTTATGATATTTGTTGAGGTGATTGTTCTGGATATGAAACCGTAACAGCCTCTATTTATTTATCTCCTTTGTCTTCTGTGGTCTGTTGTGGCTGTATAGATTAAGTACAGCGTGTTATTTTCTCTAAGTTTAGGTCATGCTTTAAATATGCAAAGGATATAGTGTATCTTCGCCGATTTACTTTTACAATATGAAGATCTCAGGTCATTTGGGACTGAACATCTTGTGTCATTTGGGACTGGTCTAAAATAAAACAGTGTTTAGCCATGTTTTGACACATAATCCTAGAGGATCAGAGGCTTGCGCCAACTCTGACAGCTTATAAATCCAGGCTAAAAATGTTAATGATCTGCATGGACTTTTATAGATATTCAGACTACTTTATTATTTTCTTGCTTGTTTTTTGAGGTTCTTTGTTTTTGTTGTTATTTATTATCTATTTTATTTTAACTTTAGTTTAAATAATAATAATTGTTCTTTATTCTTTCTAAAAAATAGCTGTCTCTGTGTTTCAGGTGAAAGTGATGATGCGTATCTGCCCGTCCCTGGATGCTCCAGACACGTCAGAGTCTCAATCCTTCCTGAAGGTGGACAGCAGGAAGAAGCAGGTGACGCTTTACGACCCTGCGTCCAGCCCGCACTCCAGCTCAGGACACAGGAGATCCGCCACTGTGGCCGTCCCAAAGATATTCGCCTTTGACGCTGTGTTTACCCCGGATGCCTCACAAGTAAGGGCCATTGTGGGAAGTGTGCGTGTGTTTAGGGAAGGCGTTAACCTCTCAAGGGCAAAGGGACGTCTTTATGCTGGCAGGGTGCGGCCGGAGGCTTATAGAAAAAATGCCAGTCTTGAGTCGGGGGGCATTCTTCCCTGTGTGCGCCCAACAGCTGGGCCTTTTAAGTCTGGGGAATGATTTGAATTCAGTCCACATATATCTAACCTCTCCTTTCACAGAGCAGCTATATGTAACCACCACTCGCCACTGCTCAAAAAAGCCATGCAACTAAGATCAAAGACCACATGTTTATTTACTGGTCATTTTAACAAATGGCAATCCATAGTGTACCACTACTGATAATAAAAGTGTTCAATGCCCTCCACAGTAAAGTAAAGAAATGTAACTCAGTGATCATTATTTGGGTCAGCATGGTGATGCAAATTGTGTCTGTGATTGAATAAAATGCTAGAACAATCAACTCATTCCTCTGCAGCGTTGCACGCTTGTTGTCTTCACAAGCAGAGCAGAGGAGGTTCTAATCCAACTAGTTCACAGAGTGGAACAGTATCTCCATTCTCAACAGTGGGTAGAGCTTTAGACATTAGATCTTCTGCTCAATGCAACCTTCTATCAGTAAGCAGCTGATAACTTTAGTCTTGATGTTGCTCCAGTGGTGGTATGGCAAGAATACCAGAATACGCCACTGGGACAGCTAACAGTAACAGTAATAGCTCTTGTTTGCGTTGTGATGTATGGGAAGAGACCTCCGCTGCAGAAGCCTAGCCCCAGAGGACCCATGCTGAAACACATTGTAAAGAATGAGCTTCACATTGCAATATACTGTGGACACACACACACACACACACACACACACACACACACACACACACACACACACACACACACACACACACACACACACACACACACACACACACACACACACACACACACACACACACACACACACACACACACACACACACACACACACACACACACACACACACACACACACACACACACAGTTGTAATTGTAAAACACGTGTGCATATCACACAAACTTGAACGTTGGAATGGTGAGATAAGATAACATTAGATGATAAGATATGATGGACTTTATTAATCCCTGAAGCGAACAGCAGCAGCAATTCTGAGCAACAAAGTAATAATAACCAATGGTCAAATAGCAAATATTTTGTGGATTTAATGTATTTTCCTCTTCTTCAACACAAGACAATAAGTGGGGTCCATGCTCTTGGGGTTGTGCTTTAAATTCAACAACATTTCCTTCACTTGTAAACGTACTGCTTCGGGGCCGTGTTTAATTTGTGTGTTTTCTGCAAGCTGATGTGTGCTTTTGTGTTTTTCCGCAGGCTGAGGTGTGCTCAGGGACAG
Source organism: Nannobrachium achirus (assembly GCF_963921795.1). Classification (NCBI taxonomy): domain Eukaryota; kingdom Metazoa; phylum Chordata; class Actinopteri; order Myctophiformes; family Myctophidae; genus Nannobrachium; species Nannobrachium achirus. The sequence continues at coordinate 22,396,935 of NC_137827.1, forward strand.
TGGCGGAGGTCATCCAGTCCGTGGTGAACGGTGCGGACGGCTGCATCTTCTGCTTTGGCCATGTCAAGCTCGGTAAGCTCCTACACTGCCGACAGATTAGACCAGAGCCTTTGTTAGCCAAGGAAAACTCTCAGCGGCCCATTGTTAGCTGCACTCGACAGCCACAATTGACTTAGCAGTGCACTGAAGTGAGCAGAGGAAAGGGAATGTTGAAGGAGAACAGGGGCATGCGGTGAGTCGTGGGCCGTGTGTGTGTGTGTGTGTGTGTGTGTGTGGTGGGGGGGGGGTCTGCATCAAGGCTACAGGGCTCGGTCTGTAATTAAAATCATAGTAATTGACCTGGCCAACATTCTTAGTCCGAAAGGCTGGTTCCATTTCTCACTGCAGTTCCCACAGGCTATAATCCTCCTCAGAATGGCTCTGTATGGAATATAGCCCTGTGGTTCACCTTTAGATTTTTTATTTGCCATTTACCAGAAATATCACCCCAGAACCACTAAAGCCACTATTAGTTGCTTCCTTTTTTTTCATACGCCTCAACACACAGACACATTTCATATATCTGTCAACTCGCTCACTGCCTATTAATTTTGGTTTGAGGGGGAAATCGAGCATCGGCTTGTTAACCTCTTTTAAAATGCGAGCCAACTTTTCCCTCTTTCTCTTGTGTATCTCCAGGCAAAACGTACACCATGATTGGCAACGACTGCTCCACTCAGAGCCTCGGCATTGTGCCCTGTGCCATTTCCTGGCTCTTTAAGCTCATCAACGAGCGCAAGGAGAAGACAGGCACGCGCTTCTCTGTCCGCGTGTCCGCGGTGGAAATCTGCGGCAAGGACGAGGAGCTGAAAGACTTGCTGTCCGAGGTGTCGTCCGGCAGCCTGCAGGATGGCCAATCCCCTGGAATCTACCTGAGAGAAGACCCCATCTGTGGCACTCAGGTAAGGGGATGTGGAAGCGTGAAGGTGCTTGGTGTGTTTTGCTCTCTTTCTTTGTTCTCTGATCCTCTGTGGTATATATTAGAGGTCCTGCACATTGATCTGAGCCTCACTAGGATCTTTCTAGTCCTGCCCATCCAACCCTCAGCTCAGCCTGATGTTTGCCACAGCTTTCTGTATTGTCTTTTTTCTCCCAGGTCTTTCGCATATGCAGTCCATCTTCCTCTGTCCGTCCCACCTCCCCCCATACATTTCCACCCAAAAAAACATCTGTGGTATTGATGGCTCTCGCCTTACCTTTGTATTGACTCCGCTGTCAGCATCCGTCAGCATCCATTACCCCTGTGTGTGATTGCTGGCCCTCTGCAACACAATGAAAGCATTATTGGGACCGCTGGTGGAGGATGGTAGGGTTGGAATGCTCTGACAGGTGTTGCCGTCAGATGTTGTTTTTTGGGGGATCCATGTGGACTGTGACTTCAAAGGCTCCACATCCCTGCGAGGCTCCTTGCTTCTCTTCCTCTTAGCAACCATGCACGCCCCTCCTCCCTTCTCCCTGCTACTCTTCCTCACCCCCCACCCCTCTCTCTCCTCTTTCTGTATCCTGCCATCACCACATCCGTGGAGAGGGAAATACCCCTGCCTCCTGCTCCTCCATTACCTCTCCTAATCCCCCTCTCTCTCCGTGTGCATATCTGCCGCTCTAATTGCCCCCGAGACCCAATCAAAACGGCGAGAGACGCTTTGCCTGGGTCCAATTAACGGCCTCTCCCTTCTCTCTCGGTCTGTCTCTTCTGTTGCACCCCTCTCACGTCACGCCTTCTGTTTTCACACCCTGACCTCACCCTGCCACTTCCTCCTCCTCCAGTGGTGTAAAATAACTAAGTACATTTACTTAAGTACTGTACTTATGGACACTTTTGAGGTATTTGTACTTTACTTGAGTGTTTCCAATTTCCAATACTTTTACTTCTACTCCACTACATCTCAGATTCAAATATTGTACTTTTACTCCACTACATGTATTTGAAAACTTAGTTACTTTGTAGATTGATTATTCTTACAAAACATACATTAAACACTTCAACCATATATACATTTCGGCCATTTGAAAATAGACGATCTACAAGATCTGCTATTTTCAATTGGAAGAGTTGAAATGGGACATTCTGCATAATGACTACTTTTACTTTTGATACTTTAAGTACATTTTGATGCCAATACATTTGTACTCAAGTACATTTTGATTTCCAGACATTCACTTGTAGCAGAGCATTCCTGTAGTGCAGCGCTGATACCTTTCCCACCACTGTCCTCCTGTCAGCTCCAGAACCAGAGCGAGCTGCGCGCCCCAACCGCCGAGAAGGCAGCCTTCTTCCTGGACGCTGCCATCGCAGCGCGCAGCACCAGCAGGCCCGACGCAGATGAGGACGAGCGCCGCAACTCCCACATGCTGTTCACGCTGCACATCTACCAGTACCGCATGGAGAAGAGCGGCAAGGGAGGAAGTGAGCACTGCCGTTCCATTACTACTACCACCTCTGAGTGTTGCTTTAACCCACTGGTTCTCAAACATTCAAATGTCAAGGTTTCCCCTTAAAGCCATACTGTGTAAGATGCCCAACTAGTGGTCATTAGCCCTATAGCAAACCGCGGTCGCGTCCGCGTCTTTCGGACGTTTTTCGTACCTTCAGACCCCCGCGTCTGCCTCCACCTCGCTGAGATCTATCTTTTAAGGGGTCCCTTGTTCCTGTGCGTTCAGTAATTCCAGAGATACGGACTCCTTCACCCTGCCTGGTAGGCGAAATTACCTAGAGAAGGGATGGTACAAACGGGCGACAACAAATATGGCTGCCATAGCGACCCCACTTCAAGATGCGCTGTGATTGGCCGGCAGTTGTATAACCCTCGCTGTGATTGGCCGGTAGTGTGATGACGCAATTTTGGCGCGAGATCCGGTCCACGGCAAGGATCTCAGTTTACATACAGAGAAGGCTTTACAGGCTGAAATTCACGGCGCGGATCTTCTAAAACTTTTGTGATTTAATAGTTAGGAGAATTTTAAGATTTGTTTTATAAAAAAAGTTACATAGTACAACTTTAACTCTAACAGCATACAAATGGAACCAAATGGAGCCGTTAGGGTCCATTTGGTTCCATTTGTATGCTGTTAGAGTTACAGACTTGTATGGGTCAATATGGACCCCCATAAAGGAACCCACAGAGTCCCTGGAATCCACTTTGAGAACCACTGCTTTAACCCATTAAGACCTGATGCCAATTCTACAAAATGTCATCTAAATCCTTCTAAGGTCTATGATCAGTGGTTCTCAAACTTTTTCATGTCAAGGACCCCTAGAATTATATGTTTTTGACCACGGACCTCAAAATATGTTGTTCCAGGGACCCCCAGAAGCAAAGATTTTAGTTAGAAATGTTCGCTTCAAAAATATAATATAAGATTTGCACAAAATGATAAAAAAAAAATAGCAGATCTACAAGCTTGTGCCGCGCTATGAGCTTGTATAGCTGCTATTTTTGAATAGCCTAAGTATAAAACAATGGTTAAAGTAAATCAAATTATACAACGTTGTATGATGTTGTTGTCACGTCCGAAATCTCCCCATCGCTATTTTTGTTATTTAACATTTTATTAACTCACACACACAACACCAACATAGAAATAGTAGTGTAGTACACATTCAAACTGCCACATTTTCCAACAGGACTTTCACTGATCCAGAGCAGAGGAGCACTCCACAATCAGCTAATCACGGAGCTAATCAATTAGAAAATCCAAATCACTTACAGTGCTTTGATAACGATACCGCTATTAGTCACTAGTAGTGGTGTTAATTAGCTAATTATAGCAAGTATACATACTGTACAGGTGACCCTCCTGTCAGACCGAGAATATTCATATGCTGGCTAGGCAGTGGGAGACTGCAGCATACATCAGAATGAATAATCAGCCCACTCGCTTATTTTCAATGTTTATGGATGGATTTGCTGCAGCCTCGGTAAGAAGGAAACTTGTTTGTATTCACATGTTGTGCAAGCTTGCTGGCAAAGAGCAGATGTGGGGCGTCGAAGTGCTCAATTTCTAAGTCTGCCTGACAGGAGTTTAATGGCTTGCCACTGCTGCCTTCTGCGGAACTCTTAATTTCCTACAACAGTCGTGTGAAATAGCACATCAGTCTTCTACATACATAACAATGTGCAGCCCTGCTGTGGTACGAAAGCATTTTACTGCCCTTCTCCTTTGCCTTACAGGGATATTTATCTTTACACCTCATTCCCTCATCACTCACATACGTGTGATGGCCCGTTGTTTTATTTTCATGATTTAGCGGATCCCTCTTGGGACTCTGACGTATACCTGTGGTGGGCGTATGCCAGTCTGGTTCCAATTTGAATCACTTCAGACTGGTAGTGTTACTCATGTATAAATCACATGGACATGGACAGTCACCAGTCTGGGCTGGGCTCAGCCACTCATGCCATTCTGGTGCAGTACGGATGACGTCGGATAAGGAGTGTCTGTGCTGATATCTAACCTCACCTGGATCTGTTGTCTGTCCATTGGTACAGTGTCAGGAGGAAGGAGCCGGCTACATCTCCTAGACCTGGGAAGCTGCGAGAAGGTGCTCAGTAAAAGCAGGGACGGTGGCGGAGGCCAATGCCTGTCTCTTAATGCGCTAGGAAACGTCATCATGGCTTTAGCCAATGGAGCCAAGCATGTACCTTACAGGTAAGAAAATCTCTTTCTCTTTCTCTGTTTCAACTTTGAACACAAGCGTTAATTTAACTCCACTCCAGATTTTGCTGTGAAGCTGCGTCCATATGTAATTAAAATGTTTCAGACAAGTTAGTTCTTGTGCTCTGCAGGTTTGCTCTGTGACAGCATACTGTATCAGTATTTTTACATGATATGTTCAACAATTGAGTACTCATGAAGCTTAGTGCCTTCTTACTGTATGTTAATGATATACAGTAAGATAATATCCTCATGTTTAATAATTTGCCATTTGAAATTACATTGAATCATAGTGCCATTTGCTAATGATGTGAATGTGTGAATGTACCCTTAAGGGACAGCAAACTGACGATGTTACTGAGGGAGTCGCTGGGGAACATCAATTGCAGAACCACCATGATTGCCCACATCTCTGATTCTTCTGCCAACTACGCTGATTCACTCACCACCATCCAGCTAGCCTCCCGCATCCACCGCATGAGAAAGAAGAAATCGAAGGTCTGTGTTTCCACAACAACGGATGATTGATAGTGGCTACTTTTACTACTAGTGCATGTATTATAATGCATGCAACAGTAGTAATAATTTTTCACTCAATATGCAATTGTATGTTGAATCTGAATGAAAGATAATGTCATTATATGTTGTATTAAATGTCCTATCAAGTATTATTATTAACAATTTTAATGAGCATGGAGAGATTAATTTTTAATTACATTTATCAAATGACATTTTAAATTACTGAAGTCATGGTTATGGCTAAGGTGGTCAAGGTTATTCCTCCTGTAAATTCAGAATCATTAGATAAATGAATGTATGAATGCTTCTGCTAATGGAAGGTTGTTAGTACAATAATTTAGAGCTAGTTTTTCACAGCTCTTCCACACATAATCATGTAATCAATACCACTGCCTAGGGATGTGTGTAATGCATTCCTTTGGATTAGGGAAATACTATATGCTCCAGATAATTAGGTTGAATGACAGCATGTATTTGTTTAGTATTGGTCCCAGGCATGATTATAATGCAGTTCACATAGAGCTATTCATATTATTGACACTAATTTCTGTGTGGCTATTGATGTGCACTTTTAACCTTTAGATATCTATCGACTGGTAATTTCAGAGGAATTTATATGTGCCTTGTGATTGATTGCTCACTGAATTACTTTGGAAGTGAAGACATCTACAAATTAATTTAGTTAAAAGGGCTTACCAGTAAATAAGGGCAGATATAATTGTAGCATTAATTAATATCTTAATTCTTATTGAATCATATCACTGACACATATTTATGTGATACATTTCCAACCCTAGACTTAATGTTCTTCCCTTTCCATTCTCTGCTTTGCAGTATGCATCCAGTTCATCTGGAGGGGAAAGTTCCTGTGAGGAAGGGAGGATCCGCCGGCCGCCGCACCTCAGACCCTTCCACCCGAGGACGGTGGCCCTAGACCCGGACCTACCCTCTCTGCTCAGTGACCCAGAATACTCTTCTAGCAGTGAGCAATCCTGCGACACTGTCATCTATGTGGGGCCGGGGGGAGCTGCAATCTCAGACAGGGAGCTTAGCGACAATGAAGGCCCCCCTGCCTTCGTGCCAATCATCCCATCTCTGAACAAGAAGAAGTCTTCAAAAGATGGCCCTACGGACAGAGACCATTCGTTCTTCAAATGCAACACGTTTGCTGAGCTGCAGGAGAGATTGGAGTGTATCGATGGCACTGAAGAGCCCAGTGCTTTTGTTGGAGAGGGCAAGGGAAGCCAAGCTAGCCCCAAGATAGAAAAATCTATAGATGGCCATGGGGCTGCTTCACCAAAGACTGTAACCAACGCCTCCTCCTCCCAGGAAAGCATATCACCTAAACCATCTCCTAAGTCTGTTGCTTCACAGCCGTCCGGCAGCCCTCACACTAAATCCAAATTGGACCTGGCCAAGAGGCAATGTGTACCTGCAGAAATGCCATCAGAGAGCACTCAGAGCAATTGTAGAACCAGCGCTGATGGTGAAAAGCTCTTGGTGCCAGAAACCTGGGCAAGTCCAAACAAGCCAGCTGCCTCCGCAGCTCTTAACTCTGAGCCTGTGGTGAGGGAGAAGGTCTACTTCAACAAAAAGCTGTTGCCGAAGCCAGCCCCGCCTCCACTGCAGCAGAGAGACTCTTCCAAGGGAAACGAAGACAACGAGGAAAGGTCTACCACCAGAATGCCCCCGGTCGGAATGAGCCATCATGCCACAAAGCGGGGCGATCCTCTGAATTCCCCTTTGTTCAGAGCTCCGGTGGAGGTGTGCCAGGTGCGCTCCACGTTGAGGGAGCGTTGCATGGACCGGGACATCTTAAGAGCCACAGTCACCCTGCAGCAACCAGTGGAGCTGAATGGAGAGGATGAGCTGGTGTTCACGGTGGTGGAGGAGCTTTCTATCGGGAGCATCATAGATAAGGGCCGACCCTCGAGCATTATCAGCTTCAACAGTGACTGCTCCCTCCAGGCGCTGGCCTCCGGGTCCCGCCCTGTCAGCATCATCAGCAGCATCAATGATGAATATGATGCGTACACGTCGGCTGTCGGAGGTTCAGAAATCAACATTGAGCTGGTCACTCCCCTCCAGGAGGAAGGGATGGTCTGTATGGGAAGCAGGGGGTCTTCCATTAGCTCTTGGCTGAGCGAGGTTAGCGTGTGCACGTTGGAGAGCGAAGGGGCTCATTCTGCAGATGTTTTCCTCCCGCAGGCTAAACACATGGCTCCAGATAGCACATTTTACCTAGATTCCCTGGGCATGTTCCATTGTGAACCATCACCTAGAGACGCCAAGAACTCCTTGAATGACAGTGGCTTTAGTTTCTCTGAATTAGACAGTGACAGTGCCGCTTCAAGCAAACTCTCCTTGTCAAAATGCCCCCCATCTCCCGAATCAGCCAAAGGATCCCTCAGATTCACCTCCAAATTAACTAAAGCTCACTCTGTAGGCTCCTCACAACCTTCCCAGGGCCCCTCTATAGTCCACTCCAGTCTTCCCAGGAAAGTAAAACCTACCTCATCTCCCTCCCATAGTAGCAGCAGCAGTAGTAGAGAGACACAGAGACAGGAAGCCAGGCAGGCCGACCCATGGCATCGCATGGACAACCACTCAGAACCTCAGCTGTCTGACCCCAGCAATACCAGCAAGCTCCTCAAAAGCAACCCCAGTGGCATTCCCACACGCAAAACGTCCGTCAACAGCAACAGTGTACCTCGCCCACCTAAGGTACAGGGCTCTACCTCATCCCAAAGGGTGGTTGACGGCTGCGAGAAGTCAACCAGTAAGAAATCGGATCCCCCCAGCAAGATGCCTCAGCTAAGGAGAGGTGCTACCACCCTGGGAACAGTGCCTGTCATTCACGCCTCCTCAGAGTCCAAGGGAAACCAGGATATCACTGCATCCACCAGTAGTCTTAAGTTCTCCTCTCTGGGGAAAAGCAACAAGGCTAACATGAAAGGCAGCATGCTCCCTAAACCTGGTGCCACCTCCCCTCCACCTCCTCCAGTGAGAAAGTCCAGTTTAGACCAGAAGAACAGGACCCTGCTGCCCCAAAGTGCCTTAAAGTCAACATACGGTGAGGCAGGGAAAGCCTCTGGAGTGAGGACCGCCATGTCTGAGGATGAGCTAGAGGTGCGTTATAAAGGAGACTCCAACAGCTTCAAAACCTCAAGCCTCAAATCTGATAGCGTCTCGGCCAAAGTTACCTCCAGCTTGAAGGCCAGGGGAGCCAGAGGTGAAGCTGGGCTGCATTATGGCAGTCAGATGTCACTAGAGAGATGTGACAGTCTGTCCCAGTCAGGTTCCAGGCCTGTTCTCAGTAGGGAGAACAGTGGGGCAAGTCTTGGCAGCAACAGCAGCAGCAAGTCCAGTAGGTCCATTCCCAGATTCGGTATTCCAAACTCGTCAAGTTCCCCCATTGCCACCTCTCCACCATCCCCATGTGGAGTCCCAGGAAGCAACGGGAAAGCTGGTCAGGTAAAAGCTAGCTCGAACCCCCGGACGATAGGAGCAGCCAATGGGAATAAGGCTCGCTCACTGTCTGCCAGCAACTCTAAGGGCCTCAGCTCCTCAACCAAGTCTCTAGCAGCCCCAGTTACCAGGAACGCCAATGCCAACCTGCCCCCATCTGGAAGGACTGCAACACCTCGCACCACCACCGCTGTCAGCAGCAAGCCTGGTAGGGGAACTATCATGGGGACCAAGCAGGCTATGAGGGCGGCTAACAGCCGCGTGAGCGAGCTGGTGTCAGGCAGCACATCAGGCAAACACACGAGAAGTTCAGGAGACTCGGACAGTGGTAATGACAGCGGGGTGAATGTGGGCGATGACAAATCTCCAACAGCCATGCTGCCCTCTCCATATAGTAAGATCACAGCACCCAGGCGGCCTCAGCGCTACAGCAGCGGCCACGGAAGTGACAACAGCAGTGTGCTGAGCGGAGAGCTTCCTCCAGCTATGGGTCGTACAGCGCTTTTCTACCACAGTGGTGGCAGCAGTGGATATGAGAGCATGATCCGTGACAGCGAGGCCACAGGCAGTGCTTCCTCTGCCCACGACTCCATGAGCGAAAGCGGGATGTCCTCATCTGGCAGGACGAGAAGCTCCAAGGCTCCCAAGAAGAGATCAAATGGTGAGAAACAACTGCTTGTATGAATTGAAATGTATTAAACAAAGTTTTACGTAATTGATAAAAAAAAAAGAGCATAATCTGAAATTGCTCTTTTGTAAATTGGTCTTTACAGTAAATCAGTTTGTCGGTGGAACATTGTACAGAACATTCAGGCAAAAATCTACAATACAAGATCTATCACATATCTACCCAGGCCATTTTCCATATGTAGGACACTATCCCTTATATTTGTATTCTATTGAACTTTTCCCCCATTATTGAATCAGCAGTATGCATTATTCATGCATAAGAAAATGGTAATGAATGCTTCAATAAAAGCTGACTATATGATGATCAAATAACATGAATTGAACATGAGTGGTAGTAACCGAGTTCTACGTCTATGTAACCTTATGTGTGTAACCTTTTGCATCCTGTGTGTTAAACCAACCTTCTGAATTCATGTTTGCTGTTGAGATAGAAAACAGAAAGCGGCGAAAGACTTATAAATATGTAATCACCACAACACATGCAGTGTGCACAAAGCCTGCTATCATATTACATATCAAGAGTGAAACTCATACATATTTACTGATACTGAACTATACAGCCTTGCATATATTGTTACTGTGATTTCCACAGTATTTGAAGAGTCTGTCTGTCTGTGTGTGGGTTCATGTAGGCTTCCAGAGACGACGGCTTATTCCAGCACCGATGCCAGACACCTCGTCCCTGGGTAAGAAGGTGGGCACCACAGGCCAGTGGGTGGACTTGCCCCCTATGTCTGGGACGCTGAAGGAGCCTTTCGAGATCAAGGTGTACGAGATCGATGACGTGGAGCGTCTCCAGAGGCGGCGACAGGAGGAATCTGCAGAGGTGAGTGGAGGGTCATGCTCGATTTGTTCTACACGCCGGCTCATCTGGCAGAACTTATTTTCGGTCCTGTAAAGGTCTGGGTCATAGTGTCTTGTGCTCCTTAGCGATCTCGAGCCTCAGCAATGTTTTGCATGTGCGACACTGATCCCATACGTGCTCCGAATGTGCCAAATCGAGTCACATTGTGGGAAGGACTTAGCTCACTCCTTCCCAGCTTCTTATTAAAGAGCAAGACAGAAATATGTCGTCTCAGACATCTGACCTTCAGTCTGCCCAGTGTCTGTGTGCAGACTCCCAGAGCTTGGTATTATACCAGGCCTCCTCAGGAATGTGAAGAGACGAGGAGGCAATTACTGTCTGGGGTTAATTGGTTTAGATATGAGTGATGACTGGGGCTCGCTGGTGGTGGTGATGGTTATGGGTTTGGAAAGAGGGACAGAGAAAGATATTTGAGAGAGAGAGAGAGAGAGAGAGAGGGAGAGGGAGAGGGAGAGGGAGAGGGAGAGAGAGGGAGAGAGGGAGAGAGAGAGAGAGCGCACAAGAAGAACAGCAAAGTGTGGTCAAAGAATGTGTGATGAACACAAGCCCTCCAGCCCCCACTCCAGCTTGCTGATCACTGTTTACGGCTGACTCCTCTTCCATGGGTCATTAACTGCTTCCACAAGTTAGACAGAGCCAGACAGGGATTTGTTAGGAGAAGACGTTAAATCAGCTGGATGGAGGTTTGATTTAGTTTCAATTAGGGAAAGATGATCTTCAATTTGTCTCTCCCAGCCTTCGCTGGCTGAACGGCAAATAATGAACAGCCTCTCTTTGCACCTCCCTCACTGTTCCAGAGAGAGTATTTCTTTGAATCTGGTGTACATGCATCATACTGTACATTGTTTCATGTGTGTATTCTTATATTCATATTTTATGTATAATTATTCACAATCTCGGTTCATCATTTGAGAGTATTAAATGTAATACTCCAATTAGTTTAATATTATTGTTATGGCATAACAATTGTACATTATGCAAACTTATTTGACACTGTTTTTATCTCTCTCTCCCCATCTTCCTGTCTTCAGCAACCATTTCAGGATGTTGAAAAGGTATGTTATTCTTTTCAGTGCCTGAGACTTAATTACAAGGACATGTTCTGTAATGGGAGTTAAGAGTTTAGTTTGTAGATGGAAGTACATTGTTTTAGTTGTATGACCATAATCTGCTGTAAGACTGAGCCTCATTGTAAGAGGAAACAGACATTCTTATATTACAATACCTGGAAAATAGCCACATGTTAATACAGTATACACCACTGTGTCTGTATATCCTCCCATTCTTTAGAAAACAACTGTAGTATCTAACATTGAAAGAAAAGATAGCTACCAAACGGAAATTAATCTGTGTGATTTCAGAAAAAATACCCTATTATTTCTTTCATAAATATTCACATTGGTATTTAGTGGTAAGAAGGGCAAAATAGAATAGAATGTTTTACAATACACTTTGATTGTGACCTGGGGGACACTCATTATTAAAGGATTCTTTCTGACTACAGACTGTTTTTGTTTCTTTAGTCCCAAATTTAAGTTTTCAGTCCAATTATGGATAGATGTTGGCCTGAAAGTTGTTTTATTTGTTGGTGTTATTGTAACCTTCACTGTATTCATTTGTTATTTTCCTCTTTCCCCCAGGGTCTGCAGTACTTTAACAGTAAGCTCAAGGTGCTGGAGAGAAGGCAACAGCAAGTGAAGGACTTGAGACTAAAACATGATGCATTGTGGGAGGAGCTGGAGGAGACTAAGGTCCGACTAATGATGGATCCCAGGAAGTGGATAGGAGAGTGTAAGTAGCCGTTGAATGCATCGCATAGCATTGACAACAGTCACACTTGGCCATTTTGCTTTTATGTTACATGCAATAAGCACATATGGAACATAGCATTTGCCTTGATGTTTAAAGGGTGGCTTCAAGCAGATTCCTATCATTCTCTTGTGGAGAGGACGTGTGAAAATCTGAATTTACACTTCTCAATGCATTCTTCTGTGTTCTGTGTTGCTGTCTAATCTTCCAGTGTCTAGACAGCGAGATCTAGAGACACATAACATTTTGGGAAGTGTTGCGTTCATAAATAATGTCCTCAAAACAGAACGATAGTATTCAGGTTACAAATCAGCAAAGCTGCTGTTTTAAAAACCTTTCATTACCGACCATATACTAACTGAAACTCCCTGTCACCTTTCTTATAGTTGAGGTGGACCAGGATTTAGACAAGGAGTCAGCAGAGTACCTGGAGGCGTTGGGACAGGCCACAGACGAGCTGGAGTTCTGCGTCAACCTATGCAAGTCACGTGTGATGATGGTGACCTGCTTTGACATCAGCATGTCAACATCTGGCACTCAGGAGGGACTGCGTGAAGTAGAAGTCTGACAAGAGGAAGTAGATATGGAGAGTTCGGGAAGTAAGAGAAGGATGATGATGAAATGTAGCAGACAGTTCCTAGATATGGCTGGAATGAAGGGACAAGTGGAAAAAAAAACAGAACAACAGACTGGAGATCGAGATCGGATGAAAGTGAATCTTTGCATGAAGATGGATGAGATCTTAACCACTAGCTGCAGTGCCTCGTTGTATTGAACATTTTGAAATGGGAGAGAAGCGAGTACACAAATGCGACAGTGTTGCCTGCACGGCAAGATAGTGGCCATCATTTACCCAAGAGTCAATGATCGACACCTGGAAGTGCCTTTTTTACTTGTTTTTGATGCGTTATTTTTCGTATGGTGCAGCAGGTATCTTAACCAGCATACCTAAGCCAATCCTGAACATATTCCTTTTAAGAAAACAAATATTTTATATTGCATTGTATAGTGTATTTATATGATTATGCGGTGTGTACAAAATATCATTTGTAGGGAAGAAAAAAATAAAGAGGAAAAAATAAAAGCAATAAGCTAATGTTATTGCGCCCCCAGACTTTGCCTTTTCTCATGTTTCCAAACCTCAGTCAGCATTTTATCCATGTTCATCCAACCTCTTGCGCCTTATGTTATCTCTGTAGTTTTCTAGCTTTTCAAACTAGTCTGTGTTATCTCGTCAAAAACAAAAGGACTACATTTACTGATATCACTCATCTACTGCCAGCTGGCCTGTGAAAGCTAGCCAGGTTGGGTTCATTCATGTTATCTCCCTCCAGTTGCCTTGATCAGAATGGGTCTCAGTGGTTGCACTTATAGATGCAGCACCAGTTATGTTGGGGTTTAGATTGGAATAGTTTATTTGAACTATGGTTGATTGTCCATTTTTATCCAACAGGAAATTTGGGAATAAGCCAGAACATATCAATTAGTGAAATGCTGTGATACCTGGTTAGTGATGTTGAACCATTACAGTATGTGGTTATTTTAGTGACCTTGTATAACATGAGTTTGACATGCCTAAACCCCCCTCCAATTCTATGAGGACAGCATGCTGGGTACTTAAAGGACATGCATAGTTGTGCCTAGCCCCATATAGAACCTCACCCTCCGCTGCGTACTGTTGTGCTCCGGGATGAGGTCCTACAGGGATATCACCGGGCTGGGGTAGAATGCCTCCACGCCGAGGTAGATAACCCTTTTCCCGAAATTGTATCCAAAAAGTAAAGGTAGTTCCATGCTCGTATGATTTTCCATCCCACGGTACGTAAAACATGCACTACGGCATGAAACTAGCGGTTAGATCGCTAGTTTTGTCAGCCAGTGTATGTTTCCCATTCAACCGGAACTCCCCCGGCGGCAGTTGCCAGTACTGCTCCTTATTCTGCTACAGTACAATGGGAAGGGAGAAGTACTGGCACCTGCCAGTACGGCTTTTCCGGATTTAATGAGACTAAATAAGCGATTTAAACCATTTCCCAAAGCCGTAGTGCATGTTTTATGTACCGCCGGATGGAAAATCATACTCTGGGAGCGTGGAACTACCTTTACTTTTTGTATACAATTTCGGGGAAAGGGTGATCTACCTCGGTGAGGAGGCAGCCCAGTGATACCCCGTAGGACCTAATCTCGGAGCACAACAGTATGCAGCGGAGGGTGAGGTTCTATATGGGGCTAAGTTGTGCCCATCATTGAGATACATTTTCTTTGTAAATGGGCTTGGACCGGGTGCAACACACACACACACACACACACACACACACACACACACACACACACACACACACACACACACACACACACACACACTGTAAACAACAGAAGGGCAGAGATGACATGCTACAAGTCTAATGGCCTCATATTATTTACTCTTTTCAAACGGTGCCAACCCTCGGTTCTATGCATTCATACAATGTTCACTCAAAACAATTACAAGAACCTCAGTACAGAACTACAGTACAGAACTATGAGCTTGCAGCACACCGTTTACCATGGCTCATTGCCCCAACGAGCTCTGGTCTAACGACACTAACATGCCTTTTGTGTTCACAATGGTTTTCTTCACATGCAAAGGCTGTTCAACTAAAATTTGGTTCCGTGTCTTAATCAAAGACTCAAGAATTGTCAGAGGAGAGTTTTTCTTTTGTGTGTAATGGTGCAGTGAATATGAGCAAAAGATTGTGACACTGTTAAGCAAAATCAATCATGATATCAGCTCTATGTAGCTGCCAAGAATGTGTTTGCTTTGAATCAAATGAGATCGAAACAATGAGATCGATGGTGGTTATTTTTGTTTCATTTTGATGTGTTTGCTTTCTATTACTTGGGACAAATATGAATTTGTTTTGTTTCCTTTACAAAGATATACTCTCAGGCCCCCTCTGAAGATGCTGCATGAGATTTTTTAATCATTTTTTTATGAATGATTTCTACTCCATTTTTACCATTCTAATTTTTTATAATAACCCCGGTTTTCACTAATGTGGGGTTAGGCTCATGAATTAAATAACTATTACCAAACTGAGACCTTTTTTCCAAGAATTTATTATATGTAAGGTCATATTTCATATCAAAACCCATATTTTCAAATATCCTTGGTTTTGTATAGGATTTTCTGACCCTGTGTATAAATGTATGATAAGGCAGCTTGTGTTTTACAGTACCTGTGAATAAAAATGTTTCTTCTTATTGATGATTCTGAGTTGAACATTCTTTCTCGTCACTTTTACGTCACATAAGATGTGTAGTTTCCACCCTTACAGGTAATGTATAACAGATATGGAAGATTCTCATATGGCTTACTGGACTGGTATGTGGGCACCATACAATATATAGGTCTAATATGCAAGATTCCCGAGTAAGCCGGTCGATTTGACATATGGCGCGAGTGTGTGGTGGCAAAACTGTGGGACTAGTAGCGTGCCGAAGTTTAGGAAGTTCAGGCTACATACACACAGACACACAGACAGACAGACAGACACACAGACCCACACAGCCACGTATAGGGAGCCTGTGCTTCACACAGCTCCAATAAGATAGGGTTGTCCCAGAGGTGAAGTGGCCCTTTAAGGCCACAGACCCGTTGGGAAACGAGTTGGGCCGAATTTGTTTTAGGTCGACCTTTCCTGTATTCTTTGGGCCTACCTACTGTCAAGAATCCAACTTTTCTCTTGAACTGACGGTGTCATTCGAGGTGAGTCTTTTTTGCATTCTCTGCTCTTGGGCCACTAACCACTTTCAACCTTTTTGCGATAAATCTTAAAAAAATGCACATAAAAAAAGCGTTTGTTTGCATGTCCCCGCAACAATTAGGCTTTATACTGTCACCTGGCCGGCCTATCCTGTCTCTTTGTTGATGCACTTTGCGCGTTTTGAGAAAATACGCTCCGTTTTGAGTTAAAACTGGTGTTTGCTAGTTAATGTCTTAAAAGCTATGGCCATGGGGCAGGGGGGGTTAATTCAAACGAAAGCTCGAAAAAATGCAAGCAACAGTGGAGGCCTATATGAATGAAATATAGAATACAATTATACAATACACCGCGGAGAGCAGAGTAGACCGAGTTAAATAGGATTTAAGCACAGCAGGTGTTACCAATGAATGATTACTGAATTAGGGTTAGCAACTGCTGCTTTTCAGAAAGTTTACATTCAGAGTTCAGGCTGAAAAAGCGGGCTCAATTCCATTCAGGTCAAAGGAGTCGGATGCTGATCGCTGGAATGTTGTGACCTATGGTTGTGACAGATAGACACGAGTAAGTTGTTCAATGTTTTATGCCATCTATCTGTCTGTCTGTCTGTCTGTCTGTCTGTCTGTCTGTCTGTCTAAATTATTTTATTAGAAGTGTTTTGTGATTTACTTCACAACCTTCTGGGTACCTACTGATTTTCTTCGTATTAACCATGCCGCGGTCCAAAATAAGGATGATGAGTATGATGAATAAGTTTCATAATTAATAGACTGTAAACAAAACTTACAAAATGCCCACCTCATTGACTAGATGTTCATTTGATTAAGTCCTGTATTTCCATAGACATTGGATCAGCTGAGGATACAATGCCATCATCTGCACTGACATAAGATGCTGCAGGATGCCAGGGGCTTGTCCGGGATGCTGCAGGTAGGTTGTTGTTGTTGTGTCTGTCTCTTGCATTGTTTTTCAGGTGACAATCTGTTATTTTCGGCAAAGACAACGAAGTATATTTAGCCATGACTCATAATGTAGCATTTCTTTTTATTTCACCCGGCCCACATGCACATATGGATTAACTCTGACCATTCACCATTCAGGCCATTCTCTTTAGAAATGCACAAAGGTGCAATTACTAATCTTCCCATTAAAGCTAGTGTAGTTCCTTGCAGATAATAGAAACACTAGATATGTCAAGATACTGTACATTTATTCAGGTCTGAGTTCATGCCTCCCTGGATAGTCATCAGTTCAGAGTGGTTAGTTGTCTGCAAATGTGCAATAGCATGCCATGACTACAGCGTAATAACATTTTAATTGGATGTACAAGATTCAAGTTGTATGCTGAAGCTGCAGTTTGATATATTAGTATGCAGTACTAATCTATATCCAGTGGGTTTCTAAAGAGTGTGATGCAGAAATGGTTGAGTTCTGATGATGAGTGTAGGTGTATACTATACTGTACCGTATACTATTGCCACGCTGTGCAGTGCCATCTTGTCTTCTCCTTATTCGTTTTGATTTGGCTGCCTGGCAAGAACAGCTGGTCACTGTGTTTCTAATCAAATCCATGGGTTGATTTAGCCTTTGGCTGCACCGGGTTTGGGTGCGCTTTGACTCCTTTTGAGACCGCAAGGTGCAGTTCCAGTAGGTCACATCAGAATTGGTTGGGTGAAATGTACTTGTACACTGTGGCGAAGAATCAACACTCAAAGTTCTGCCTAATTCATACTCCATCAGATAGTGTCTAGCAACAATGACAATAATACATCTACAAGCTTGCAATAGATTGCATTGACGTGTTGTGAGCTTGTAGATCATCTATTTTTGGCACAGGACACTGCTGTATGACTATTATAAATCACTGTTGGGCAAAAATACAGCATCTATGCGCAACAGGAAGTGAAAGGATTTCGCATACATACTACCTTGTCTATCTGTTAAGAGGCAAATTCTTTTTTGTTTTTTGTTTTGACTGCACTTTCTCAGTGTAGAAATGATTCCTTGGGTTCTCATTTAATCTTACCTCATCTTATCTAATAATTATTTAATGCCACTGACTTTAAAATAACTACAATGCTGCACCTCATTCCTCTCAGGTCAATGAAACATGGGGCAATGGACTAAACGTAAACAGCAATCTAATAAGAATTAGAACTCAGTAAAATACTCTCATTGTTAATTTAAGTCATTGTTAATTTAAGTCATTTGAGTTAAATCAAATGACTGAGCCTTTGAATGCATATATTCCCTAAATCAGAAGGCTGTGAAAAGCAGACAGCTCAGAAAACAGACAGCTCAGCCTCTGACCATACTGTACCTCATTAATCTGTGTTGTTTGTTTCTGAATCGGAACAGACACTGTCAGCTCAGGACTGCTGCTGCGTCGGCGTGCTTGTGGCCCAGTTAGCCCAGTAAGCCCAGTGTTCTCCTGCCCCTTTTGCCTTAAGGCTCTCATCCTATTAAGAACGGAGTAGGAGATTGGATGAGAATAATAGAGATGAGTTCAGGGAAAAGTCAGAGGTTCCTCCCATCACCCCCCTGCTAACACTGGCTCAGAATCAGTGTTAGGATTTTCACTTATGGCTCTGTTATCTGCAAAGGATTGGAGAGTTCATTTGTCTGTCATGCTATTCTTTTTGACACCATTATATCATCCGAATATTTATTCTGAGAGCGGTCTCTGTCCATCATAATTAATAATTTGGTCTATTTTATTTTACTTAATCCATCCTTTTTTTCTCTCAATTAGTATTTCAGTTAACCCCATAATTTTACACTTTATTGGTTGTGATTTCAAGGTCTTTGGATCTTGCTGTTATTTCACACAATCACGTACACACAGTCAAATCCTTAAATCGATACAAGATACAACCCCTAAGATAGTCCATATATATATATATATATTATATATATCTTTCTTTTTTTTTTTTTTTTGTAGATGATTTTTCATGTGATCCAAAGACTGGGTGTTGATTATGGCTACACATGTAAAATAGGTTGATTATGATTCCCCAACCAGAGATGGCTTACCTGGATATGCCCTGAGCATTAGTGGTAGGGGTTTGCTCACATCTGGATTTATAGCGCTGCAATCCCACAGATTGCTCAGTCTAAAGCCTGCTCTTTCAAGAAGTGCCATAAACCTGACCAAATGCTGCCACTTATTCTCAGTAATTAAAACAAGCTGGTGCAGAGAAAAAGTCTTTAAATTATCTGAGGCTGGGGGAGACGTAAGGCTCACACCTCTGTCTGTCGGTCTCTCTCTCTCTCTCTTGCTCACTCGCTCACTCATTGGGTGCTTCAGGGGGTCATAATTATTGACATCTCCCCAAAACAGATTAGACTACAAAAAGTGCTTGGCCGGCCTCCTAGTGGCACTAAAACAGGTGTGTTTACAGTGAACTTTCACTTTGTATTCATGATTTGAAGCATTTTGTTCAAAACTTGCAACTCGTGCAAACTTTAGATGACAATCTTAGCCAATCAGAATTGACTATAAAAAAATCAAACCAAGTTTGAAGTGAGCGGTGATGCGTGCGTGTGTGTGTGTGTGTGTGTGTGTGTGTGCGTGCGTGCGTGCGTGCGTACGTGTGTGTGACGCAACAGCGGCACTTGGTCACCAGAGACCAAGTGGGAATGTGCGTGCAAGGTTTCACAGTAATCCAGTGATGTTACTAGGTTTTCAATGTAATGGGTCCATGGACCCACAGGTGGTCATTCAAATGGGTCCCAGAAAAGTTTTATGAGTCCTCAATACAATGTTTTCGAGCGCTGTGAGCTTATAGATCAGCTATTTTCAAAATGTTTGCCTATTTCTTATATTTATTTTACAATTTGGCTAATGTTTGAACTTAGAACTAGGATTTCTAAATACACTAGGCTACAGACACCCATTTAATTATATTTATATCACTGGGACCCCAATTTATATTAAATGTTAAAATTATTTTAACATGGACTCCAATGGAGGCGCATCCCTGGGACCCCAGGACCATGACATGAATGAGTCCCTGGGTGACTTGAATGAGTTTTTGATGCGGGATGCGCACGTAATGACATCACTGGTAATCGGACGCTGTGTTCATGATTTGAGGCATTTAGTTCAAAACGGACCACTCCTGCAAACTTTAGATGCCAATCTTAGCCAATCAGGATGGAATATGAAAAATGATCATACAGAAATTGGGACAGAGGTTCTGCTCTGGTATCCACAGAGTGTTTGTGCACAGTTTCACGTTGATTTGGCCAACAGTGCCGGAGATTAGCTGTTAACAGACGGACAGACGGCAAAACATAGTCCCGGCCATGCCTTTGTCCAGGCGGAGACAATAGTGAGAAGTTTGTACAAAGATATTGCAGGGTCCCAAATTACTTTAAATATAAGGTCTTTAAGTTCTGGGAGGGAAGTTTTAACACCCTGACTTTGAGAGGAGATAACACTTGAGGCACCAAATCAAACCGGACCAATTAATTACTTTTAATTAGCGTGAATAAATTACCTTTTTAGAGATAACTGAAGTGATCTATCACAGAGGACTTAAGCTCGTTTACTGTACGATTTAGCAGGCAGCAGGGCAACATTAGTAAAATGGGAGCCTTGCGGTTACGTGTTATAATGATAGATGTGATGCGTTTAATGAATTGCCATATTGGTACAAATTACAAATTGCAACTACTTGGAGCCCTGTGAATACGATCTACCTCTTCATTTAGCCTTTCTGATCTCTCATAGTCTTTCTCCACCCCCTGTGGTTTGGACAGTAATGTGGAGCAGGATAAGGGTCAGTATATGAAATGGCCTGCGGTGGGTTGACCTGGGGGCTGGCAAAGATTGTGTGTGTTGAGCTGATGGAGACGCACAAAGCCCAGCTCTGATTTTATTTGACAGTGAGCTGGCAACAGACAAAGGTTGTGTGTGTTCTAGTCCGGTTGTTAAGAGTGGGCACAACATGTGGCAAATTTTCTATACAGTAACTTGAAACTGATTAATTTAATTTGATTGTTATTGTACAGGACTAGTGCCAGAATTGACATTGTTGACTCGTGGAATGCTAATAGACCACAGTTGTGAATTAATTACATCTGACCATGCATGGTATGAATTACTGACCTTGTCTGTTGATGAGGGGAACTATTGTCTATCTTTACATGCTCTGACCTTGTTTTTAGCTGTGGTCTTATAGTTCCATGGTCCAGATTGCTTGTTGATAAATGCTGATTTACATAAAAGCATTGTTTAGAGACTGCACTTTAGAATGTTTTTAGAATACTGATGTGAGAAGATAATTTGCAATGAATATTCATATTTGGGGAAATGGGCTTCTCAACATAAAACATAAAACATCTTGTTGGATAGGTTGCAGTACACAACAGTCAGGTTAGTGGTTTGGTCCTCTTGTTAAAAGTCTTTGTTTTGTAAAAGGTGTGTAAAAGGTGTGTAAAAGGTGTTTTGTAAAATTGCACACAGGTGAATAATGACCATAAAGAAATGTTGTTATTCCCGTAGAGAAACCAGGGTAATTTAATCGCTTGCACGAACATGACTGTTGAACCATTCCATCAGGTTATGCTCTTTAACAGATGGACCGGAGTGATGAAAAATACATTTTTTAATTAGTCTTTCTGAAGATGCCAGTTCGCAGGCAACAACCCCCTCCTCCACTTAAATTTCATTGACCACCAGTCAGGCTCTTAGCTGGCTCCCAGCAGCCACCATCTGGTGGACAGCAGAACCAGGGACTACAGGGGGGGGCTTCCTTGCTTGTTCAGTCCACTCCAGGGAGACGCAACGTCGCCCAAGGACACGCGCAGGCAAGATGGGCTGAAATGGGCCGGGTTCTATTTCACCTGTTCCTGCTCGTTCCATATGTCAGAATTAGGGGTCAAACTGACAAACTGTACACTGAGTCACCTTAAGGTTATGGTGGTGGATCAGACAGATGATTGCAACCGTAGGGAGCAGTTAGTATCAAAACCCCCGCCTCATGTCAGTGAGTCAGTCACACCTCATTTCATGCTCCATATAAGGCCATTCATTTATTTGAGAATTAATTTCACCCATAGACTTGAATGGGGAAAATTCAAATTGTAAGAAAGAATTCATTAAGTGTGACTTGTGTCATGGCAACCACACTTGCAAATTAATTCTGTCCTTGTCCATTTTTTGCCCATATACGGAGATCCCTGATGTCATCAATATTAAGGCCATATCTGGGAATGCCCATATATGGACATATTGTGTCAGTCTCCCAGTGTGGTTGCCGCAATGCGAGTCACACTTGCAAATTAATTCTGTCCTTGTCCCTTTTATGCCCATATGGAGATTTTATTGCGACCGTAGGTCGCATTTACTATCAAAACCTCCACCGGCTGTCCGTCTGTCCGTCCGTCCGTCTGTCTGTCACACGTCACACGACACACTTTTGCCCTGCTCATATCTCCACAACCGTTGCCCCCATCCATGCCAAATTTTGCACACACACACTCCTTACCTGCCAAACTACAACCTCCAAGGACCCCCGGAGCTCCAGGGACCCCCAGGTCCCTGGGGGACCCCCAGGTGTAAAAAATGACCAAATGTGCAAAAATGACCACCCCAACGGGGCTGCTCACGGGGAATTCCTGGGGACCACCCACTCCTGGTGCTCCAGAACGGATGCAAAAGTGGTGGCGCCCCCAGTGGAGGACCCCCTCCACTGCAGCTCACATAAAATGCCGTAACTCGGGCTAGGAGCGTCCGGGAGAGCCGGGGCCGGTACCTATTCGTCCACCAAGGCAACGCGGAGACCCCACCCCTCATTTCTCACATGGCCCTCTTCTAGCGCCACCTTCAGGCCGATTTTTAAAACACATTTTTGGACACTGCTCCTACAGTTTTTGCCCTAAAATCACGCAAATCGCTACACAGTATGTCTACACTCATCCCATCAACATGAATCTGTCCCATATAGCGCCACCTTCAGGCCGATTTTGAAAAACACATTTTTGGACACTGCTCCTACAGATTTTGCCCTAAAATCACGAAAATCACCACACAGTATGTCTACACTCATGTCATCAACATGGATCAGGAAGATTTTGGAAAAACACATTTTTGCCCTATTATCTCCCGATTAGGGAGTCTTACTGGTGCCCATATATGGGGATTGCGACCTCACCCTTGGGGCGAGTCTTACTAGTAATAATGAATCATTTGTGAAGGGTTAGACGTGCAGTAATAGCCCATAGTGCTGTGTTGAATTTTATGCCGGTGCCTTTGTGTGAGTTTTTAATGTATATTTGTAATTTTGTATTTTATTGCGACCATAGGTCGCACTTACTACAGAAAGCTCCACCAGGTGTCCGTGCGTCAGTCAGTCCGTCCGTCACACGTCACACTTTTGCCCTGCTCATATCTCCGCAACCGTTGCCCTGATCCATGCCAGATTTTGCACACGCACTCCTTACCTGCCAAACTACAACCTCCAAGGACCCCCGGAGCTCCAGGGACCCCCAGCTCCCTCGGGGACCCCCAAGTGTAAAAAATGAGCACATGTGCAAAAATTACCAAATGACCACCCCAACGGGGCTGCTCACGGGGAATTCCTGGGGACCACCCACTCCTGGTGCTCCAGAACGGATGCAAAAGTGGTGACGCCCCCAGTGGAGGACCCCCTCCACTGCAGCTCACATAAAATGCCGTAACTCGGCCTAGGAGCGTCCGGGAGAGCCGGGGCCGGTACCTATTCGTCCGCCAAGGCAACGCGGAGACCCCACCCCTCATTTCTCACATGGCCCTCTTCTAGCGCCACCTTCAGGCCGATTTTTACAACACATTTTTGCCCACTACTCCTACAGTTTTGGCCCTAAAATCACGCAAATTGCTACACAATATGTCTACACTCATCCCATCAACATGAATCTGTCCCATATAGCGCCACCTTCAGGCCCATTTTTAAAAACACATTTTTGGACACTGCTCCTACAGATGTTGCCCTAAAATCACGAAAATCACTACACAGTATGTCTACACTCATGTCATCAACATGGCTCAGGCAGATTTTGGAAAAACACATTTTTGCCCTATTTGTGGAGATAAGTGACCTACGGTCGCTTATCTCCCGATTAGGGAGTCTTACTGGTTGTATTAGCAGCTGGCCAATATCCTTCCTCTTTCTGACTTTATGCTAACCATTTTCAAATAAAGGCAGTTTGATAGCATTGGCTACTCTT
Source organism: Nannobrachium achirus (assembly GCF_963921795.1). Lineage (NCBI taxonomy): Eukaryota > Metazoa > Chordata > Actinopteri > Myctophiformes > Myctophidae > Nannobrachium > Nannobrachium achirus. Next base: position 22,420,938 of record NC_137827.1, read on the forward strand.
ATAGAAAAAAAATAAGTAATCCATAATGTGTCCATCGTCCAAGGTGTTAAAGTGGGACATAGTTGCCTTAAAAGATTGAAGCATTTTCTGCCAGAAGCTGAATTCTCATTTTCAAATCATCATGATTGAAGTAATTTACTGTATATCCTGTCCTTTTTCTGGGTGGTTCAGTGCCAACCCTCACAGCATGAGTATTGTGCTGCTGTAGAATTTCTGTTTTCTTGTGCAAACTGTAACTCTGAGAAGCAATGAGTAATGTTGCTGCAGGTCTACATTATGACGATGAGATGAATTGGATTTCCCTATGGCCTCCAAAGCAGAATCGGTTCTGCTCTGTCTGTTTACTGGGATGAACCCTTTTGTTGCATTCTGTCAGGAGCCTTTGTTGCATTCTGTCGGAAACCTTGATGTTTCAAGGCTTTGATTGCTCTCTCAGCACCTTCATTCTGTGGGACATTCTGCAGTCTCCTGTGATAAATTGCTTTTCTGCACATAAACAACCTTCAAAAGTGAAAACTTCTATACCAGTGTTGCATGTATAGTCAATGTTATGCAGGACCAGACTGGGCCAAGTTGCACCGGTTCGTGAAATGTGGTTCTCAATAGATAACAGAAAAAAAAACATTATAGGCCTTTAGTTTGAGGGCATTAAACTGGCGCACTCAACCGACAACTACTCAGCACAGTGTTTTCACCAAATGCCATGCAGGCACTAATGAAATATTCCATCAGTGCCAAGATTATTATGGACACATAAGGGTCCATATTGTTCACTTTTTTTAAATCTTAAATAACACTGAGGATTTTGCTGTGGTCGGAGAATGGGGCGCATAGACAAAAAATAAAATATAATTATGTAATGAAAGCCAGTATTCTTGTGGTGGGTTGAACACCTTTTTAGCCCCATTAAGTGGCTATAAGGATTGCTGTTTCTGTTGGTCAGTTTATTTTCAATCTGATTTCCCAGAGGTTTATTTTAGGTGGCAGTGGCTCAGACAGTGGCTCCCAAAAAACGTCCACTTCCATGTTCCCGACGGATGAACCTTAATGATTTTGGTGACTCCAGTAGCAGTCCTTTCCTGTAGCATCACCATTAGGCCAAACTTTCACGCATCTTGATTTTGGTGACTCCATGGTCTTTTCCTCTAGAACTTAGCCCAAAAATCTGCACACAAAAGATCTCACAATTGAATGGGTGGATTACAATGAAATTTGCAGAGTGCAAATGATGTGTGGTGGATGAACCCTAAAAAGACAACAAATTTCATCTGTTGAAGCTCACTATGATGAAAACTATTATGCATAGGAAACAATAACAACATACCTTGAAATCAATCTGCCTGGCTTTAGACTGGAGCAGATGGCTCAATGTGAAGCAGCGTTCCTGATCGGGAACACAGCATGCTAAACACGCATGCATCCGTGTTCAATTCTGTGCATCCTGGCAAAAAGCCTGGTTTGAATGGTTGTCTCAACCCATCGATAAATATATTATACTGGTTTCCTTTTTATTTTTTTATTTTTTTCCACAAAAAGAAAAACAAAAAGGAAACATAAAATGGATCCCCTATGCCTCAACCTTTGAACTTATCCTCCTGTCAGAAAGAAAGCCTCGTCATATATCCTTTTGTACTTCTGTGTTCACCTCACTCACACCTTTTGATTGTGTGTGCCGTTTTCATTCACACATTTAGATGATGATGATGATTATAGTTGTGAGGATTCCTGTTCCTCCCCAGGCATTTCCATCTCAGCAGTGACGGGCCGCTTCATTGTCAACCAGAGATAATACATGATTGTCTTCAGGCAATTTCAGCTGCACCACAGCGGTGAGAGCCCAAATAGGCCTACTGGCTTGTTGTGTTCTCTGTCTGTCTCAAGGTGTATTGCTTGATTGGCGCACGTTGTTGACAGGAGTCTGCCAGTGGTTGGTTGCGATGTCTGAAGTGGAATGCGTGCGGGGTTCATTACTAATGCGACGTGTTGTGAGGTTATAGATCTGCTATTTTAGCTATTTAAAGAAATTTTAATTGGCACATTTTGAAATATTTTGAAAGGTTTTTGGTTTTATTTATTTTTTGCCAAAATGACAGGTTGAAAGTGGTTAATGACATAACATTTAAGACCCGGCCTTCTCTTCCCTGCACTGTTCATCCTAGATCATTCACACACTCGCTGATCAAACAGAGGCTGGCAGGTCTGCGTCGTAGCAACAGTTGCCGCGATGGCGGCTTGTCTGGCAGGAAGCGAGTGTCCTGCTGTTTGCCTGTTTGAATTGGCTGCCAGGCTCACACAGTCCTGTCTCTCTCATCACTATTCAATCCACAGTCAAAGAAGGGGGAGAATGAAAGTGTTTTGATACCCTTATGTATGGATTATTCTTCCTTGTGTTTGGTCTGACTGAATTGTTATACATGTGGCAATATGTTTTTTGTTGTTATTATTCAATCATATTGGCTACAATGAATCAGTCAGTTATAGTATTTAATTGTTAATAAGAGTAGCCTACTTAATGTTTTTCCTCCTTTATACTATAATAATATCGCCCCACACAGCTGTATTATATTTATAAAGCTCATTTACCCAAGTTAAATGAATGATGCAGATATTTATGATAACAAGAAAAAGGACCGTTTTTACAGCGTGGCGGTGTGATGTCATCTCGGTGTGATTTTCAATACAAACCCCAAAATCAATCCTCCAGTTCTAGGCAACACAGAAGGGGGGGGGGGGGGGGTATATTAATGACATAGTTCAATATTGAAAATAGGTGGTCTTCCCCTTTAAGTAAAAGTATCAATACTGCAATATAGAAATACTCTGTTACAAGTAAAAGTCCGGAATTCAAAATGTACTTGAAGTACCAAAAGTGTCCCATTAAAGTTTTCAAATGTATAAAAATCACATTGTGTCGCATTGCGACACATTGTGAGCTTGTAGATCTGCTATTTTCAAATGGCCAAAATGTATATAAGGTTGAAGTGGTTAATGTATGCTTTGTAATAATAATCAAAATATTCAAAGTAACAAAATAAAATGTATTGGAGTAGAAGTGCAATATTTGGATCTGAGATGTAGTGGAGTAGAAGTAAAAGTATTGGAATTACTCAAGTAAAGTACAAATACCTCAAAATTGTACTTAGGCACAGTACTCGGTTACTTTACACCACTGCCTGAGACACACATGCACTCCCCTCACACTGGGAGTGGAGGGCCTCTCACCACACTGGTAATGATGAGTGGAGTGAAGGAAACTCAAGATGGACTGTGAAGGAAAAGTGACAGAGAGAATGAGGGAGCCAGAGTGAAGTGAATCTAAAAAGACTATATAATTTTACTACATGGATGTTCACTTGACCCAGAGACTTTTCCTGGCTTTAATCACGCTCCACCCAACCACAGCTGTCGATTTCCCTGCAGCACATAGGCTTTCCTCTTGAGGTAGAAATTATAACACTGTACGAGGTCTCCGGAGATGCACTGTAGCCCACACTGTACTCCTGTGTGTGTGTGTGTGTGTGTGTGTGTGTGTGTGTGTGTGTGTGTGTGTGTGTGTGTGTGTGTGTGTGTGTGTGTGTGTGTGTGTGTGTGTGTGTGTGTGTGTGTGTGTGTGTGTGTGTGTGTGCGTGGCCTCTCAATGTGTGTGTGCGTGGCCTCTCAATATCAAAAGATCTAAGGATGACTTTGATACTGGAGCAATGTTAATTATTTCTTTTTTATGATTATGTTTCTCCATGGAGTCCTCTTTGGATGCAGTGTATGTGAAGATTCCCAAAGGTAGTAAAATCAGAGAGAGTAGTGGCCAACCTCCCTTTTATGAGTAACATTGCAGGCTGTTTAATTGGTTAACAAAAACTTTTTTATACTGGACCTATTGTTTCATCAATGAAAATACAAAATGGGCTCCAGAAATCTCTTTCATTCTTCCTTGCCTGAAGTTGGAATAATTCAGAAGAGCAGCGGTAAGGTTCTCAATGCCAATTTCCCCAAGGTAATGCTTATTGTGTTTTTAGTATATGTTGTTCCATAGCAACCAAGAAGAAACATTTTATTGATTTTTCTCAGCTGCAAATTAGGCCTCACTCGGGACTCAGGAGCCTCCGCACAATTCATTCTTTGCCGCCTCCCATACACGACGAAGAACCTTAAGCAGATACCTCTTCCTGCTCTTTAATTACCCCTGGTTACCTGAATGGCATGACACACAGAGCTGCCCTCGTAATTAGCTGTCAGCTGTTTTAGGGGCACACCTCATTGATTAGGTCGTGATTGCTAATAGAACGTGAAATGTCGTTGCCTTCTGGATTGATATAGATTGCAATGAATGAAGGCTTTAATTGATTTATCCCCAGACCTCAAAATTTGAAGAGTGTATGGTTGCGTAGGCTACAACTTTTTTTGTGTCCACTTCTGTAATAAATGATAAAATAACGAATTTACTTTCTTTGAATTGATCGTGCAGCCTCGTTGATCTGTGAACTATTTGCTTTAGATTGTATTGCCCTGCTCATTATGACTATGAAATTGCAATTCGTTTGTTTTCCAAGTCAGCTGCCAAACGTCACAGTTGGGACACATTTTCCAATCTGCCATCATAAAGCTTTGGGGCTTATTGGCTTCACACTGTGTCTTATTGTCCAAAAGCAGTTAACTGCAACCTGCAGTGTTACAGTTACATCCACTCAGTTTGGCTGTGTAATATGGAGGTGGTGGTGATGGTGGGGGGTTGGGAAGGCTTCATACAGTATAGCAGTGATTTTCAACCTTTTTAATTTCAAGGACCCCGAATGTTCTATGCAGCCCACTGACCCCCATTTGATAACATCTCTGGGACCCCAATCTATACTATGCAATGATAATTTACACTTTACACATATACATATTTACACTCTGAGAGTGTACAAATGGAACCAAATGGACCCATAAGCCCATTTGGATCTTAACTATCAATCGTTTAGCAGGCAACCCCCTGGAACCCCATCCCCCCAACAAGGACCTGTGGGGGTCATCGGACTCCATGTTGAGAACCAGTGACATTAGAGGAGGGTTATAGCCTCCCCTATGTTATTAGTTATTACTAGCCTACTGTTCAGTCAGCTGCTACTTGATTCAAAATGGCAGAGTAACAGCTTGGCAGATACACAGCATGTTGTTTCTTTGTCTAGCCATTCATCTCCTCTCTGAAGAACGTGACTGGTCTGGGTGTACAGGTGGGCCCAGGCCTACAGGCAGGTGAACTCCAGCCATCAGCAGACTTTGTGCCCGGGAGTCTTTTGGCGGACGTTTGGTGGCACCCCCAATCCCCCCCCCCCCCCCCCCCCCCAGCCCGCCCCCACTCCTCCTGCAACCTAGCACCGTTCCCCAAACACAGTTGTTCATGAATATGGATGGCAGGAAAGGCTCCCTGGCATCATTAACGTGCCACCAGCCCATATAAATCACATCACCATAAAACCTCCAAATGCTCTGATAAAGAAGGTAACACGATAACAACGGGGAGAACTCGTTGAAGACAAACAGTCCTTGAGCACAGAAACACACTGCAGGTTATTATGGCTTGTTGCTTGTTTTGTGCTTTGATTATTCGATCGGGCGCGGCTGCTTTGTTATAATTCTGCGATGGCTTATCAACGGCGCGACAAATGTAATGGCATACACTGCAGGCACAGTTTGCCATAGCCTGCCATGCGTGTACCACGGACAGGCACTCCTGCACTGCAAGGGAAATCCCTTCTCAGCATGGAGGGGGGGAGAAACTCTGACACCTCGTCAAATTGAGGATCAGTGCACATATTCAGCACATATTCAGGGATACCCTCCATTACCACTATTTCCTTCCGTGTAGTCTAAGAATTCAACATTGCAATCCTGAGATGAAGCCTTGCATGTTTTTTTTTGTTGTAGTTCCAACCCATTTGGCACGATAACGCTCTGTTATTTAAATGAAAAAAGAACATGATTTTCTCTCCCTTTCCCTTCCTCCCTCTCTCTCTCTCTCTCTCAATCTCTCTATCTGTCTCTGTGAATGGAAACAATCCAAATGGTGGCATTTCAATGGCATAATCACAAGCTGGACTCTAGTTAGCTGCATTCTTATCTGTTGATCGCAACCCTGATCTATTTGTCTATGACATACATAAACCATTCACCTCACACAAGAGCATGGTGTGTGTTATTATTGTGATTTAAAATCATCCTCCAGATCGCTCTCCTCTAGTAAGAGGCGGTGACTGGTCATTCGATTGAATTACCATTCTGGAAGCAAGCGCAACCTTGGAGGACAAGATGACAGCACAGCATGTTCTGGAGTTTATTAAGCACACACAGAGAATACATTTGCACCAGCAACTTTATGTGGCCGGAACATATGTTAAGTCATCCTTGATACAGAAGTAGGTAAGACAGGATATGAATAGGAATAGAGTATAGGCATGGTTTTAGCAAGCAGATCACAGTTGTATTTAAACAGTTATGTCCCGTATACGTTTGGGCCTGCATTATCTTTTTAAACGATTCACATGAAATCAGAAACACCTCTATGCTTAAGGGATTTAGTATAGTATAGTATAGTATAGTATAGTATAGTATAGTATAGTATATAGCATATAGTTACTATATACAATTTATTTCCTGGGATGTGGGTGAACCCTCCTGCATAATGTGCATATTAACAGTTATGTTACCTGTTTACCACATTAACCCTGGTGTCCCTATTGGGCATGTCATTATTGACGAACATCAAAAACAGCCTAGGCCTAAATGTTTAATTTAATTTATACTCCAGAGAACACCAGTGTTCGCAGCAAAGATAGCCAATCTACAAGCTCGTAAGATCGCGACACATTGTGAGAGTATACTGTAGGTTATTTTCTTGGTACATCAGTGTTTGGTGTAAGTGGTTTTAAAGCATAGACATGCTTTGAAACAATACTTTGAATTGCATTTCAAGACGCGTAGCCACTGTTGGCGCCTGTGGATGCCTCTGGGTTAATGGCACAACAATACACCCCCACAAACATCAAACAAACTTGCATGCAAGAAAGGAGAGGCTTTGAATGAGTTTTTGGTGGATATGATGAGTGAACACCCTCCCCTGCCCCCCCCCCCCCCCCTAACCCATGCATGAATATGGAGTAGCTGGGCCGAGCGTAGGCAGGCAGACAGGCATCTCCTCTCCTCTTCAGAGTAAGTTCAGACGCTGCTGCTCGCAGGGGGTCCAGAGTAGATTCTGGGGGGCAACGCAATGCCAGACGCTCCTCACAAGCCCTGGTACTTTTTGTCTTTTCAAAGTATGGAGAGAAGCCATGCAAAATTCATATTGAGCATGCAACCCTGCAAACTTGTGCAAAGGCATGGAAGAAGCATGTAGAGGATGTTACTGTAGGCACAGCGCCCTTAGCCGTCTCCTCCTCCTTTACCTACACACTACACAGCAAAATCCTCAGTGTTCTTTTTTTTCTTTTATCTATCAACATTGTGGTGATTGGTGCTTTCACAAAATATTTGGAATTTTGATCAATATTTAGCGGATAAAGGCAAATAATAGAACAGCTATAACAGTCAGGTACGTTAAGAGAAGACAACACTTATGCCATATCATGATACTATGATATCCAAAATCCCAGTCTCATATCACATTCACAATATCAGTATAATATCCATATATTGTCCAATGCTCATCGCTACTGTAAACATTGTAGTTAATATTAATTTAACCCTGAAGGTGTAGGAATGCATGGTTTTCACACTGTAGGGACACTACACGGCAGAATCCTGAGTGTTAAATTGACTCTGACTGTACAAAATAGTCCATTTTGTCATTGTAGAGAGACAACACTGCACGTTTGGAGTGAAATTAACACTAGGATTTTGTACCATAGAGATGACTTCTTAGTATGTTGATAAATTACCCAATACTGTCTAATGATCTATCCTTCCTAATCAATCAAAAGGTTATTGAGTGATGTTCAATATTGTTTTGGGTGAATTAGACAGCTATACAGATTTTAAATGCTCTCTCCTGACTTAACATCCTGACTTTAGCTACTGTAGCTTACTATTTATTTATTTGAATGTGTGTATAAGGTGTCCTGCTGGCATATAAAATCAATGTGGATTTGTTATGAATGCTCTTCTGTGTGGGCTAATTCAGGAATTAACAGACAGATTAAAAGGAGCATCTCCACTGTTGTCGCGCAGACAATTTGCTGATAATTTATGCTTACAATGTATACGAGACCTGTAAAACCATGATGATTAATGTTTTATTTTGATGCGGGGAATCCTTTGTCACTTTTGCTTCATGTCTGTTCTGTGACTGATTTCCTAGGGGACACTGCAAGCCAGCAAATCATCCACTTAGAGGAGCTGAAATCCGGCCGCATTTGCTGAAAAATGATAGCCGGTAACTCGATCAACACAACTTTAGAGCAATGCTCACCCACTCCGTACAGAATTTGATTAACAGTAGCCGAATGCTGATATTAACCTTGTGATGTAATTACAACTACAGGTTGAGTGCTAAAGCAATTATCAAACAGAGTGAATACTCCCAAATTGGTTTAGGACGGTGAACTTCAACCCCTCTGTATTGAATTAGACATAATTTATCTTTAAATAGGATGGCTACACCTCTGTTTGTCTTTCAGTTGTCTTTTGAGAGGGAGACTGAGCTAGGGAGAGATGCGTTACCAACCACTCAGAGCCACCGTGGTCTAAGCTTTGTTTTAGCTGCTTTAAATTGAGTTCTGTACTGTGTTAGAAATTAAGCATCTTCCACCTGCTATCCATCTATCACAAAAAACATCAGCATCAGTGATAGTAACATGCAGCACAGGTCCGTTAATAGGAATCAAACTGGGGGGCGTCCCACATCCCAGCAAATACTAGAGATATAATATTTTATAATTAATCAGGTGAGTTACCAGAGGGTCCTGCTGCTATTGCGGAGGCAATCTTTCATTATGAAAGGGGGCCAAACTGGGTGGTGCGGCCCCTTATACACAGGTCATTATTATCGCTCAAGGTCAGGATTATGGAACAGCTAATGTTAAGATATGCAACTGGATGGAGATCAGGGCAGAGGTAGGTTGAGCTAGGATTGACTCCCTAATGAAATTACACCCACTCAGGGGAGCGAGAGACATTGGAAGGGCAAGGGATTTATGGTGGAGATTGTGACAGCCTCACAATAGAGTGTGTAGGGCCTGTCAGCAGATCTGTGTCCCAGAGTTGAGGGTCAACCTCATGCCCTCGGGCATAGGCACTACAAATAAAGCATACTGGCCCCAGGCCTTTGGATCCAGCATGCTCACACATAGGACACAGGAGGTGGAATTGGAATAATAGGTCTGGAGTATGTCGCATACATTTCATTGCTATTCCAGAGCTCTGCCCCCTCTGCACATCTGCTTTTAATATATTGGATGGGCTCACCGGGATGACGCCCAGCAAATTCCACAGCCTGTTTATTGATGTAATTGAGCCTAAACAGCGCTGTAAATGTGATGATGTTATGAGATGGTGTATAATGTTATGCAAGACTCTGGGAGGAAATGCTCGAAATTTCTTTTTAGGTGGGGATTTGCAGTATAACACTTGACCACAAATGTTAAGAATGTTATTTAGATAGCATGTTGTTTAGTTTTGGTATACTAGTTTCTTTGAAGCACTAATTTGTTTTCCTTTGTTGGCTACGGTTCATGCCATCTACTCTGATTTAGCAGTATTTGAACGTGTAAGTCACTCTGGATGGATAAGAGCATCTGCTTAATGCCTGAATTGTTAATCGTAATTGTTATAATGCATAATTTATTCTCTGTAGTATGCAGGTGTTGCTTGCCAAAATGAACAGATCACGCACTTGTAGATCTGGTCTCTTTTGGCAAACAACACCCTTGTGCGTTCGAGCACTGCTTGACATACAAACACAGAATGGATTGCCCACTCTGGCGCTGGCGCTTCCTCACACAGAGATGGAGCGAGAAGAAAAGAAAGGCGCTTTGATGAAGGGACTCAACCCAGCCCCCATGCTCGCTCTCCCCCTTCCCTCCCATCCTCCTTTTCTTCCCTGCCCTGCAGAGTTAATCTGGCAAAGAGGAGGTGGCAGCGTCAGGCAATTTGCACAAGCAGTATCTGCTTTCTGTGCACCACCTTCTATTTCACCACCTTTCCCCGTCTCCACCCCTGCGCGCGTGTGTGTGTGTGTGTGTGTGTGTGTGTGTGTGTGTGTGTGTGTGTGTGTGTGTGTGTGTGTGTGTGTGTGTGTGTGTGTGTGTGTGTGTGTGTGTGTGTGTGTGTGTGTGTTGTACGTGCATGCCTCCGTGTGCGTTGGCGTCTGGACGTGTTGTTTCTGTGTATGCATAATCTATGTGTTTGTGGTACCTCTACTGTAGGTGAATCTGTGTATTTCTGTTATGTCTGTGTTGGCATGTGTATTTGTGCATGGTATTTGCATGTGTGTGTGTGTGTATGTATGTCTGTGTGTGTGTGTGTGTGTGTGTGTGTGTGTGTGTGTGGGGGGGGGGGGGGGGGGGGGGGGGTAGGTGGAAGAGAGGCCACACCCTGGGGCTGGTGGTAACACCTGCTTCTCCCACGCTGGTGGTAAAGGTATCACCTGACCTTTGACCCCACCTCATATGCCCCCGGTGTCCGTGCAGCCTGTCAGCGCCGGCCTGTGCAGTACCTTCCCCAGGCACGTGCACACATAGACATCAAAGGGGGCTTGAGCCCCTGCCCTTTTATTCATCTGTAAAAAGTGCCCTCTCAAGACAATGAATGCAGTTTTTACTATGGTGAAAGAAACGTAAATGCCCTCTTTCCATGCCATACCTGAAGGCAGCATTCAACAGAATTGTCCAAAGTCTCCTGAACTTGAATGCAGCATCTTATATTAAAATAATTGCCCTCTCTGTGTAGAAATCCATTCCATACCGCCCATACGCCACATCTCCAGTATTGACCTAACCCTAACCCTAACCCTAACCCTTGCTTGGTTCAGTGTGGTATCAAGTACTGAAAGTAGCCGACCTCCAAGCTCACTGGAGGTCGGCTTTTTTCGATATTTTCACCAGAAAGGCCCTTTTAGAAATATCAGCCCCTGCCTCTCTAACATTCTCTGCACGTCCCTGGTGTCCGTGCAGCCTGTCAGCGCCTGCTTGTGCCGTACCTTCCCTTTGTTCGGTGACTCGGTCCCATTCACCGTCTTCCCCGCTGCAGTGTTTTTGAACATAGGGGAGGGACTGGGATTTGGAGTTCTCCATGATTGAGTCCCCCACTGATGATGTCAGACGAGCCAGTCCTTTTGGGACCCCAGGCGCACTTCCATCCTCGCACCACTCAGCACCCCCCGAGAACAAAAAGGAAATTAAAACTGGCACATGATTTCATTACAAAGAGGCTGGAAACGGCTAAATCTCTTCCCGTGCATGATTAATGCCTTCAGTGGTTCAATGTTCAATGTTTTTTTTTTCTGCATGACGGCTTTGCTGTATAATGTAACAGGTGATGAGCACTGTTTGCTCTGCCCATCACCATGGCTGAACAGTAATTAGCCAAACACAATTTGCGTTGTTTGTTTATTTTTTCTTTGTTTTCTGATGGCATTAGTCATGCTAGTGAGAGTGTTTCTGTAATGTGTTCAATAAATCCTCTGGCCGCTTAGATTCTCTTGCCGTTTGGATGTGAGCCACACCTTTCTGGCCCATCAATTTTCCTTTCGCTCGACTCACCCAGATCGATGAAATCAAAGTTCATCCCAGCCAACGTTAATTATTTAATGAATGGCATTTGATTCCTGTGAGGCTGACAATGCACCTGAGATGTTATAGCAACTCGATGTTGTTTTGCCCTCATCTTATCAATACTATTTTCAAGCTAATGTTCAGTGCTGAATGTCAAAGTGATATTTCAGTTTGTTGTAACATTTATAGAGTCACTGTTCAGAGGATTCCTTTCCTTATATTTGCATAATATTTTCTGATTTTCAATGAAGCAATTTTGCAGTTATAGATTCCGAGTTGGATTACGGTTAGAAAAAATAAATCACAACAACAGTTATTACCAGTAAGACTCCCTAAATCAGGAGATAAGCGACCGTCAGGTCGCATACACAAACTTAAGAAGGCAATCGTAGCCAATGAGGAGGGAATATGGGAAATGGGACAGATCCATGTTGATGACATACTGTGTACCGCTTTGCGTGATTTTAGGCCAAAATCTGTAGGAGCAGTGTCCAAAAATGGATTTTGCAAAAATCAGGAGAAATGTGAGTTGCCATCCGAGGAGTGTGTGTGCAAAGTTTGGCATGGATAGGGGCAACAGTGCCCAAGATAAGAGTATGACGTGACCGGACGGACAGACGGACAGCCAGTGGAGCTTTTCATAGTAACTTGCGACCTGACGGTTGCAATGACAATGTATACGAAACATGGTTGGGAACTTGGATGGTGCAGGGGTACCTGTCCACCACTGTGGATGTGCAATCCTTATGTAACTAATGCAAGTGGCGCTGAACGCAAACCCTTGTTTTTTTACAACAAGGGTTCATATATTTTTCATTGTAATTAAAGTAAAGAAAAGATGAATGTTAAAATGTTTTCATTTACTTCTTTCTCTCGTTTTATCCATTTTAGAGAGTTTGATTTCAGGGGGTGGGAGCATGCGTGTAAGTGGCTAAATATGTATTTTTAGACACAATGAGCCGACACATCCCCATAGTCCTTGGGAAGTCTACTTTCATTTGTGGTACCAGCCATGATTGTACTTTGTACAAAAGATATCAAGTGAAAACGAAACATCGGCTGGTGATGGCCACAACGCACGCATGGATAGAAAACCCACTCCGTTTTAAGATATATATATATTAGCTTTTCTGCCTTTATTGATAGTATACAGTGAAGATATAGACAGGAAACGGGGTGTGAGAGAAGGTGATTGTCGTCGGGATCAGGACTCGAACCGGCGACTGGCTGTCAGGCATCATAGCCTATGTAGTATGTGCCTGGACCACTAGGCCAGCGGGAACCCCCCACTCAAACTCATTCTCAAGAATGTCTGTTATTCAAATTTTACTATAATCAGCAGACGTGAGAGTTTCAATTCCTTGTGTCAATTGTATTTACCATTAAAATGTTAGTCTATTTAAATACAATGATTTGAGCGCTTCAGTTCATGTGTAACTCGGTATAATAATTTAGATTGTTGTTGATTTTACATTTCCTATGATCAGTATCATGTGGGTGAAACCTACAGTATGTGTATCAAATAGGTTTATTTATGCAAGCATTGGGATTGTGACCATATTATGGCCATGTATGCACTTGGGACATTTCTCCTTTCAATATGACATTTATTTTTCTTTTGGTCGCTTAATGCACTCAAAATGTATTGGCTGATCTTTAAAGGGAATGGCAGCCCATACTCTCATTGGTTTCATTAATGTAGCGCCCAGAGACGCATAGCGCCTTAGCGCAGTGCAGAAACACAGAATATGTGGGAATATGAAGAATTAATTGGCATAATGACTACATTTTGGGGAAAAAGAAAGACATTGATTTAAATACATGGCAGCACTGAACTCTTGGGTCTATGTTCCTCTATTTGAATGTTTTTCCTGATCAATCCTAAGCCTTTTGGCTAAAGGTGAAGGAGACATGTTCCTAATTTACACAATGATGCATCAGCACATTAATGCCATCCGTCAATATATGTTTGCTGGATCTAGCATGTCCTGTCAGAGTCAATAGACTGACTGACATGACATGTCTTGCCCCAGTGATTGAATTACCAGCCATTTGTCTGCCATAATTGTCTTGCTCTCATATTAGTGTTAATGTTTTTCTCAGCCCAGTCCGTTACCATATCTTTATCAAATGTGACACGTTCTTATAATGAATTTAGTTATAAGAATATTTTTCACAGCTTTTCTGCCTTTGACAGAATATCATTAACTTAATTTCTTGAATTTTTGAATTCCTGATTCAATCTCCCAGCGTTTCTTCATGTCATTCAAGGCTTTTGTATGCCTTCATTCTTCCCTGACCGTCACGGTCATATAATCCTGCAAGCACAATTCAATTGAAATGACACAGTTCTTTTTGACAATGCTCAGCAAAATCGCAAGCCTCTGTGCAGCATTGTAGCAGCAAGGCAAGCAACTAAGTAAATTTGATTTTTGAAATGAGATGTTTCAGGATGGCTTTACAGAATGATATAGTTTAAATGCACTTTGTTGCAGTAAACCTAGAAACGGATAGTAAACCGTACGCAGACAGTAAGAAGATTTCCTTCTAAAAGGTGATGTTTAGTGGTAAGCTACATACTAGTCAGGCCCTAAAAGTGTTCCTCCAAATTGGGTCCTCGTCATGGTAATAATGGTTTCTGACAGGCAAGTGACTTAATATCTCTCCTCTCCACTTTGTTCCCATTGTACTATTGAGTGTTGGCACTTGTACAGTACATACAAGGTGCACAAATCAAGTAGGCTCATAGTCTGCATTCCACGATATAAATGTTTACGATTGCATTGCATACATATTAATGTTATGTGTTGCTGCTGCTAGAGTGTTCTTAGCTGTGGCCACACATTTTCTATGAATTAATTACCAGCAGCATGCATGCAGCATGTAGCAATTACCATGAAGGAATGTCGTGAACTGAATTACAATTAGAGTAAATAAATATGAATTGCCATAACAACCAATCACCATTGCACAGCGCTCAGATATATTTGTTGGCCATGTATGTTCACATGCTGTAGGTCTACTGTACATAGAATTTGACTTGGTCTCAGATAGAACTAGAAGCAGTGCTCTTCCGAGCACAGGTCTCCACCAGGCCGTGTGTCCCGGTGGTGCTACTGTATAATAGGCCAATGTAAAAAGGGTGGCATGTGTTCTTCACCATAGATCTTTCATGGAAATCGGACGCTGCATGCATGATTTGAAGCATTGTGTTCCAAAAATGTGTTTTGCTAAACTCTACCTGCTGGTGGCGCTATAACAGGCCAATGTGAAAAAAGGTAGCATTTGTTCCTTGACGTAGTGGGAATATGTGTGGCAAATTTCACGGTAATCGCAAGCTGCGTTGATGATTTGAAGCATTTTGTTCAAAAACGGAGCAATCCTGCAAACTTTGGAAGCTAATATTAGCCAATCAGGATGGAATATGAAATATCAGACGGATCGGACTTGATCACATGACTATAGAGATACTGTGTACCGATTTGCGTGATTTTTGGATAAAATCTCAAGGAGTAATATCCAAAAATGTGTTTTACATAAGTCTGCCCAAAGGTGGCGCTATAAAAGGCTGATGTGAAAAATGCAGGGCAAAGGTTTATCCTTAGCCTCTAGGGAGTGCGCTTACAAAGTTTGAAACTGATCGATGGAGTTATAGGTAAAACCACAAATCGGCCTGTTATAGCGCCACCATGAGGCTGATTTAAAAAAAATTAAGTGGCATTTCTTCCTCGGCCTAGTGGGAACGTGTTTGCGCGATTTCATGATAATTGCACTTTGCGTTTGGGATTTGAGGCATTTTGTTCAAAACGGCTCAATCCTACAAACTTTGGAAGCCAATTTTAGCCAATCAGGAAGGAATATGCAAAATCGGACAGATCTGGAGAGAGGGCGAGATCATTTAGCGACCTACAACCGGGTCGCGACGTGGTCGGTAGTTTTCAGCGACCGGGTCGCAAAATCGAGCGACCGGGTCGCTAAATGGAGCGACCGGGTCGCTAAATCAACGACCGCGGCACTAAAGCGAGCGACCGGGTCGCTAAATGGAGCGACCGGGTCGCTAAATCACCGACCGCGGCACTAAAGCGAGCGACCGGGTCGCTAAATCGACCGACTGGGACGCTAATTCCATCGACCGGGACGCTAATTCCACCGACTGGGACGCTAATCCAGCGACCGGGTAGGTAAATCCACCGACCGGTGGTCGCTTCCACCGACCTACTAACCCTAACCCTAACCCTAACCCTAAACCTAACCTCAGTAACCTTACCTCAGTTAGGCTAACCTGCCACGCAACCTCCCGAACGTTACCTCAGTTAGGCTAACCTGCCACGCAACCTCCCGACCGGGTCGCTAAATCGACCGACTGGGGCGCAAAATCTTCCGACCGGGTCGCTAAATCTACCGACCTAAAACTGCAGGCAGGTCGGTAGATTTAGCGACCGGGTCGGTCGATTTAGCGGCGCGGTCGGTGATTTAGCGACCCGGTCGCTCGATTTAGCGACCCGGTCGCTGAAAACTACCGACCACGTCGCGACCCGGTTGTAGGTCGCTAAATGATCTCGCTCCTACTGCAGATCTGTGTCGATCACATGACTGTCGAGATACTGCCTACCGATTTGTAGGATTTTTGGACAAAATCTGTAAGAGTAGTGCACAGAAATGTGTTTTGCGAACATCGGCCACTAGGTGGCGCTAGAAAAGGCCCATTTGAAAAATTTAGGGCAGAGGTTCTAGATTGGCATCCAGGGAATGTGTGTGCTCACTTTGGCAGCGACCGGGCCAACGGCGACTGAGATTAGCTGCACACAAACTGCGAGGACACACGGACGGACGCACGGACGCACGCACGCACGCACACACGGACGGACGAAGGGGAAAACATACTCTCCCCCAAGCCTTCGGCTACAATAAGAAAAAATAAGTAAATGGTTACAGAATTGTTATCACAATGTGAAACCAGAAATGCTGTTATTAACCATGCAATCAGAGTTGCCATTACACGTACACACTGCCTTGCCCTCTCTGACATATAAACCCATCCAGAAGAGTATTAGGAAGTGCAGTGTATTAAGTAATAGTTGGTAATACAGAAATTATTATAAACATCTAAAATGTTCATTGTACAAGTACAATTAATTTCATCACTCTGTATCCCAATGTGGAAAACAGATTGTCTTCCAGTGGATGTACCTGTGCTTGAAACTCAATGTAAGTCTGGCTAGA
This sequence comes from Nannobrachium achirus, assembly GCF_963921795.1. NCBI lineage: Eukaryota > Metazoa > Chordata > Actinopteri > Myctophiformes > Myctophidae > Nannobrachium > Nannobrachium achirus. The sequence continues at coordinate 22,437,902 of NC_137827.1, forward strand.
TAACATTCATTAATTAACTCTGCTTTAATTCAATTAAGGCCAAGCAATTAAATACTACAGCACGCAATAAAATAACTAATATCTCTTCCATTAAGAAATATCATCCCTGGTGACCTTGGTCATGTTAAATGTGCTCTATAAATAAACTTTGAGTTGAGTTGAGTTGGTGGCAAGTAGGACAGGTAGACAATGGTTCACAATGTCATTAAAGTTATTTGAAGCAGACGGCGCACCTGATTGGACACTGTGCCATCCTCTTTATTGTAGTTTGGACATAACTGCAATTACCTGTATCCATTGAGAGAGTGTCTCTCACTCTCTGTCTCAGCAGATACAAAACGAAGAATGATACAAAACGTACAGATTGCAGCTTTAAGGACTTCACTTCCGTAGCCTTTATTTGCCCTGTGTGAGGGGGTTGATATTGACAGAATGTAATGTTTGTTAATGCGGTCTGCACACTATAATATTCTTTACTTTTATTGTCTGTGAAGGGATATACAGTAAATAGAGTGTATCCTATTATTATCATTAGACAACACTTTAAAAAGTTTTATTGCGAAAGAAGTGCTGATGCTGCTTTTGTCCTCTTCGTTTTATGACATTATACTCCAACAGTCCTGACACAAACCAAAGATTTGTTAATAATTTAGACATAGTGGAATTATGCACATATTCACTCTTCTTTATAGACTACTTATCATGCACAGACTGAGGCTCTTCAAATATTGATTTTCTCCCTCTCGCCAATTGTATTTTTATGCAGAGTGACTCTAGCCTTTCTGTGATATGCTTTATGAAAGCAAAGCAGGAAAATGTAATTCACTTACTTACTACAGACAGTTCTGTAAGTGTGTTTTCCATCCGTGTACCTCCAGTACCTTGTAGTATGTTGGCTCAGCATTTGCATCACTCCCTACATAACACAATAATAATTGCATGGCATCCTGTAATATAAAAACACATAAATCCCACCTAGCAGTGTTAAGCAGCATGCTGGTCTAACCACAGTAACTGCCTTGCATGTGTAAATTTAGTTTTTACAACCTGTCGGGAGGGATGCTCTGTAGCACAACTTCAGATGAACTCCTCGAAGGCTATAATTCACCTGCTGGCGTCTTCAGTTGACGTTGTGCTTGCGCCCCGCTCCTCTGCCCCGAACCTAGCCCGGTTGGCAGGGGTGTCGCACCAAATTCTGGGCCCTGGGTACAACGATTCACTGCGGGCCCCTGCACAATTATTTTGTGCTTTAACTATTGAATAATAGCAGATCTACAAGCTCACAGCTCAAATCGTGAACATTTGAGCAAAGCTTGAATATTTCAAATCGTTCTAAGGTTGTTGTTTTTTTTGTTTCTATGTCAGTGGTGCTTAAACCTTTTCACGTGAAGGACCCCCAAAATGATATGTATTTGGCCACGGACCCCCATCTCAAAATATTTAGTTCCAGGGACCACCCCAGAAGCAAAATTTGAGTTACAAATGTTTTGCACACATTTTCACGACTTTTCAAAAATAGCAGATCTACAGCTTGTATAACTGCTACTTTTTCAATAACTAAAGTTATACCTTGGGCCTTAGTAACTCAGTCCCACTCCCCCCCACACCCCCCCCCCCCCTGTGACGCCCCTGCCGTTTGGCATTTTTTATTTAGCTGTGAGACGAATGGCCGATCAGGCGCTGCCCATGTGTCATGGCGTAGGTCATAGCAGCTACAATAAATAACGGAGAGAGACGGACGGGACACAGGACAGTAAAAAGTAGAGATATCAACATCAACAGGCTCAACCAACCGCAGTGTAATTTTGCAAGGCGTTAAATCACTGCCAGAAAAATATGAGCCCAAGGTTATGGAGCGCTCGGTGAGTAATGGCGACTTGGAGTGGTCGGCGCGGCTCAAGTTGCCACGGAAATGAGATTTTACCCTGCGTGTCATGTCACTGGACCCAAGCCAAGCCGAGCCAGATATTCAGAGAGGCTGAATGGTATCTATTGACCAGGCACGTGCACACATAGACATCAAAGGGGGCTTGAGCCCCTGCCCTTTTATCCGTCTGTAAAAAGTGCCCTCTCCAGACCATAAATGCAGTTTTTACTATGGTGAAAGAAATGCAAATTGCCTCTTTCCATGCCATACCTGAAGGCAGCATTCAAGAGAATTGCCTTGTCCAAACTCTCCTGAACCTGAAGCAGCATTTTATGTTGAAAGAATTGCCCTCTCTGTGTAGAAATCCATATTGTACGCCACGCTATTTATAAAATGTATAAAAGGCCCTTTTAGAAATTTCAGCCTCTGCCTCTCTAACATTCTCTGCACGTCCCTGCTATTGACACCATGCTTTGGATGTTTTGTAGGTAGTGTTAGATGAGAACAAGCATTATCTGGAAAAGGAATCAGGATGGTAGCACTTTGCTTCAGGTATAATTCACCTCCAGGCTTTTATTCTGCAAGAGACTTTAGTGGTCTGATGGACAGTGTTCATCTACTCTATAATGGAGGAAAGAGTCAAGGAGGAATGAGCCGGTGTGTGTGTGTGTGTGGGGGGGGGGGGGGGGGGGGGGTGGACGGACATGCTAGCAGTTGTGGGGGGCAAGGGAAGGGGGCAAACTATCCAATTTGTGATGGGCCAGATGCTGTACCCTCAAGCGAGGTATTTTACCCCAAACGTTACCAGTAAAAACTCCATCTGTTGAAATGGTCCCCGGAATATGTCACCATTGGCTGAGGGCACTCTCAGTGTGCCTGAGCTCGCTGTCTTGACTCTGAATATCGTGTGTTGTCAGCTGTGTCCCTTGGGCTGAGAAACGGAGAGAGAGAGAGAGAGAGAAATCGAAAGAGCGAGAGAGAGGAGTAGAGGGAATTTGGGCTTCTGTGGCATTCTTGACAGGAAGACTGTGTCACAGCCAAAGCAAGAGCCTGTACCGTCTCTCCTGGAGCCTGAGAGATGGAAAGAGAGAGAGGGAGAGAGAGAGATCTTACGGTATCATAACATGGAACCGATCATGTTGTAGAATGTCAGCGTGGTGGAGAGATTGCAAATCACCTCCCCTCTCCAGAATGTCACAATGCATGCTTGCCATGCAGACAGCTGCAAAATTTGCTTTCTTGGCTGACAGTAATGATAGTCATTGAGCTGGTGGCCATATGTGTCACCGATTGTTGCGCACTTTGGGGCAAAAGACAAAAGTAACAAAATGAAATAAATAAATCCTCTTGTCACTCACTGACAGTTTGCCAGTTGAACACAGAGTTCTTCTGTGCATGAGAGAGTGTGTGTGTGTGTGTGTGTGTGTGTGTGTGTCACGGGGAATGGTTAAATCAGCCTACAAGTTTTGTAGCCTGTGTGGTTTTGATTCATCGTTATTTTGTACTTGTTGGATTGGTTGAGGAAACTTGTGCCTCACAGCTCCCTCAAAGCAAGCCGCAGGCATAGCATCTTATGTTAATGTGAAGCGTATCCCTCTCGAAACCATGCAACACAGTAGGTAGGTTATTACAACTAACAGCAAAGTGCTTTTGACAGCCAGGTAGTCCTCAGGTATTTTACCTGCTGTAAATGAAAAATATTGGTATCTTATATAGGCCTATAAATATGGTAGTAATCCCAGATGAATACACAGAATGACTGTGGCAATATGTTTAGGTTATTCCAGGAAAACTTAAGTTACAAAGTGTAAATAATAGTTTCCAACTTTATCTTCATATAATTAGTCCTAGCTAATGCTCATTATAAGATGGTACCCTTTCTGTCTACTCTGAGTCTAGAGACTGGGCTTTGGACCGTTCAGAAACCTGCCTACCAATGACACCATTGGTTGGGATTCAAGCAAATTTGAAACTGCGGCCTTTCGCTTCCTGGAAAGGTAGCACACTGAAATTGAAGCCATTGCTCTTGCACCGATAGGAAAAAAATAATAATAATCTGAAAGTTTGAAATCTTGTATACACCAATCATGTAATCGGTATACACATTTTTTAACCATCCAGAGTCCACCTCTGAGACAGACCGTGACAGAAATGGCACCATCCTATAGCATTAGTGAGGACCCATGTATGGAGATGATGTTGAAAAGGCTAAATTCACGCAAAGCGGTACACAGTATCTCTAAAGTCATGTCATCGACATGGATCTGTCCCATTTCCCATATTCCCTCCTGATTAGCTACTTCTAAAGTTTGTGTATGCGACATGACGGTCGCTTATCTCCCGATTAGGGAGTCTTTCTAGTTGTCAAATGCCAGAGCAAGGAGTGCTGAATGATCACAATCACATCACACACTTGCAGACATAGATTCTCTTTACTGAGAGAGGAAACGGGGCCCGCCATTTTCCACCCCATCTTATTCAATTTAACCCTGTAATTTCAATCCCGCCCCAAATTGTCCATCTTTGTAAAGGACTACGGATGGACCTGGACAAGTCCAAATCTCTCAGCCTTCATGTCGGTGTAATGGCCTGTACCTATGCTGTTCAGGTTGGGTAAATGGGGTTTTCTCCCCACTGGCTCCAATCATAGCATCAGGGGGCTGTGTCTCTCCTCGCCCTGTCGGGAGGAGTTGGCTCACAGCATTCTCCCACTGACAGGAAACAGGGTCCACTGAAGAAGCACCCCCACTGGAGAAGCCAAACCACTGATTACCATCCGATCTGAGCGTTCTCTGTTTGAGTTTAGAGGGCATTCGTAGCTCTGATGGTAAACAAAATATATACAGTACAGTACATAACATGTTTATTATTAGTCTGACTGATATATCGTCTATAATAGGATTTGGAGTTGGTTGGCATCCCTATTTTTGTGCATATTTCACCAACTTTTTGGGTATGTTGGAGAATGTTTTGAAAAATGTACAGATCTATAGTTTTGTCTATTTTAGATTCGTTTATAGGGGTTAAATGTTAAAAGATATTTTTTATTTATTTGTATTTGTTTGTTAATAGTTTAAATACCGGTACTCTCAATTAGAAACCTTGATCAAATCTACGTTTTTCCAATTGGTGACCACAATCATATTTTGCAGACCTGCACAATATCTATACCTTCATACTGTAAGTAGTTTTTGTTTTAATTTGATCAATTTCCTACACAGTTATTCTCATTAGGACCCGTTTTCACACCTGGAGCATTTTTGTGCCCGTGTGTGAAAATAATCAATCCCCATAGCAGTAATCAATGGGGGAGAAGTGTGCTGTAATTTAGTTAATTAAAAGCTTGAGGGCAACAGACAAGACTGGGCGTTAGATCTCCATTTTTAGGGATGGCATAATTAACTACTACACTCTATAAAATGGCTGGTAGGGATTTCCTGCATGGGCATGACGAGATCTTTGAATATTCATCAGCCATTGTTAAATGCTGTTTGTAGACATATTGCCACTTTAGAGATTTACTATTACTATATTCCATTCCCCAACCAACTAAAAACGTGATGAGGAAAAAGTGATTACATATTTAGTAAAAGTGTTAAACAAAATGTTAACTCTACTGTATGTGCATGCTTGACAATTGAACATAAGCAGGTCTTCTTAATTATTAAACATGAAATCTCATAACCCCATGTGAGACATTGGACATACTTGATGAAGTGCCTTTCTGGCATTAGAGCAGAGACCAATTAGCAGTGATTTGTTGACGCTAAATGAACTTGGAGTGAAAGCTCAAATCAAACACAAAAACAGGAAATCAATTCTGTCTAAACTAAAGTCACTCGTCTCGAAGAGGCAACCTGAGCATGGTAGCGCATATGGCAGACGTTTTGATAATGTTCATAAACAGAACATTGCCATGCTTCATTTCGACGCAAGTGCTCTTTGCTTAAGATAAATGTGCCATACAGAGATGAGGGGGTGTAAATTGATCCATAATTGCATTCTCCAGGGAAAAACCTGCCCACAAATCTTGTCCCATGTGCTTTTGCAGTAACACCTACACAGACAGTGCAAGTTGTCGAACCAATTTGCATTTGAATGATTCCATGCAAATTACCTATGAACATGCCTCTTTTCATAACCTTTAATGGCTCTGCCAGGGATGTGCTTCACTTAACGGTTTTTACCCGAAACATGCTAATCTGATGACGTCCGTTACTGTAGTTTCTTCATGTGTGGCTTATTTAAGATGGGGATCTACTGTAGGCTACATGTTAACTATTAGTTAGAATTACTAGGTTATACTGATCAGATAAGAGATGATTAGGGTGCACGTATTTTCAGCCGCTGAAACCGGGACGCGAACCACTGTTGCCTAAAACCGGGACCCTCAAAGCAATGCGCACGTTACCAGCCCGCAAGCGCGTGCCCATTCTCTAACGTTCGTGCACGCACACATACACACCGCAGACACAATGAATTTGTTCATGTTTTCTGATTGTTTAAGTGAGCATGTTTACATGAAAAGAACATGTTAATTGTCTATGCAACCACTATACTTAGTGTTTTAGAGATATTTGTCGGGACACCGGGACACGCAGCTTGAAAACGGACCTAGTTAATTATGATCAACTACCTCTGATGCCTCTTAAAATGCCCATTACAGTATGTCCTAAAACATGATTGTACATAATACAATCTTGAACCATTCACTATTATGATCAATGATTCCAGATTTAAGGAGAAGTGATTCATGTTTAGTAAAATTGACAGAATACAAAATCTGTTTTAGAGTGGATTTATCCTTTTATGCATGCGTGCAGCACAGGTTTGCCATACAATAGATATAAAAATCTTGAGTTGGCTGAATCTCTGATTTGCATGCTGGAGAGTTTAGTTGGCTGACCATTGAGGGAAGGGCAGGTGGTCTGGGCTCATCTCCTTGCCCTCCTTCCATCCTGCCGTGAGTATTTGCGTAATGTCTGTTCCAATCACATCCCCGTCCCAGCAGGCCTTTGGACAGCCACTGTGGCTTGGTGCTGTGCTGGGCCTGGTCCTCTATTGGAGGGAGGTGTATAACACACATGGTTTTAGGGTTGGTACAACCTTTTAATTAAAAGAGGACTTAACTTATCGGAGGGAACCCCACAATGAGAGAGAGAGGCCACAGGGTGAGGGACATCTGCCCTCCGGAGCAGGAAGGCAGACGGATACCTATGTGGGGTTCTTCACTGGTAATTAACAGGCGATTCAGGCTAATTCACATAGGATACTACAGTATGCAATCTGATGTCTCAACTTTAGTGTATGAAGTGAAAAAGACATACTGTAGTATGTAGACTCGGACTATACTTGAGTTTTGTCAAGTAAACATTTCCATTAAAACCACAATCTGTACGTCTTTTTTGAAGTATTATAATACCAGAGAATTTTGCACCGCTTCAATGACAGGCAATCTCTTCTGGTCACCGCTCATGCTACTGAGATCCAAATAAATGTACAGTACATGATGCCATAACAGTGCAACAAAATGGTTTTGGACTTCAGATTTAAAGATTAAGATGTGCTCGGGTGACACTACACAGTAAAGTAGATAAAGTACCTGTCAGTGTCCACCACGGTGGAGTCTAGGGATTTGAATCCGACTTGGCCAAGCATCTATCTATAAGAGCACAATTGGCCGTGTTTGTGGGACGGAAGCCAGGAGGGGAGTGCGATCACAGTTGCTGCGCTAGGGCTGGGGTGTCACCTCTCAGCAGGGAATGTTAAATGGGCGGGGTAGGACTGAGGCGCTACATCCTCCCGGTGGGGGCTCCTCACTGGCAGATGAGCCAATATGGTACAATAGCAGTGGCAACACAGGCATGTGTGGGGAGGTTTAATTGGCATAATTTGGATTTAAAAAAGGCAATACAAAATATTTTCTACTTTAAGTTTATGTTCAAATTAAAGGAGCACATTTTCAACCTCACCTTCATATAATTGGTCCTCACTAATGCTGTCATCATCAGTGGAGATTCCAAGCTAATAGAAACTACAACTGTTTTCTTCCTGGAAAGCATGCTGGAATTGAAGCCATGTTCTTGCTGTAATAGTGATAATAACTTATTCAAAGTTTTAAATCTTGTTCAAAATGATCAAACCTGTCTACTGATAATGAGTAGGCAGGTTTCTGAACCATCCACAACGCTCCTCAGAGATATATAAAACGAGTAGATTCAAATTGTGTCGTCTTATAATGTTATGTTATAGTTTTTGTTCTATAAATGTCATCCTAGTATACTGCCTTTTGGGGGGTTGGGAGTTGTACCAAAAAGTGGTGAATAATGTAGGCTACTGAGGATTGTTGTTGGGATCAGTAAAGTTTCCTGTTCTCATATTCCACAGACTTACAAGCAACACTCAGATGGTCTGAAATATGGACACTGTCCAAAGCTATGAATCTTTCTAGACACGTGGTTGAGCTATTGACATACAGTAACACAGCACAGCACAAATTAATGTCTTGAAATATAGGATAGTATAATTCATCATCTGAGCGCCACGTTTCAGTATCGGGACACAATGAAAATATCATAAACATCTCTATTTTGTCCTTTTTTACCCAAGAGATCTGTTCCATGAATATAATCCCTCTGTGCTCTCATCCTTGTGCAAAGAATGTATTTGAATGTAAACATTGTCTGCCCTTATCTCCTTTTACTTTGTGTCTAAAAGGATTTCCATGTCAATCAAATATTCATCTAGCATTTTATGATGGCGTGCATCATTCCGTTTAAAAAAAATGTAATTGTGCAGAAGTAAAGGTATTGGTGTTAATACTGTTTTTCCTGTTTCTGATGTAAAACATATATGGTGAGATTATCTCATTGTTAATTCATAAGATCTTCAGATGAATAATAGATTAACTCCGTTGAGACGAGTGCCCTTGTGCCTACCCTTGTTATTAAGAGAATTCCTGATCATATCAGGCTAGCAGTTTCCCTCTGGTGCACTACTACTGGAAGGCCTTTTCTGTTTTAAGAAAAGAAGCTCCATTGATCCCTCATCTTGCCTTCATATTGCCCTTCACCACATCATACATCATAGAGATTTTTTGTTTCTTTACAAAAACACATTTTGGGGTTTGGCATTCGTACTGTAGAAGTGCGGGCTCTTATATAGGATTTTCTAAATTCAATATTTGTTCTTATGGCTGAGTATCAGTTTTAGCAGTGGTAACTGAATGAACACTTCACTAGCACTACATTTAGACTAGTACACTAAGAAAATAATCACTCAGAGGTCCATGAAATATTGTGAATGCGATGGTGGGTCATGTAAAGATAATACACTCTTCATTATGATCTGTTGTATTTAAAATAACAATAATTAAACATCTGCCCCATTAGAATTATTTCCGCTTGTGTGCGAAAAATGGCCCCAAGCGATGGGGGGTTGGGGTGGGGTGCCTTGCCCCATGCATCTTGAGCACAAGAGAATAGTCAAGATAATTATCTCCCTCATCAACAGGGTTTTTCAAAAGGAATTACCATAAAACATTGCTAATTTTAACGGGAGACCTAATGCACCTAAAATTCATTATAGTGATGGGGAAAGGGAGGGAAAATAGAATGATTCGCCCCCCTTGTATTTAGAGGAAGAGAGTGGGGCAGAGGATAGCGGTTTGTGTATCAAGAGGTGGAATCAAATCTATTGTTGGATTGTCATGGAGCTTGCTAATTAATTTTTCTGGGGACCTGTGTAGCAGCCGAGCAGGTAACTTGGTTCAGCGATGAATTAGAGATATGTTAAATCTCCCGAAAGATTTCGCCCCGGTCCGTCCATCCGTCCGTGTGTGTGTCTGTTCGTGTGTACTGTGTACAGCTAATCTCTGGCACCGTTGGTTCGAACAACGTGAAACTGTGCACACACACTCCCTGGAGGCTGGAGCAGAACCTTTGCCCCAAATATTTCACATCGGCCTCCTGGTGGTGTTATAACAAGTACATTTTTGCTAAACAAATCTTTCGATATTACTCCTATATATTTTGTCCAAACATCAAGCAAATAGGTGCACATTATCTCTATAGTCATATGATCAAGACGGGTCAGTCCTGATTGGCTAACATTGGCATCTAAAGTTTGCAGGAGGGGTTCGTTTTTAACAAAATGCCTCAAATCATTAACACAGCGGGGAAATCCCCAACGGGCTTTTGCATTACGGGACGCGCCCACACAGCGTCCATTTGCTGTGAAACTTGGCACACATATTCCCACTAGGCAGAGGAGGGGGGGGGGGGGGGGGGGGGACCACTAGGCCTCCTCATCAAGCGGCACCTGTAAGCGCTCTCGTAATAGTCAAGGAAGGGGGTTCAAATCTCCTTGAATTTTTTAGCAGACCCTTTCTCCAGTTTTAGGAAATACATAGATCCCTAAACTTATTTGCCTTTTTTTTTTTTTTACTATTTGGAAAAAACATTTCTAAATAGTTCAAATAGCTGATCTACAAGCTCACAATGTGTCGATGTAGATTGGCTATTTGAAGTATTTTTAAATGTTTTTCAAAATAGTGAAATTGTTATTTCCCTTGCACTCACTCACTCACTCGCACGCACGCACGCACACACACACACACACACACACACACACACACACACACACACACACACACACACACACACACACACACACACACACACACACACACACACACACACACACAAATGGCCAAAAAGGTCAAACAATTAATCCAACCATAAACCACGATAAATTACAAAGACCAATTTTACGGATTAATCCATAACAATATCAGTGTGGGGTGGCCAGGCTGTAAATACAGAGCCTAGATGCTGTGACATTGATGCATGGCTGCTGAAGACTTCGGTGGAAATAAACTCCTGCTGGTGTCCCTTGGAGGAAAAGGGAAATTCAGGGTCAAGTTGATCTCATTCTTTCTGCCCTTACTTGCTCCCAGTCGTCTCTACTGATTTGTTGCATTTCTGTCCAATGATATACAATGCTAAAGTGACTCCCTTTTGCCTTGTTTGTACCATTTTTCTTGATGTGTGTGTGTGTGTGTGTGTGTGTGTGTGTGCGTGTGCGTGTGTGCGTGTGCGTGTGTGTGTGCGTGTGTGTGTGCGTGCGTGCGTGCGATTGACTGGCTTTTATTAGATTTTTTTAGTACTCAGGAGGATAATGGTAAACCTACCCAATTCTGGGTAGGGCCCATTTTTGCCCTGTGGAAAAATCAGACTATGATTTGAAGGTTTAGGGCGCCCGCTTAGGAGGGAACTGTCTTTCCATGTCATTTTCAGACATTCAACAGACTTCTTCTTAAGATTATAAAGTGAACGTAAAGTGCTCACGATTGATTATGCCAAAGATCCAAAGCCATCAGGGAGTTGTTTTATCTCAGTCAACTCCTTAATGATGGGACTGTTGTGAGTTGTGAGGGGCTCTCCGAGGCAGCAGCTCCAATGTTGACTGTTGAGTGCGCAATCGAACCCAGCCCCCTTTTATTGAAGCTGCCGTAATCACACTCGTGCAGGACGACTGTCTCTCATTAGCACGCCGGTAGGAGAACCGCCGTAACCCTTTGATGTTGTCGGAGATTCTCACCATTGTGTTCAGAACAAAGGGCATCTTCCTTCAGGATGAGGGAGGGGTAACTCTTCCCTCTGTTCTGCGTGATGGGATGTCAGGAAGCTGTTTGAATTTGGGAAGCCCTTTGTTTCACTTCCAGGACTAATATCGGAAAAATATAATTGCGACCGTCAGGTCGCACGTTACTATGAAAAGCTCCACCGGCTGTCTGTCTGTCACGTCACGTCACGTCACGTCACGTCACGTCACGTCACGTCACGTCACGTCACACTTCTGGCCCTACTCTTATCTCCGGCACTGTTGCCCCTATCCATGCCAAACTTTGCACACGCACTCCTTGGCTGACAAACCACAACCTCCAGCCCTCATTTCTCACATGGCCCTCTTCTAGCGCCACCATTGGGCCAATTTTTGAAAAACAATTTTTTGGACACTGCTCCTTCAGATTTTGCCCTAAAATCATACAAATTGGATGGCAAATCACAACCTCTGCCCCTCATTTCTCACATGCCCCTCTACTAGCGCCACCATGAGGTTGCCGACCTGACGGTTGCTTATCTCCCGATTAGGAAGTCTTACTGGTAATACTATTGTGTTTTTTTGGGGGAAGCTTTTTTAATTTGAAAAAGCAAACCCACAGTCAATTGAAAACAGCGAGGCTGTTCCTCTTTGAGGGGAGAAAGAAAGTGGGTTCAAAGTTCTAAAAAGTGTCAGTGAACCGAGGGAGGCAGAAAAAATCTATTGGCATGCAGGTCTCAAGCACTAGTGGAAACTACTCTCCCGAAACATTACGCATTTTCCAAGTCTTTAATTCTTCTGCCAGTTCTTGAATTAGTATCAAATATTCATTGCCCAGTGTGCAGTGACCCAGTGTGCAGCTGTTCTTGAAAATGCAAAAACTCTATAAGCTTTTGGATTTGTGTTTGTCCAAGACACACATGGCATTTGATAAGGCTTCCTCTCAAGGTAGAACAGGACCTCCTGTAGACTCTGGTTCCTTGACTGGACCAGGCTGTTGTCTAGAGATAACCGGATACCATTGGAGTCCCAAACCTTCTGGCACCAAGGAATTAGAGAAAGGCAGAGGAGAGAGAGAAAGTGAGACAGAGGTAACAATTGAGAAAGGGAGCAAGTAGATGAGAGAGGCGTTATTTTTCTTGCCTTATTTTAGATTGTCTGGGGGCCTTGGACACACATGGGAGCACTGCCTGTCGGTCCTGATTAAAAAACACCACTGCTCCACTAGCCTCATGAGAACGCATGCCTTGAGCAACTACCAAACAAAGTGACTTTTTTGATTGTCTGCATACCTTTAGGACAGAGAAGTCAGTCAGTAAGTTAACCATCCTGCATATACAACAGGGAAATGAAATCCCAATAGTAAGATGGTGCTGCACCCAATGACTACAGTAGTAGGGATTACGGTCAGAACATCTCAGAGGTGCAAGACCAGCCGAAATAACTTCGGAGAGGTCAAGGTCAAGGTTGTACTTTATTGTTACATCTTTTGTACAGGTTCGTAATGTAAGAGTAAAACTTTTTTTGTTTGGCTTCCTTCAGACAATGCAGTGGTTAATAACAGCAAACAATATGATAACAGCAAACAACAAAACAAAACAAAAAATCTAAAAAGATAGTAATAATAATGATAATGACGTAGAAAGATTTCGGGAAAAGAAAGGCCGGACTCACACATATGCGTGAAACATCTTCTCCGTATCGTCTGAGAATGAGGGTGGGAGGGAGAGGTCTAATGCATTGTCAATGGAAAGTTGTTTGTTTTTTTGTCGTTGCCGTGTCTCTAGCGCAACCACAGCCTGTCTTTTGGCCAAGAGACACGGCAATGACAAAAAATCTCAGACTACACGGACACGATAGCTGTCGCAACTGTGTGTAGGGCGCCAAAGAGAGTGCAAAAGGCAAAAGAGCAAAGAGAGAATAGAAGAGCATCCTCAAATGTACATGTGCATAAAGTTTGGAATTATTGTATACACCAACAGCATTTTTTCCAGTAGTTGCTACTGTACAGCACTTAACCTTTTGTAAACAACTTCACGGTATGTTCTATTGTGCAATTCAGCCTCACAGTATCTATTTTTAGGTGCAGCTCAAGCATAATAGTGCAAGGAAATAAGGGATGAATGGGGGGGGCTAGCGATTCCTTTTACCCTGGATCGTTCTTGTTCTTGACAGTTCGTTCATGTGGCTGATTGTTCGTGGAAAGAAGCTTTTTTGCAGTCTGTTGCTAGTAGCTACAGTATAGACTGCGTAGTCGTTTTCCACGCGGCAACATCTTAAACAGACTGTGGTTGGGATGGTGTCGATCTTTGATGACACAGCGTTCGTCGAACAGGGGGGAGATCACATCCGCTGATGCGCTCAGCTGACCACACGAGAGACCCATCCGAAGTTATTGCCTACCCAGCCTAACTAAGTTTGTCTGTTTAGGCTTGCCTTTAGAGTTTCAGTTTACACTGTTATTCACTTTATTGTAAGTAATTCAAGATAATTCATATTACAGTTTTAGGTCACAACAGAATTCGAGACTATCTGTATATCTAGAAGCAAAATAAATTAACGTTCTGCTTGTGGTGATGCAGCCTGCATAGAGAGATATCTGTATATCTTTTTTATACTGTAGCTCAAATGCTGTGCTTTAGCATGAAACTGGTGTACTGTACTGTAGATGGAATGTGTGATTTCACAAAGATCAGTTTTTCTATTTCTGTTGGTAGACGGAGAGAAACTGGATGGTAATAACCAGTGCCCGGTGTTAATCCCTAATACTAATCTCTAACATGAGCTGTTATCAATTAGCTACAGATTAGGCAAAAATAAATAATTTCACTCACATCACAGTTTTGTTTATTTATTTTGTATTTATTGTATTTTTCATTTTATTGGACAGTATATAAAGAGACGGGTGCAAGACACGGGGAACACAGGTCTGTGAGCCAGAATCACACCAACAATGCCTCAAATTTATGGTTGACACACTATCTGGTTATCTACTGGGTAATGTCTGGGTAGCCCCTGGATTGTATGATCATTGAATTAGTATCTGTCTGTTATGATGACTATCTAGTAATAGCGTTACAAACACCTGGTTAGTAAACATTGGTTGTGTGTAATCTAGGTTGGCCGTGTGTTGCTGAGCTGGGTGATCTCCAGTCCAGTGTAAACCGAAGGTAATGAAAGCTCAGGACTACAGCGGTCAGGGATCAATGATCTCTGGATAGATCATCTGCCAGGGACCAACACACCAGTGCACACGGTATAATTATACCATGAGGAGATCAGCTCTCAGCTAAGGGAAATCAAGGTTTTAATTTAATTAAAGATAAGGCTGCGCACGCAGAGGATGTGTTGGTCTTTAGGTTTTACAAGCTGGTGGGCCAGGCTTGGTGGCTCTCTGGAGGAAAATAAAATGCTGACTATTCTGTAGTTGACATGGAGATCTATTGAAGGGGCCGTTTCTTACGCGGAGCTACAACACCACCATTCGCATACATACTGTACATCCACATACTACTGTCAAATTGTTATTATTATAGACAGGCTATAATAACAGTGTGGCTCTCATGTAGATCTCAGACTTCATTTGTTCAGTTTATGACATTATTAATGACGTATCTATGACATATAATGCCCCAATTATAAAATTCAAGTTAAATATTTCAAAAAGTCAGTTTAGTCAAACTTTTGCAAAATTGGCTCTGGACAAACAGTCACACACAGACAGACCCTCTTCTAGATGGCTCACCTCCCATAGAGCCATGCTGTACAACCTGGGAGTGAGATCTTTCAATAAGTGTTACATGCTGTATGAGCAGATATGCTCCGACCGCACCCTATACATCACTGTCATTGTAATAGTGGACTTGATACCCTGCTCTCTCTGCCTCCAGAATCTCTAGCACTTTGGGTGAGCTTCAGACTCCCAAATAGCTCTGTTGACAGATGGTGAGGCCTAAACCTGCCGTGAACAGAAACAATCATTATGTCCCGGTGGAAAGAAAGTCTAATTTAAAGCAGTGTTGTTTTCTCCGTCTCCCTCCTGCTGTGTTGTACCCTGGTGGGCGCGACACACACACACACACACACACACACACACACACACACACACACACACACACACACACACACACACACACACACACACACACACACACACACACACACACACACACACACACACACACACACACACACACACACACACACACACAGAGGAGACAGATTAATGTTGTTGTTAGTATTTGGATTGACGGTCTCACAGAGAGTAATTTGCATGATGTTGTGTTCCACAATAGATTTCACATCCAAAGTTGTTGTTTTTAAAAACCCATCAATCCCTCCAGCAGCTCATCTCCTGTGAACATTATTTTACAGTTAAACTAGACTGGACTTGGTAGAGACAGAGAGACATACAATTCTCTTGTGTATGTTGGTTGCATCAATCAGTGTTTTATGTCAGTAAGAGATCCTGCGCTGCTATGATGCCACGCTACTTACGCCTGATTTATACTTTGTCGTGCAATGGAGTCGTGCCAAAAATAGCCGATCTACAAGCTCACAACACGTCGCGATACAGTGCGCTGTGAGATTGTAGATCGGCAATTGTCGGTGACCGACTCCGTCATACGGTGGCGTATAAATCGAGCATTAGCCAGCCATTGAGACATGGAGCGGAGCATTGGCTTTTACAGCTCTCGGTAGACGGGCGGGCTATCGACAGGGAGCAGCAGACTTCTCTGAATTCTGATTACAGCCACTTTGTGACACCTGGGGGACTGAGGAAGACGCCTTTAAACCCGCCATAAATATTCACAGCAACTTTATTGTGCGTGCTGAAGTGCTGATATAAAGAACGCTTCTATCAGTCTATCCAGGGGTAGGGGGGTGGGAGGAGGAATCAATGCTGCCAAATGGGGTAGTTTTGGCACTTAGCTGAGTCAGACTTGTACTGAGGAAGTCACAGGAACAGCACGTCTCAGAGAGAGCTGTCTGTTATGATAATTCCCAGTATGGTGGCGGTCTGCTCTGTCACAGTGGACCGGCCAGGCGGCCACTGCCCCCCCCCCCCCCCCCCCCCCCTGCACCTCTCACCTCCTCCCATTGTCCCTCTGTCATTGGGACCTCCCCCTGTTTTTATTGACCATCCTACTAATTGCGGCCTGCATAAACAAAGCGTGGATGGACTTGCCAGTATAAAATGCTCAGATAATTAGTTTTGCAGGGGAGGGAGGACTTGTGTCTATGGATATTGATCTTATGGGTGGCTCTATTGAATAGGGCGAGAGAGCGACCCCCATGACGGTGACAGGTAGCCCGTCACATGGATCACAGCCTCTCGTCAATACCGCTCTGCCCCTTTCAGTGGCGTGGCGCGAAGCACTTCTGGGAATGACAACGGTGCCAATTGATTCAGGATAATGCAAGGGAGGCATTTGTTGTGATTTAACAAGTTTCGGTCCGTGTTTTTCCATTGTTTTTCCATTCCGTTGTTGTTTGTTTTGCCTGTGCTGCACCGTGTCTTCATTAGCGAAAACGAAAAGAGAACATGTAAAGTATTGGGCTTGGATATACGTTGTAGGGCTCTCCACCCATCACTTGCTTGGGGACAAAGCTGTTCCACAGTGACTGTCTCTGGACTGCCATTTTACTGTTGAGCTACTTTCATTTTTTTAGTGGTGTGAAATAATTTAAACATCAAAAAGATTCAATAAGATAAACCTTTATTGAAATTCAGTTAGTGAAACACAGGAGAGTAGATGGATAATAATAAGATAAAATAAATAAGATAAGTAAATAAGTAAATACATACAGTAAATCGACTTGGAGTTTGACAAGAGACATCTGCATCTGATTGAGTAAACATATGGAAGTATTCTATCATATCATTTATAAGTATAAATATATCAACAGTAAATATAAGGTCAATGTATGTCCAACTGGCCTACAGTGGGTATTACAGTCTGTCAACAAATAACAAGAGTACCCAGTCAAAGATAAAAAGTAAAAGATGTTTATTTCCTTCCAGTTCCGTGAACAGAACCCCCTGTTGCGTTAGGGGTCAACCAGCCATATTTAAAAATTTGCTAAAATTTCCGTTCTACAAGCTCGCAATGCATCAATCACATCCAAGATATGTTGTGAGCGTGCAGATTTTTATACACTTCTGAAAATCTGGCAAAAACATGCCCAAAGTAGGGACGCCAGCTTCAAAGTGGTCAAGAAAGACTGCAATGGCATGGGACAAAGTGTAGGGGAAATAAAGATGATGGAGAGTTTATTGGTTGTGGGAGGGTGTGGTGGTGAGTGGTGATTGTGGGTGGGGAGATGGGGGTGGGGGGGTCTTGACCTTGGCCATGGTGGGGACAGCGTAGTGGGACCCGCCATCTGTACTGGGCCAGGAGGAGGTGACCCAGCATCATTGTTTAGTCTGACTGGGTACGCTGGGGTCACAGGCAGGGCCACACCTCCTGGGTACAGATCAAAACTGACCTTATGGAACTGGCAGACAAAGGGGAATGTGAACCTAAAGTGTTGCAATAGATAATAGTTTATTTAGTTTATTTAGATTCGTACATGTTTCTTTGAGCTAGTTATACTCTGTCGTTTTGGGAGAAGATGAAATGCATATTGTAAAGTGTTACAACACTTTCCTCTTTTATTCCGACGAAGAAGCAGAATTATTCTGTCATTTTTGACACGGCACACCATAACCCTTACCCATTTATGTGAGGCATTTTATTGAAAGCACTAAGAGTGGAAGAGATTTGGACATAATTTGCTCTGTGAAAAATGGCTCACTGGGCTTTTCATCTGTGGGTTGAGATCTATTCAGCTATGCTGAGTGACGTGAGTGTTAAAATCCTCAAATGCTCAGACTGCGCGGGGGAAAAAAGGAATTAATAAAACGCTGTAATGTTGCATCAAGTTATATTCATGGGATATTCCACATTTACCTTTTATCAAATTGTACATTACCGGTATATACATTATACAATATCAAATCATAAAGCAGAAGTCGGTGTATTATAATGAATGGCATTGCAGTAGATATTGTCCAAACACTGCCATTCCTTCCACCCTTCCTCCCAGTTACATACAGGCCTCTGATTAACCACTTAAACTTTATATACTAGGGCTCTATACTCAGTTGGCTAATTTTTTCCCTCTACCAAATCTCTTCCCCATAATAGCCAATCTAAAAGCTCACAACATGCTTTGTTGAGATCTGTTTTTCGCAGAATGTCGCCCCCCAGAATAGGGACGTTAGGGTTCATGTGGTTAACAACATGCAATATTTTGACACATATTAGTGTCTCGTTCTGTCTCCTGTCCCCCGGTCTCCAGGGACGGCTCCCAGGCCAGATGGGACACCTGTACCACCAGACCGGACCAGGGCCCTTTGATGAAGCTGTCAACTTGACAGGGACAGAGTAGACCGTTGTAATCAAGGTGTTAAATGATGGTAGGCCATAATGTCAGTCCTTTCACTTTAATCACCACCTCATACCTCAAGTTTTTTTTTACCCTGCCCTTTGAATCGCCACCCCCTTGACCCTGAGACAGCACATGTATCATGATTTCTAGACCAATGCATCACATCACTCTTCCAAACACTGAGCCTCTCAGCTTTCTCCCTCTGTCTCACTTACTTCTAATGGATGCTTTTCAGCTGTCACCTATAGTGCTCATTAGTCCGCTTTTTAGGAGTTTCCTTTTAAGTGACAGCGTTATGGTCACATGAGTGATTAGCTCCTTTTTGCGTGACTGTTTGTCGCGCTAAGCTAGCTAGAGTTTGTACGACTGCAGTGATAATGAGAATGTTTTATGCTTTTGAGAAGTGGGGCCATTTAAAGCCTGATTAGCTAAAAGGAAAATATGGCAGTGTTTTTATATGTTGTTCACACGCCCACTTCAAAGGCCCAGCGTTTAATTTCCTGGACTCCCTTATTCAGGCGGGTAACGGTTTATTGTTTTCCTCTGTGTTCAAAGTAGGGACGTATATTTTCTGGCTGGGGTGTGAATAAGTGTGACTGTATGGGATCATAGGTCTTGAAGAACATGGTCTGCCGGCAGCTAAGCGGATAAAGAGTGACAGAGCAGCGAGGGTCTCATGAAATTTGCCATAAAATAGGGTTTACAGCTTTGTATAGTAAGAATGACCTCTCCAGCTCTCCTCATCTCCCGACTCTGCCTGTAGCGTAGTGACATTGAGTGGAATACACCAGGACTAGATTAGAATAGATGAGACACAGGGTGGGCAGCCGAGCATTGCAGATATGCCCTATGCCTGGCTGATTCCACTGACACAGTTTACACTAAGACACTTTCTGGTCAAGTGGTATCATGGCTCCGTTCAAAGCGGAGCAGTGTTTCTGTTTTTTGCAATAATGTGTCCTTCGTTTGACCCAAAATCTTGACTGTGACCCCTGTGAGAACATGTGACCCATTCTCCCATTTTCAGTGGGATTGTGAAATCAAAGCTGCCTCAAAGATATATCCGTTGAGGGTCACAATGAGGCTAATTCTGCAGTATCAGTGAAGACAGACCATTAGAGGGTAATACATTTTTATCAGCTTGTCCACATGGCCTACAGTGTAGAGTATGCAAAGATGAAGGTACTGTATGAGGTATTTGAATCTCACTGAATGAGACACTTACTTATTAGTGTGGTTGATAGTACTTGTCCAACTTTATTCTTTATTCTTTTAGAGCAACCCCAAAAGACCCCAGTTTTGGGAGCACACACTATAGTCATATGTCAAATCGACTGGCTTCATTGGGAATGTAAAAACGGCAACCACACTTGCAATTTCCCAGAATTGCATCTTTCTAGTTTCGAGTATCTTATCTTATCTTATATCTTATCTTATACAGTATATATATACTACTATAATTCAAGAGGGTTCCCCAATTCGTTGTGCCGGGATGGCAATAGCGCAGGAACACTCAAAATCAACTGGGTTTTCGCCTATATTCTCCAGAGGCTTGGCCATGTTATAGGCTATCTTTCCTACCTTCAATAGACTTCAATAGTCCTGTGCCCCGGGGGTGTGTACAGTTTATCCACAATTATCCATCCTATTATCATTTTAACCTAGAATTGGCCAACGTCTTTTATTTCTGATTTCACCATACCACATTATTCATTATATGTTTCCCTTTTTTTATACTTGAGGGCAGCGTGGGGCTCCCCTTCCTATATAATCCCATTGTAAATTCATCACTGGAGCAGCGATCTGTAAATCTGTAGATGAAAAATTGTGAAGGGGCCTGTATCTCCAGTTTCCTTTAATAAAGAATAAAGACATTTCACCAATTTTAGACCTAAATCACATTGTTCTGATGTGAGGACTGGAGATCATATGTGGGAATGTTTTCTGTGTATGCCTGGTATGTGAAATTTGACACAGAATTAAGACATTATATGATCTCTTCACATTGGATTAAATCTGCCAAGTTTCGCTTTAAGATTGGTCTCTTGTCTTCCTCCTGACGGATACATGTATTGACTGACATTGTCAACCAGAAAGTGTCCTACCAAATGGCAGGGTCTACATTTCTCAATGGAATTGTAGGGAGGCCCCCTCCTCCAACCACTGCAAAATGTATCATATTGTATTAACATGCTCTTCGTAATTATAACAGATTGGTCAACATGTTGGTTTTTGACTTGGCTGAAACCTCAGCTTGTACCCAACAGTAGTAGTGTGTTGTTGTTAGATGATACACTGCCCCTACTGGCAGACAGACAGACAGAGCAGGGATATACTGACTGACCTGTCCACTGGCAGCTTTAGATGCTTATTATTGTTAACTTTACCTCATCTAGTTCAGATGCCTGACCTGCATGCACGTCCTGGTCCCTGAGCCCAGGGGCTCACGGCTGGGCCCTGTGTCCCACTGAGAGTGTCTGGGACTCTGACACTGCCGACCTGTATGGAACCAGACAGACAGACAGACAGACAGACAGACAGATAGATATGGACCCTGGCCAAGGATTACTTTAGAGGCTCAGATCAGATGACAGATGGATGTCACAGGTTTTCTAATAGTGAAGTGTGTATTGTGAAGTGTGTATTGTTTGATACAAAAGGATGAATTGCCTGCTTAGGGGATGGATGGGTAATATCAACCAAACAAAAAAAATAAAATAAATAATAATAATCTAGAGAGTCATCTTTGTATAGTATGAAGGAACCCATTAAAACGGGAATGCTGATCATTTTAGATTTTAGCTACATGTACATGTATAGGCCTGCGGCCTATATGTATACTAGCAACGTACTTTTTTCAGAAAACTCTTTAGAGGATTTAGAACATGGTTTAGTGGTTCTCCAAAATTGCAGATAGGCTATACCTGTACAAGCTCACAACGTGCCACTTCATGCTGCGCTGCGAGCTTGTCTGCTATTATAATATCTCCTATTTTTTTTCTTTTTCTTTTTTTTTATAAACCTTGAAAGTGTTTGAAGCATTTCTGGGGATCCCTGCCACAAAACCTTTTCAAATTGGTGTCCTTGGCACGACAACTGCTGATTTAGAAGGCATTTGTAGAATAT
This sequence comes from Nannobrachium achirus, assembly GCF_963921795.1. Lineage (NCBI taxonomy): Eukaryota > Metazoa > Chordata > Actinopteri > Myctophiformes > Myctophidae > Nannobrachium > Nannobrachium achirus. The sequence continues at coordinate 22,459,932 of NC_137827.1, forward strand.
GCCTCAGGTCTTAATGGGTTCATTAATTAATTAAGTTGAAAACCTGGTGTAAAACAATGCTTTTATTAGTTCATGGCGTTTCGTCTGGAGACTTCATCAGGGTGTGACCCTGACAAAGTCTCCTGCCGAAACCATACTGTGGGTGTCAGCCATGATCTAATAAAAGCTGTTAAGCTTTTGTTAGACCATAGTGTCATTGTAAAAAAAAAACTTTTATAGGTACTGTATGTACTGTATGTGGCGTTACATTGCCTTCCTTAGGCTGACATCATCACTGAAAGAGTTCATTTCATGGTTGGGGTGAAAAAAGCCCCATCCCCCTATGTATTGAGTGAAGCTTGAACCAGTATAAATGCATAGGTTTCTTAAACCATACATACCTCTAATGTTCTCCCACTGCTCACAGTCCAGTGTGTGTGAAATGGGGTGTGATGAATCCCACCTCTTCTTTAAGGCTGGGTGGCAATGCACCCTGTTGATATCATAGGGTCCATTACTCTTCAATCTCAAGCATGCTTACTGCCACAAAGCATGGAGAAGGTTGCAGGATTGGCTGTGAATACTGATCCTCATATCTGCTTGAATGTTTGGATTGTGGCGAGAGAGAGCACAATGTTTTTGGTGAAATAGTACATAAAGCATAGTACAATATACCGCTTTTCAGCTGACAATGCTTGACTGCATGCATATATTTAAAGACAAGGATAAAAGCAGCATTTTCCAACAGTTAAGTGGTAATATTTGGTTTCCCTGTATGTTGACCATCCGCACCATGACTGCATGACCTGCCACGCCTCTGCACCCAACCTCTGCTGTGACAAAGCTGGTGAAGCTAAAGGTCAAAGCCAAGTGGAAAGGTCAGAAGCAGCGATTATTAACTTATGTGAAACCTGAAGGGTGGAACAGCATGGTTCTACTATCAAATCAAACGAAAAGCATCTACTCTATGACCTCTACCAGCCAGTACACAGATGGAGATCCATCTACTTTTGAGGGGTACGACTATAGATGCCACTGTCGCCCTAACCTCTTCACGTGTGGCCTGTGACCCCAACAGAACTCTGTGAGCAAGGTCATTGAACTTGGCAGGATCTTGACCTTGTGGAAGATGGAACGCTGTCAACAACAGGAGGTTCAAAGTAACCCAGGCTTTTAGTGCAAGTGCTTTTCACATGCACTTGGACCTGACATTGACAGATATAGGCTAGATATAGACAGAAGCACTCAATAATGAATGAATAATAGCCAGAGGACAGTCATTTATTCTTTTAGGATAATAAAATACTGGTGTGTGCGTTAAATAAACCTTGTCCATACCTGCTTCTATTTTAAAGGAGCTATAGTCAAAACGGACACTAAAATAAAAATTATGTTTCGAAAATATTTTATAAAAAAAAAATTAAGCTTCATATGTGTTTCAAAAATGTGTGCCAGATTATTTTATCATTATTTTACGCTTTTTGTGGTCATCTTTGAAAGGAAACACATATGAAGCTTAATTCTGTTTATAAAATATTTTCGAAACATTATTTTTATTTTAGCGTCCGTTTTTCAAGAAAAAGTTGCCTATTAGCTCCTTTAAATAATTACAATTTATGTACAGCCTGCAGACCATGCATTAATCAACAATACTTCCTAGACTTAAAATGAGTACAGTGTCGTCTGCAAGGATGCAAGTACAGATAATGGGAATTTTGACAGGAGAAGCGTGAATGCCAACCATTCATTATGAGAGAGAACAAGAAAGAGAGACGGGGAGAGCACGATATGAAACAGATGCCTCCACAGATGGAGGATAAACAGGCACATACATTTCTGTTACAAAGCAGAACTGTCACTTTCAGTGGGAAAATGGTAATTACTTCTGTGGCAAAGTGGGGCTTTGGAGCCTGCCAGTTGTCTCTTGTGCTGCATGTAATATGTCTGTCTGTAGCTGATAAATGAAAAACCTTAACTATCCCTCTTTGTGGTGGTGGTGGTGGGGGGGGGGGGGGGGGGGGGGGCGGAGGATTTAGTACTTTATGGATAACAGGCAAACAAAACGCTTATTCACTTAAATTGATTATATGAGCAATAATTACGGTATTAATGCTTCCATATCCAGGTCAGGACTTATTTTTAATTACTTTTTTGTTATTGTTGTAATCTTATTGTTTAACATACTGTAATTCTAATGTAATAGTTGATATTAAAAAGTTTGTTGAACATGCATCATTACAAACAGATAATTCACTAAAACAAAGATGATTTCATTAAGTCATTAATTAATCTTCTTTTTGCCATTTTAGCATACCATTCTTTGGAGTCGATTTAAAATTTTCATTTGATCGCTACAGGGTAATTTTTTTATTATTTGATTTCAGGGTTTGGTTTTATGTGGATATAGAAGTGAGATCCAGATGAAAGCCTGTGTCACCTTACACACCTTCCCTGCAATGGCTGGGCGATGATCACATGCAGAAAGACTTGATTTACTGCCAGCGCGCATCTTAAATTACAGCAACTGTCGCCCTCCCCCTGTATTTATTATGCAGAGTGTTTATGTTTGGGCTGCTTCTTTGGATTGAGGAGAGGTGCGGAGCAGGTGAGACGAGGTCTGGAGCTGTCACCCAGGGAGAGCCCAAGGGAACACAGTACAGAGGGTGATTTACACTCTGGCAGGACACCCACTACCTTCAACCTGCTGTGTTGCGACACGTTGACACACATATTCTTTTAGCATTGCATCTCTTCTCTTGTTCATCTTGCTCAGAAAGCAATGTTTTGTATCTTTATCTTTGAGGGATTTCTCTGTTGTTCTCTGTTCATCTTGCTCAGAAAGCAATGTTTTGTATCTTTATCTTTGAGGGATTTCTCTGTTGTTGGCTTACGAACCATTTTGTTGTTTGCCTGTCTTTCTTTGTTCATATGAAAGTAGAGTGTGACCCGTGAGACCAGGGTGCCAGATGTGCACGTCTGCAGTAAAACCCTGAGGTCGCTCACGGCGTGCTCGCCATCCCGCAGGGATTGGGCCAACTGGCAATACCAGCCTTCATTGTCACTCTCAGCAGGGCTGTCGCACCAAATTCTGGGCCCTGGGTACAAGGATTCACTGCGGGTCCCCCATGAATGTTCTTCATAGGGGAGGGGGTTTAACCCATTTAGACTGGGAACTCATTATTACGCCTTATTTTGTGCTTTAACTATTGAAAAATAGCAGATATACAAGCTGCTATTTTTGAAAAATCTTGAAAATTTGTGTTAAGTCTTTGAATATTTCGAATCCTTGTTTCTCTGTCAATGGTGCTCGCATGTGAAGGACCCCCAAAATGATATGTATTTGGCCACGAACCCCCATCTCAGTTCCAGGGACCCCCCAGAAGCAAAATTTGAGTTACAAATGTTCTATGCCCAATGTTCCATATATGAGCATAAAAATATGTAAAGAATACATAATATGTATTCTTAATATAATATGTATTCTGTGCAAATCTTTGTGCACACATTTTCACAACTTTTCAAAAATAGCTGAACTACAAGCTCGCAGCGTGGCACTCGGTGCCGCGCGTTGTATATGTGCTATTTTTCAATAGCTAAATCAAAATAATATCAAATAATTAAGGCCCCTCCACCTTGGGCCCTAGTAACTCAGTCCCACTTTTCCCCCCCTTGTGACGCCCCTGCTCTCAGTCTGCTGCTGGCCTGCACCACACAACCCGCTTGGGTGGGAATGGGTGGTGCTCTGCCTCAGGGTCACTATTATCTTGTCTCTCTCAGGTTGGCTGTACGACCCGGAGCTACAAGACCCATTTCTGGCCCGGTACCTGACCCGCAGGTCTCTCTCTCTCTGGCCCTGTGAGGTGTCTCTCTCTGCTTCTTGAACTCTTGTGAAGATGGATGAAACATTATATACAGAGACTGTGGAAACAGAGACAGCAATAGAGGTGCGGAAAGGCCCGTAGGATAACAGGTACAAAGTGATTTTATTTCTTATTCCTTTGACCAATTAAGACATATTTTATAAAATAGCAGATCTGCAGGCTCAAGCTTGTAGATTCGCTATTTTTGAAAAGTTTTGAAAAGTTGTTGAACATTTTTGCCTATAATGATTTGCCCAAAATAGGGATTTCAGGTTGAAAGTGGTTAAAGGAAAAGGAAGGGAAAGTACTACCAGGTTATAAACACCCACACATGAGCTTTCTCTCTCTGTTTAGTCTCTTTGTACTGTATGTGTCTGTCTCTCTCTCACCCAATCACTCAACATGTAAGCAGCACACACACAAACACGTAAACACACACACACACACACACACACACACACACACACACACACACACACACACACACACACACACACACACACACACACACGCGCACACACAAGCACAGAGCATAAGGGCATATTTTCTATTTTCCATGCCCAGGGCGTTCAGCATACCAAGAGCGACAGAAATCACGCCAAGCGGGATAAGATCGTAAAACTGCAAGGCACTCTCTTCTCATTTTCAAGTAAATGGATAAAATGGTGTCAGCATGTTACTGCGAGCCCCTCAGGATCCAGAATACTGGCAGGACTATAAACTACAGCAGTTGCTCTGTGGCTAGACGGCGAATCTGCTCCCATCGAGACAAAATCTGATTTGAAATGTACTGGTTTTGTGTGTGTGTGGGTGGGTGGGGGGACGGGGGACGGGGGGGTGATAAACGTTTGGATATGTACAAATTTTATTCGATTTTTATGTTGTTACATAGGCTCACACACTTGACTTTTCACTGGAACAATTCTAATTGTCCTTTAAAGAGACTATAAGCTGTTGTTTCCATTATTGTTGCATTCAGCAAACAATTTGCTTCCCACCATTATCTAAGTGGACATTTGCCAATTTTGCATCCATATGTAGGCTGTCAAGCACCTTTCCTGGGTTATTGCAAAATGCAAATGTCATCTCAGGCACTGCCAATGACATCGTGGTAGGTTGCCAAGTGCATCCTTGGCTTTAGCGGTGGTGTCTGTCCAGGGTGTTCATAAATGCAAATCAGGCGGACAACAGTCATTATCGTCTGGTCCATTTGAGGCAGCAAAGATGATGATGGCATTGGAATAGAATGGTGTTCCAGCGGAGACACCACTGACTGGTCAATTTCTGTCCAGGCTCATCTGCTACCCTTGTGGTTCTGTTGCCACGCTGTTGTGTTTCCAGGCGGTCTCTGACACAATTGGCATAAGAGCCTCAAACTCTCAAAGTTGTTTCTTATTCCCTTGTTTCATTGTGGTTTTCTGTTGGCATTCTAGTGACCAAATCACCCCTATTTCCTCCTTTTCTATTGGCCTTGCGGGTGTAAATGGTGCTGTCACTTGGCTAAGTCTTTAGAATGGGGTGAACCCTTGGGGACATGCAGGGTCAGGTGTCACTGGCTGGGTGGCGTGGACACTGATGAGAAAGGAAACCAGTGAAAGGAGGAGAAGAGGAGAGAGGAGAGCAGGGATAATGATGACCAGGATCACTGGAGATCTAACACTGGTTTGGATTGGTTGGAGAGGTGTCAGCTTGCACACTGGTAATGGGGCCCAGTGTTTAGAAATAAGCCTCATTGCAATTCTGACTGAAATGGATGTCCACTCAAGTGTGAGGAGGACATTTGAAATGTAAAAAGGAAGGGCTTAACCCCTGTCCCCATGGGAATGCTTGAAATTATGATCCCTTCATCATTAGACTTCTAGATTTTTGCACCCAGACATATCCTCTGTGTTGATGCCGAGGTGGCATTTGTACCACACATTTTATACTGTATCCTTCCAATTCAAAGCACCCGGCTCTGAGCCGATTCCAAAATCCTCCGCCTAAATCCTTTTCACCTGCTTGGCTTCTCCGAGCAACCGTAAAAGTACCTGTTATGAATGCTTGTTAGCATACCCCGCGGCTAACAAATACAGCTTCCCTTGCCTCTCTCTCTCTCCCTCTCTCTCTCTCTCTGCCGTCTCTTGGTTTTTTGGTATGCGACGGCGGTGTGTGGCGCCTGTGGCTGTAGTCTAGTGTGACTGTGAACCCCAGGGGCGCTCCGGGACGCCACACAATTATCTGGTGCTTGATAGCGGGCCTCTACTGTGACACGTTCTGTGTCAGTCACAGGATGGAGTGTCAGTGGCGGGGTGGCGATTAGAGCTGCTTCTTCAAAACCTCGCCCTGAAGGCTCGACTCAGCAGCAGCCTGAGGATCGGCAGCAGCGTGTGCATAGTGCATGAGCTGCAGCGTAAGCTGTCATGTTAGCATGAATTGCCCATGAGACAGTCAAAACACCTGAATCTCATGTCGACTCATTTGCTACCACCGGTTTGCTATACTGACTGCAGCTCGAGCACAGCTCTGTTTTCTTTACCTTGCCTGATGTGGACTATCCGTTTTACTACTTGAAATAGTGTGTGTTGTGCCGTGTGTGTGTGTGTGTGTGTGTGTGTGTGTGTGTGTGTGTGTGTGTGTGTGTGTGTGTGTGTGTGTGTGTGTGTGTGTGTGTGTGTGTGTGTGTGTGTGTGTCTGTGTGTGTCTGTGTGTGTCTTGGATGAATAGGCTGGCTATGGAATCGTTATTCAGTCCAGCACCATCTGTGATCTGAGGAAGGGGATTGAATGGGGCTCACATGATTGAATGGCACCTGCTTGTCAGGAGCTTGCTGGGAAATATAGCTGCATTCAGAGGAGGCAGTACTGCACCTGCATGCCAATCAGCCTGTCAGGCTGCTGCTAATCCCTTCCACCCACACATGCACTCTCACTCTCTCTCTCCGCACACGCACGCACGGACGCACGCATGCACGCACGCATGTTGCACACACACACACACACACACACACGCACACGCACACGCACACGCACACACACACACACACACACACACACACACACACACACACACAGCCCTTTTCTCTCTCTCTTACCTGATTTATACTTGGTTGTGCATCGTGTCACTCGTCGCAAATTGTCAATGTACAAGCTCACAACGTGTTACGGAGTTATGTGTTGTGAGCTTGTAGATCGCCGATTTTTGATACGCGACACAACCAAGTATAAATCAGGCTTGTCTCTCTCTCACTCTCTCTCTCTCTCTCTCTATCAATGTTTCTCATATCCCCTGCAGGTATGGGCACATATGCCTATCACAACACCCATCCTAGTTCTGACAACAGCTGAGCACACGCTTTAATTAAATTTGCTCCGTGTGTACATTGCGCTCAATATGGTAGCTATCAGTATGCTGGTGTAAGAAGGATTGTCTTAGCTTAACACTGATGTAAACTGGCTGTTGATGCTAACCATTCTAGGCCGCAGCAGGGTTTTTGCCAGCTCCTGACTTGCTCACAAAGCGTTGAATGTACGTCCAGCAGGATTAAATGTATCTGTTATTTAGCTGACATCCATGGAAATGCTTGTATTGACAGAGGGGATGGGATGAGCGTTCTGTCGGCTGCTCGACAAGACTATTGATTTACACACTAGGCGGCGAGAAAAGCGCATTTGCCCGCTTGCATGATTATACGTGGTGCTGCACTTTTAGGTTGCACATATTGTAATAAGTGTTGTGCGTGTGTGCGTGTGTGCGTGCGTGCATGTGTGCACTGCATGTGTGTGCACACGCTTCCCTATGCCTGTGTTTGTGTGTGCAACGTGAAATAACAGCCTTGAAAGAGCACAAGAGAAAAACCTATGAATAACGGTGTCAGCAATAAGGACTCAGCTGTGCTCACACAGAGCGAAAACCTGTTCTCCTGAGTATCTTCTCTGATCTCTCCCTTCTCTGTCATGTCAAGACACTTACAGGTGTCTCACCTAAGGCAAAAACCCTGTATCACTGTCTTCCCCTTTCTTTAGCACACTGTAAATGTCTTTTGTTGCAGGTCTCCAGGTTTTACGAAAGACGAATTTGATACACAGGCCAGCTATATTTCTGTCGCATCCCCTGGTGTTAACGGTGGCAGCCCTGCAGGTATTGTTTGGCAGTACGGTTTCATCAAGGGATTAACCACCATGGTGCCGCCTTTGTTGGGCACGTTCCCAGCATCTTGTTCTGTGCAGGACAGGCACCATGAACAGAAGGTCAGGACATGCCGCAACACTGTGCCGCATTGGGCTGGCGGTAGCTCCCTGGCACCGCCAGGCACTGGAGAGCTTGGTGGGCACACTGTTGTCAACACTGATACAGCTGATAATGTACAGCTGACACAACCTGGACATCTTATCGCTTTTTCTTCTCCTCTGCCTTTAGTCGTTCAGGCTGCACACTGTGAGCATGCGCAATGTAAATCTTTATTGCAAATTGGATTTGATATTTGATATCATTCACCATGCTTAATGGCAGCTATAAAATTTCACGATGACTCCAAATTATGTTGTGGAATGTGACATTCGCGTGAAAGTGCTATGATAAGGAAATTGAGTCTTGAATTACTTTTGACATGAAGACCTGTATCAAGTCTTCTTCTAGTGTGCACGGCTCAAATCACCATGGTATGTAGTACTGTACACACATTATACTGTACAGTACTGTGTGCGGTGTACACATACTATATTACATACAGTACTGTATGTCCCTGCCCTCTCCCCTCTCTAAAACACACCTCCTTGACATCCACTTCCCCCTTGTTCTCTAAAGGTCTCCTGTGTGGAAAGCCAACATCTTAATGTGCTTTATGCTTTACCTGGGGAGAGGCAGGGGTAAAGCAGCGTCCAATTCATTCCCTATGGAAGTCACATGGTTTTGAAGAAACAACCTGCTTTACGGCTGCTTCTTGCCTTAAGGGCAACCATATATGGAACCGGCAAAGACATCTAGCTGCTGACATCAGAATGACGGATTCTGATCACACAGTACACAGCTGAGCACTATAAAAAGTGGAATTACCCACCGAGATGCGGGATTCAAGCGGGTCGTTTATTTCCCAAAACTGGGTGTATTTATCGTATCACCAAGGACCCGAATGAGTGATGTGCAGAGTTCTCAGCAGGCATCGCCCTGGTCTATCTATATCAATAAATGCTTCTTGCATCTACGTAGGTGGTGCACATCTTGCCTTTCCTGGCTTTGCCCTGTGTTGGCTCCCACAGTGTCCGTTTGCTTGCCACTAGTTCCGGGTGCCTTACGCAGTGCTTTGCCAGTCTCATCCTTCTCTCTCTGACTTGTCTGTAGGTCCCCGTAGACTCTACGGCGTAGACTCGTAGAGGATCATATTTCTGATGTGGTCCGTCCATGTGACACCTATTGCCATTCGTAGCATTCTTGTGTAGAGTCCATCCAGGGCCCTTTCCTGTTGTCCTGTGAGGGTCTCAGCCCCATCCACTGTATCTACAAACAGCCACCTCTTGAAGTCTTCTCCCATGTTTGATTTTCACACTCTCCTCATCCATGTATGCATTCCAGGCAACATCCGTAACTTCAGGTCCTGTTCCATTATATATATAATAAAAGTCCTCCACTGCCTCATGTACCGTCTTGTCAGCAGTGGAAATGGTTTTGTCCTCTGTGTTAATTGTACATTTTTGTTTTCTTGGGATTTTGAGCTTGAGGCCAATCTTCCTGTACTCCATTTCTACTGCCAGTAGTAGCTGTGTCCGAGACTAAGGCAATTAGAAAAAGACTACTTTCTTTTATGGCTTGCTTTGGTGCCTTGTGTAATACAAACTAATATGGTCAAATTAATAACTTTTTTGTTGGAGGAACACCTGAGCAGTATATCTGACCTTGGGTCAAATATACCGTACGTTTGTCATCCTACTCATGTAACAAGTGACCTATGACAAAGAATAGAACAAGAACCAAGCATCACCTGGGTGCAGCTTTTATCACATACTGTATGTTTACAGTTTACAGTCCACACGTGATTCAATGTCAGCAAGATTGGATTTCATTTCAGAGAAGAAATATTATCATTTAAATTATCCTTACTACATTGTTACTTTTTGGCTCCCCTGGCATCTCTTCATTGTACAATAACGTCCTTAGTACAATGATCCCATGATGGTACATCCTGTTTACATCCATTTTACCATTTTAGCCTGGCTGAGAAACCTGCATACCTCCCTTTCAAATATCATTGCAGGCTTGTTTACACTCCCTGGGGATAGGATGTATAGAAGAGTATAGCCACTGTTGGAAGGCAGCTACTGTATCTCTATGAACAACCCTTTTCTATTTAGTATTCTACAGGTCCTAGTTCTACTACTTCATATATCATAGGAACTTATATCGTTGCTGTTGGGCAGAAAGCTTATATCTCCATATTTCATCTTTTTATGTTTTTTCCCGTAAATTAAAGGTAGGGTAAGTAATTACTTGCGCTAGCAGAGCGCACAAGTACTGCGTTCGGTGATTTTGTATATGGCGTATTTGTTTATTTTGTAAGTGGTTACGCCCGTAGCCAATCAGGGACCAGCATTCTTGGTGACGTCAACAAGCGTGACCTGATATAAATAACAAGGCGCGCTCTGCTGGTGCACAAGTAGGCCATACATGGCCAAGAGTGCACAAAGAGCAAGTTGGCACCTGGACAGAGTGCTGTCTAGTTCTGATATTAATCATTGCTAGAGTGTTCAATAACAGGGATCTCCCCGTCTCTCCAGCCCTTTAGTAATCAGAAAATGTATTTCCAGGTTGGAATGCCAATTTTCTTTTAGCGAGAACTCATAGAGGATGCAGGATAAACAAGTGACATTGGAAGTGATGGCACAAAGAAATGAGCAGACAATATCGAAACTGGAACACTATAAAATTGAACCTGATAAATGGCTCTTTTATGATTGGCTGAAATTGGCAACCCTGAAAATGTATTTTCTGTTTATTCAAGTAGCGTAAAACAGCCAACCCAGAGCCTATAATGACATGCCCAGAATAGGGACGCCAGGTTCTGTCAGTTTTATAAACATTTAACCAATGAAAAATGTTAACAAAAGCTTGAGTCTAAATAATAATTACTTAATTCATTTTGGACATGCGGTTTCCACCCAACAGCGACGATGTCAAGTTCTGACATATAGGTAAAATGTAGGCCTAGACTGTTTTCTCCATGCAAGATGCAGTATTACCCTGTTGTGATGTTTTTAGTCACAAAAACAGTTTCCCAGGCATTAGACTAACGTTGAACAGACCCGGACGAAGCAAACACCACCTGGCAAATGTCACCACCAAAGTCAAGTGACAGAGAGGAAGCCCGTGTTTACATTGAATGAGCTGTAATCACACTTGATTGAGGTATTACAGCCTAATTGTCCCTGCATCCATGGGGCCTGTTTTGTGCAAGTCAAAGCACTAGACCAGAAACTCGGTTTACCAAGGCAGCATATTTTGTCAATTATTCCTTCAATTACAGTTTTTTTGTTGTCGTTTTTTTCTCGTAATTACAGCCTGATTGACATGAAGAGCTAGGTGAATGCATTCAAAATGAATTTAGAAATCAACCAAATTAATTAAAGTAGAAATGGAGCTGACCAGACAGGCGTTTTTTTTTTCTCCCCCTCACGGCCCCACTTCCCTTCTGAAGCCGGTCAATAAACAATCTGCATAACTTTGCCGCATCAATATTTAATGTGCCAGCTAAAGGTCTGCTCTCCTACAGGTCTCAGTCTGTTTTTGATGTTTACTACTTTGAAATGTACCACAGACGGCAATCAAACAGTCCCTAGAGGTCTCCGTGATGTGCGTGTGTGCGTGCTAGTGTGCACGCCTGTGTGTATTAGAGAGTGATTGTGTATGCATAATGAAGGATGTTTATGTGTTTAGTATTTTCATTGTACCTTGCAAGTCCTTGCCGTGTGTGTGTGTGTGTGTGTGTGTGTGTGTGTGTGTGTGTGTGTGTGTGTGTGTGTGTGTGTGTGTGTGTGTGTGTGTGTGTGTGTGTGTGTGTGTGTGTGTGTGTGTGTGTTGCCATACATTAGAGGCAGCCCCTTCAAAGCCCCTCCAAATTGAGGAAAAAAGAGAAAGCAGATCTGCGCCTCCAAATTGCCCACAGCCGGGATAGCAGTGGGGAGGGGGCGGGGGGAAAAAATATGGGGCTGAATTTTTAACGACTACAACAAATGAGCCAACACAGGCACACAATTAGAGAGAAGTCATGGCTATGTGTCGTGTTTAGATGAGCAACATGATGGCCTCTTTACCCCTAGCAGGGGTAAAGCCGTGCCCCAGGAGATGCCTCATTAGGGCTAAGGAGGGCGAGGAGAAGCACAGAGGAGGGGCTGCTGACAGTCAAAACACTGTGCGGGGAATGGGGTGGATCACCACCACCCGCCACTCAGAAAGAAGAGGGGCTTGGCTAATCCCCTTTCACATCAAGGACCATTCTGATTCGGCGGAGGATATTAGCTGATGGTGCAACTCAACTGCAGCTAAACCATCATGTCACACACTGGACAGCTGCCATAAGGGCTGAATTAGCTCAGCTGTATTGCCAAAACATTGCTTCATGAATATTGTTACTTTTCTTTGTCATTACTCAATAATGAGTTATTGTATTGTTCTCCGCCATCGTGTTAATTTTTTTGTTTTCCTGTTCAATATTTGCACATCTTGTAGACTTTTTTTAAGTTAATATGCACATTTAGATACAGATCATTTCAGACATTTCTTTGCAGTGGAGGCACCTTTGAAGAGTCTTGTGAATGAGGGAGCATTGTCCATGTGAAGGGAGAATTGCTATTAACATTTTAATAATCTCCCCCACAAAGCGATAATTTAATCTGAGTGAAATAAATTGAGAATGACTGCAATGGCAAGGTCTAAAGTGGCCAATATGAGCTTTTCTATTCCCCTCTATTAGCATATAATGAAATCTTCCACCAATTATGCCTAATGAATTCTAATGTGAAGCTGTCAATTACACATTACATTCTCACTACTAATATAGTCAGAACATCAAAATAACCATGCTCCATGAGTGATGGATGGATTCAAATTGTACAATATTTAGATTGCATATAGATTCATCAAACATAATAGCTGAAAACAACATAAAATCATACCAGGATGTAGTTTCATATGGGGTCTCTGAATCCCACTCCAGACTCAGGAGGACACAACAGAGAACAAATGATTGTGAGACAGTGTAAGCAGTGGTAGACGTGTTCAGTCTGACTGTGAGAATAAGAGCATTTCTGTAATGACAAGTAAAATAAGCGGAATGTCATCTCCATGGCAGTAGTCTTTGTTCGGTAGCTATGGCTTTTGGTCCCATTATGGAATGATGGTAGATAAGGCGCCCTCAGTGGTCCTTAGAAGCTGGAACAGTGCCACCAGATGGTAAAGAGAAGAAGTGAAGAAGCTGTCATTTCCCACCTTTCATCATCCTTAATGAGCCGTGGCATTATAACTCACTCTGCCATTGACTTAAGACAATACCCTACCTCAATACAACAATATGCAATTTTAAGAAAGTCAAGGTGGGGAAATGACAACTTAATTCACCGTTAAATTCTACGTGATGGTCTTTTAATGAAGGCATTTCAAATGAGATGCATTGGGTTCAAAATGGGGCAACAGCATTTCGCCTATCAACCCTCAACCAGAATGCCATGAATCTGGTTTTATTACTGTAGCTTTGCCAAGAAAGAAATTGAATTCAGCATAGACAATGTCATTACACCTATCACCCCTAAACAGTAAACAAAGGATTCCGTTCCCACCACAGTAGCTTTAGTAAGGCAGCATAATGCATGGAGGGAAAGCCCCTGATGTTCTGATAAAAAAAGTGTCAAACTTTATCTTAGAAAATTACCTTCATGCTTTGATTCGCTTTTGATCAAAGGGACTAAGCAAAGTATTCATGTTTGCTTTTTCTACTGTTGAATGACCCTGTCCTGTTCTATTCAGAGAATTTGCATATTGGTATTAGCTTTGGAACACATTGGGCTTCGCACAAACAAGCTTATGGCACGTTAATTAAGCAGCTAATTGAGAACCGAGTAAGCATCTCTAATCAGATTAACAAAAAGAAATAGTATTTTCACATCAAATGAATATTCACAGTGAATTTAATTGAAAAATCCAATATGAGTTGAATGAAGAGAGTGACATATTGTAAACATAATTTAAACTATTAACGCTAATACGCTATCAACAAATGGTTGCCAACTTTGGCCTAATAAATGTGCATGTCAGTGAATTCTCACAGTACAGGTCAATTTATTTTGGTTAAGTTACTACCCTCCTGAACTTTGCTGTGTGAAAAATGTCTACTTTTTCAATCTGCCGAAATGAAAACTGATGGATTGTCAAACGATACTAACTATAGAGCTCGGGCAAATAGTAAATGACCTTTAGGTCACACTAAGCCCTTTTTTCTTTTCTTTTTCTCAGAGCATGTCTTTGATTTTCTGTGAGATTTAACTTTTTCTTGTATGGATTTTCTAGGACACGTTAAACCGTGAGTGACACACAAAGTGCTTTGACCTTGGACAAAATATTCCATCTGTCACCAACTCACACAGGAACAAGACAAAGCATGCTTGCTAACACATCATCATCATCATCATCATCACCACCACCAACACCACCACTTCTTCACATCTCATTGATTTGACAGAAGCTATCACTCACATGTGTCAGCAACATTGCTCTGTGCTCTTATTATAGAAATGATGAAGAACAAAGCAAAGAAATGAAAAAAAGAAAGATACATTTTTACTCACATCACGATCACACTATTTACCCTTAGAAAGCCAATTTTGAGCTCTATTAAGACCCTATTTTGGGCATGTCATAAATGAAAGATTTATCTCATTTATGACAAAATTGTTAAAACATTTCTAACCCCCCCATCATGGCTATTTTTGTTATGCATTATGTACAGTTTGCTGTCTTTTTATGCCCTTCCCAGATGTGACAGTTGTGGATGATTTGTCTTTTTCAACCCAGCAGGGTGACTAAGCAGGGTCTAGTTAAGCCACGAGGGGGGTAAGCGTAGCAGTTCCTAGAGCAATTGGTCTACCTCCATCTTCCCCTCTAGAAGATGGACACCCCCATTGGCCTGTCACATAAAGAAAACGCTTTTTAATGCTCAGATTAATTATTGATCAAAGTGGGCCCACCCCCTGTAGTGGGGCTGCTCCGTGCAAGCATAATAATGGCCACAAATGCTCTCTGTGTGCCTCAACGGGCAACAGTGCTCTCCTGTCCCCAGCGGGATGCTTGTGGCACCCAATTCATCATGTCCTATTGAGAGGCGGTGGGGGAAAGGCTTTACCTACACAGCTCCCCCAGCGGCAGCTCCCCAGATAGCCTCCCTCTCCTCCTCCACAGGCCTCACCTCCTCTCTGCACGGCCCCGGGGGAGGTTTCAATTAAACAGCCCCCAACGTTTGGGAATGTTTTAATCCCCGCTCCACCTCGTTTATCTCCGCGCCCACACCTCTGGAGCCCAGACAGTGGAAGAGTGCATCCAAGGATAAAGCCATCTCTCTGTTCACTTTGTGTACCTCCTCCTCTACAGTATATGGAGATTAGGACGGCCGGCGTGTTTAGGATTAGCCCTGTTATGCCTGCTTGGATGCCATGCAGGGGTTGCATGGTTGCATATTGTTGTTTTTAGCTTGGTATGAATTGTTGGCAGTTGCTGCTACGATGCACACCGTGTAAGCTTATGTCAAAGTCTGGTATGTGAAGGTTTAGGTGTAAAGCGTGGACACAAGAGTAAAGGGCCGTTCAGACCAAGCATGATAACTGTAACTATAACAATAATTATTTGAGCATCCACACTGAAGACGACTAACGTTCTGTAAACAGCCGTACCACACGCGTGCTGTGTCGGAGGCAGATAGCAAGGGTGTGAGAGTGAGAGAGAGATCTCTACCACTGTGGTGCTGAAAGACACATGCAATAGGATACATCAATAATCTGACTGATTATTCATTATATCAATTATAATATAACTCACTGATGTGATTCTTAGGGTGATTGAGGCCAATGACAACTGGTGTGTTTGATTGGCTGAGTGATCGAAATCGCTCTGCCATCAGAGCGATTTTTAAAACAACATATTTATAGTTATCTTTATCGTGCTTGGTGTGAACAGCCCTTACCATGCCCGTCCATCACCTGGTTTGTAAATGTCAAAGTCACTGACAGGCCTTGGCCATTTTTGACCTTCTGATTTCCAGTTTCCCCAAAACAGTGCATGTGAGTCAAGTGCACTGGTTATTTTAAGAATTTAAAGGTTGGACGTTCTCAGTCTCTTTGCCTTGCAGAGAAGACCTGTCCATCCTAGTCTGGAATGGTGTGGCCTCAGAGACCTTTGAGCTAGAGGAGAGCTAACAGGATGTCTCTCTGCTGTCAGCCTCTGCAAGAAGGGTTGAAGTAGACATGTTCTTTGGGTCATTAAATATTCATGTTTGGATAGGCGAGCTTGCGTGTGAAACCACCATTGTGTGTTGAATTAATCATCTTTTGACAGTAAAAGTGAAAGGATTATGCTTTAATGCTCTTCTCATCAACTTAACCTGGGATTCTGGCTTAAGATTCCATGTACGTAGGCCTATGTATATCTAATATAATTGACTGACTTCATGGTTTTATTGTGCTTTTGCTTGCTCTGCATAACTAGTGAGAGCCAATTCTTCGTCAGTGATTTTCTGAGAAACTGCCTGTTAATGCTCAATTGATTAGGGCTTAATGGGAGTATTGATTGGGTCGAACCAGAATGTAAATTTTTCATCCGGTGTTCTAAGCTCAAGCAGAATGGCCTGCATGTCTACACAGGTCATGTGTTAAATGTTCATCATTAGCCATTTGTCTTTATTTTTCTACATTCAGCCGTTCCTGTCTTGCCCTCTCCACAGTCACTCACCTGCTATAGAATGATCAGAAAATATTCTTGAATAATATTCTCTGTCTCTGATGGTTTTTAGTTTTTGGGCTTTTTATGCCTTTATTGATAGGACAGTAGACTGACAGGAAATGGGGGGAGAGATGGGGAGTGACATGCGGCAAAGGTCTTCCGGATGTGGCAATGCCTAAGAGGTATGCGCCTGGACCAGTAGGCCAGCGGGCTCCCCGTCTCTGACAGTTTTATTATTTTTATAACCTTTATTTATTACCATATGGCCACCGCCATAGTTTTTGAGCGGTGCCAACCGCACCAACATTCTTTTTTTTTTAAAGATTTTTTTGTTGGGCTTTTTATGCCTTTATTCGATAGGATAGTAGACTGACAGGAAACGGGGAGAGAGATGGGGAATGACATGTGGCAAAGGTCGTCCGGATCGGGAATTGAACCAGCGACGCCAGCAGGCATCATAGCCTAGTATGTGGTATGCGCCTTGACCACTAGGCCAGCGGGCGCCCCACCGCATCAATATTTGACAGAATGTGTATGTCTGTCTGTCTGTCTGTCCATATGTGCTGTACTATGTACTGTACAATTCAGAATATGCCCGGTGGGGATTTCATTTTGCGTATCGAACGCCATTCAAATGTTTATTTAAACGCCGGGGGTTCAAATAGATTTTGCGAATTAAACACCTTCTTGTTTACCTCAAGTTTAGTCTGGTGAAGCACTGCACATTATTTCAGAATGTCTTGAGGAAAATACGATTATTTTTTGTTTATGTTGTAGCGTATATTGCTTGCAAATAAAAAAATAAATGTCAAAGTTATTTTGTAAGTAATTCCATGAATAAATAATAAATAAAATTGAAGAAATGTCTTGACGAAAATACGATGGAATTGCTTTAGGTAAAATTACCTTACGACCACAGGAAGCCAGATATCAGACAGCAGCGCCGTGGTACTGTATGTACTGTATGGCAGCAGCGTGCTCCCTTAAATGCACAAATACATTTTCGTTGTACTGTGAATGTACTGGTATGTGTACTGTTCTTTGAAAATGAGTTGATCGTTGATCTCATATAGGCTTTATTATTTTTCTTCTCATTCATATTACTAGATTCTAGCGATCAACAGACTAACTAGATTATATCCTTCTGCTTTCTTTTTTTTATTTATTTATACCACGATGCCGTCTTGTGTGGCTGGTTGTAATAACTCCAACACAAAGCCTTCTTTGCGCTAAAGAAGTTAAACTAAAGGCATAGGAACCGGAAATCTCGCGAGACGGGGCGAGACTTCATTTCTTCTTCTCTGGATGTAAACACTGCCCAGTCCACCATGAGGAATGCAAGTGGGGGTAAAACAGTGGGCTGCTGCGTCACTTGGAACTATAAATTGAAGATTTATGAAGAAAAAAGTACGCTTGGAGCGGTGAAAATTAGCGCTTTTGTCTGTGTAATATTTAGCCCCGTTTTAGCTGTGGGGAGGGGTCGGGAAAACTCCTGAGATCTATGAAGAGGGACGACTATAACAGAAATCAACCAAACCAGGTAGGAACATTGTTGATAAAAGGCAAATAAAGTGTTTGTGTGTTCTATCCTGGAATTATCCTTTAAGTCGGTGACATCATGCTAGTGAATACATTTTCCCCATCGACTTGAATGGGGTAAATTCAAATGGTAAGACGGAATTAATTGTCTCCACCAGCCGAAGGCATGGGGGAGAGTATGTTTTCCCCTCCGTCCGTCCGTCCGTGCGTGCGTCCGTCCGTCCGTGCGTCCTCGCAGTTTGTGAGCACCTAATCTCAGTCGCCGTTGGCCCGATCGCTGCCAAAGTGAGCACACACATTCCCTGGATGCCAATCTAGAACCTCTGCCCTAAATTTTTTAAATGGGCCTTTTCTAGCGCCACCTAGTGGCCGATGTTTGCAAAACACATTTCTGTGCACTACTCTTACAGATTTTGTCCAAAAATCATACAAATCGGTAGGCAGTATCTCGACAGTCATGTGATCGACACGGATCTGTCCGATTTTGCATATTCCATCCTGATTGGCTAAGATTGGCTTCCAAAGTTTGTAGGATCGAGCCGTTTTGAACAAAATGCCTCAAATCACAAACGCAAAGTGCGATTATCATGAAATCGCGCACATACGTTCCCACTAGGCAGAGGAAGAAATGCCACTTATTATTTTTTTTATCAGCCTCATGGTGGCGCTATAACAGGCCGATTTGTGGTTTTACCTATAACTCCACCGATCAGTTTCAAACTTTGCAAGCAAACTCCCTAGAAGCTAAGGATAAACCTTTGCCCTGCATTTTTTCACATAAGCCTTTTATAGCGCCACCTTTGGGCCGACTTATGTAAAACACATTTTTGGATATTACTCCTTGAGATTTTATCCAAAAATCACGCAAATCGGTACACAGTATCTCTATAGTCATGTGATCAAGTCCGATCCGTCTGATATTTCATATGCCATCCTGATTGGCTAATATTAGCTTCCAAAGTTTGCCTGGTGGAGACCTGTGCTCGGAAGAGCACTGCTTCTAGTTTGCAAGTGTGACTCGATTCACGGCAACCGCACTCGCAATTTCCCAGAATTGCATCTTTCTAGTGGTATTAGCTCTAGCTTTGTTGCTCACAGCGTACTAATGTCAGCCGACACATTTCTACCTTCTGTATTTTTGAGCGGTGCTAGCCGCTCCAATACGTGGCTTTGTGTATCACCGTCTAATCCAACTATTAATCGACCAAATGTCTGTCTGCCCAGTGTGAAGTGAGTGTATGCAAGCTTGAATATGTATTTTTTAAGCCAACATTTGTAACTCAAATTTAGCCGTGGGGTCCCTGGAACTAAATATTTTGAGATGGGGTTCCATGGCCAAATACATATCATTTTGGGGTCCTTCACATGAAAAGGTTTGAGCACCACTGACATAGAAACATAAGTTCTTTCAAAAAGCCTTAGAAGGATTTGAAATATTCAAAGACTTGGAAAAATTTTCATGATTTAAAAAAAAAGTAGATCTACAAGCTCGCGTGCCGCGCGGTGAGCTTGTAGATATCTGCTATTTTTCAATAGTTAAAGCACAACATAATCCAGTGAATCCTTGTACCCAGGGCCCAGAATTTGGTATGACACCCCTGGTGCCAGAGAGAGGAACTACACCTACTCAAGTCGCACACACCACTGTACGCTACATATTGGCACTCCTATCACTATGCTCATAATATAATATAAAGTGCCATTTCATTTTGTGTGGCACAGCGTTATAATAAAGGTCCATTTTGCATCTCACTATACACGCTGCAAAGATTGTGCAGAGACAGACAGCACCATCTGAAGAAAATCAGCATTTTCTTTGGTGAAGAATGAGCGTGCCCGGGAGCCAGGAGAGATCTATCACTCATCAGATGCTGTTAGGGAAATTTAAGAGCTTAATTTTGTGATTCCAGGCGGTTGATATTAGCCAGTGACTCACCGTCATTACAGCAGAGACGGATGGCGCGCAGATGGTTGGCAATTCCTCAAGGAGAAGAATGGCCCCTTCCATTTGGCGTTAAGGATGCAATGCATGCAGTATGATCCGTTTCCATCTAACCACCAGTGGTTGAGTTACATGGTCAAGTACAGTATATCGTCACTGTCGGGCAGAAACCTCGTATCTACAAGTTTCAAATTGGTATGTTTTTTTTTCTCGCAAAGTAAAGCCCTGCTTCATCATACAAGGCTGTTGCACAAAAGTAGTGTAAACAGCTGTTTTCACAAGTTTAGTTTAATTTTTTAAATGATAAATACAAAATAAACGGTTTTGGACATACAAGGTTTCCACCCGACAACGACGATATGCAGGATACAGCATAGGCTTTTTGAAAGCATTCCGATATCAATTGTATGCGGGCGATGCCAAGCGTTACTGTCTGAAAATAATCCTCTGTGAGTTCAGGTACATGGCTGTGGGATACCATAACTTGCCATTTAACTGTTAGCTGAGAGCTGGGCTGAGAGGACATTGTGATTCCAGTCTCCAACGAAAAGGAGAAAAAAAAGACCCACCATGTAAATCAAGAGTGACATTGCCCGGGGCTTCAAATATGGATGAGGTTGATCTTCATATTGCTGTTCTACGTGTACCCTCGATCTCCATTTTAATAAGCTAATTACTGGCTTGCTGGGTAGACTTGGCGGCTGGGTTCTGGCTCAGTCAGAGGCAGGGGTGTCACACCAAATTCTGGGCCCTGGGTACAAGGAATCACTGCAGGCCTTCCATGAATGTTCTTCATAGGGGGAGGGGGTTTAACCCATTTAGACTGGGAGCGCATTATTTTGTGCTTTAACTATTGAAAAATAGCAGATATACAAGCTCACAGCGTGGTACTCACAGCGTGGCACCGTGAAGGACCCCCAAAATGATATGCATTTGACCATGGGCCCCAATCTCAAAATATTTAGTTCCTGGGACCCCCCCGAAGCAAAATATTTGTTACAAATGTTCGCTTAAAATACATATATTCAAAGATTTGCACAAATTTCACGACTTTTCAAAAATAGCAGATCTACAAGCTCACAGCACGGCACTCTGTGCCGTGCTATGAGCTTGTATATCTGCTATTTTTCAATAGCTAAAGTATAAAATAATTACGGCCCCTCCACCTTGGGCCCTTGTAAATCAGTCCCACTTTTCCCCCCCCTTGTGACGCCCCTGGCCAGAGGCCCTGAGTCGGAATGGGCTGCAGCCTGCACCAGTAGAATAAAGACTGCAGGTTGTATACTGTAGCTGCTGGCCATGTCAGTAGAATACAACTCTGAAGCATGAGTTATACTCAGTGCCACGCAGGTGTCGAGCATGAAAATAGCCCATGCACAAGCTTGCAGAGCGATGCGTTGAGAGCTCGTAGATCAGCTATTTTCGTTGTGTGACACTGCCGCACAACTAAAGTTCCAATCCAGCTAAATATGCCAAGCAAAGCCCCCCCCCCCCCCCCCCCCCCACACACATGACTCCGTTGATAAGAGAGGCCTCATATCATCCAGTCAAATTAAAATAGGTCCATGGATTATTAGTTGATGTGAGAATCTTATCACTCGCGATACAGTTATTCATTCATTCGTTTTTGGCACAGGATCTGTCTGGCTGTCTGAGTGTTTTTTCTTATGAGCCAAGTGCAGTATATCATGATGGGGGGAGGATAGGCGGTGGTTGGTTTTTAATAATTCATTCTGTTCATCCCAGTCAGCGTGAAGTGTGTATGGTTTAGAGGTGTGAATGAATGGATGCTGCGGGAGTGGCTCAGGGGTTGAGGACCCATGCAATTTATTTTATTGGTCAATCAGTTTTTAACACATCTGAAAAAAAACATAGGAATCAAAATTTGTTAGATTGGAGACAAACACACACCATTTCAGCTTTTTTCTTTAGTAGGTGTGTGTCTTCACGCGAAGACCTCTGACTCCATGTGCAAGGGGCATTAGTTCCTGGTTTGATCCCAGCACCGCATCGTGGCATCATGTTTTTGTTTAGTTTTTTTGTTATATATTTTTTGAGCGGTGGTCACATCGCCTCCTATACGTGGCCGTGTGTGTATGCATGCTTGTATGCGTGTCTGTCTGTCTGTATGTAGCCTGAGTACCACTGGGTGACCAGAGAGGTGCTGTTGAGCAGCCTTGAAATGTACACACACACACACACACACACACACACACACACACACTCTCTCTCTCTCTCTCTCTCTCTCTCTCTCTCTCTCTCTCTCTCTCTCTCTCTCTCTCTCTCTCTCTCTCTCTCTCTCTCTCTCTCTCTCACACACACACGTGCGCACGTGCAAATATAGAACACAGAATTCATAGATCTAGAACAAATAGAATTTAAAAATATAGATCTAAAACACATAGAATCTATAAATCTAGAACACAGAATAGATTTCACACACACGCGCAACCCTGAAATGAACAGCTACACACCACACACACACACACACACACACACACACACACACACACACACACACACACACACACACACACACACACACACACATGCACCACCGCTCACTTCAAACTTGGGTTTGATTTTTTTAATCACAATGCAAAATACAAATATGCAATGTTAAACAGATGTAGAAAAGATAGAAAATAATAAGTCGCACACACAACTCTAAAACCAACACGAATGAAAAAACAAGAAAAGAAAATAAGCAAACCCACCCACCCCTCTTTCCCCGGACCAACAGTGGAATGAAAAGCAGGGCATACCTGTGCAAAGTTCTTACCACTGTGCAATGACATCTTAAATCATATCCTTAAGCTTATCTGCAATGCTAGACCATGTATTAATGTTTTCCTCGCTATCGTGGCATCATGTTGAAGTGTCCTAACCCTGTCCTTGAGCAAGGCACTGAACCCATACTGCTCAGTAGCTGCCCACTGCTCCTAATAGTTAGGATGGGTTAAATGCAGAGCTCAATTCCAGGTGCAAAGGTACTTTCCAGGTACAGTCCAAGCACATACCACATAGGCTCTGATGCCGACAGTGTGTCGCGGGTTCGAGTCCAGATCGACGACCTTTGCTGCGTGTCACTCCCCGTCTCTCTCACCCTGTTCCCTGTCCATGTCTCCACTGTATACAATCAATAATGGCAGAAAAGCAAAAAATATATATATAAAATAAAGTAATTTGGCACATTACCTTATCTAACCCAGAGCTCAGAGGTAATGCGGAATTTCTACCATACAACTAAAAAGAAAGAAAGAAAGAAAGAAAGAAAGAAAGAAAGAAAGAAATTCACTAAATCAAAGACAGTGAAGCGCTGCTTCTGTGGACTGAGATACATATAATTCATTTGAAAGAATTATTATTATAGAGTTAACATTTCTGATTTTTTTGGGGAGTTGTCTTTTATGCCTTTTTATGCCTTTATTATTGATAGGACAGTAGGGTGACAGGAAATGGAGAGAGAGAGATGGGGAGTGACACGCAGAAAAGGCAGTTGCTATTGGAACTTTAACCTGCAACACGCTGTCCAAACCGCTACGCCAGCCGTCCGGGCCAACATTTGGGACATTTTTGAAATTCTTATCCTTTAATGACATGCCCAGGAAAGTCAGGTAGAAAGTGGTTAAGCCACTTAAGTGAGAAGCTGAATTGTAATCTTTACATTAAATAACCTATATATGTGGTATCAGAGAAATTGCACATCCTTGACCGTTTACTAAGTTTTCTTTAATTTATTTTTAATCGTTATAGTAGCAGTGGGATCATGTAAGAAGCTCTACAATGGAGAAGTCTTGGAGTGTTGTGCTAATTGCTGTGTGGTTAGATAAGCATCTTGGAAGGCCTCCAGACATGTGAATTACGAGCTTGCTCTGTGTAACGCACTATAGTGCAACTTTGAACACATGGAGGTCCAGAGAAAATCACTGCTTTATGACTCATACCTGTATTATACAGACTTCTGCTAACTATATACCACACACAGACATAACACACACACACACACACACACACACACACACACACACACACACACACACACACACACACACACACACACACACACACACACCATGTGTGGCGGAGTATGACTTCCACCTGGCAAGCTATAGCATCCATCTTTTTTGGAACAAGAAGAACGAGGCCCATCAAGATTAGAGCGATGAGTTTAATTCACTGGTGGGCTTGGGGAAGGGGATATCACATGCCTGATATTCCCAACAATAAAAACCCATTGTTATAAAGCTTTCATTCTGAACTGCCAAGAGGAAGGGAATTAGGTCCCTCCTTGGCTCCATCACTCTGTACTGTACTGTGGCGTTTTGCCACACTTTTTTGCAACTTTCTGCTTATAAAGACCGTGGGACTATGCGAAGAAGGCTTTCTGAGAGCTGCACGTATTCAGAGAGGACATTCATCAGTAATGCTAGGCTTAGGAATGATGCCACGGCACACAATTGCCGTTATTTTTCACTTGGCGTCCCTTTTCTGGGCATGTGGATAAGCGAACCTTCAGCGAAAAGAGCAGATCCACAAGCCCACAACGTGGCTATTTAATGTGAAGAAATTTGGTGTAGGGTTAGGGTTAAAAGGAGGGAGTATAGACCCGTGCGGGACCCCAGTCAACCCCTGAAAGCAGTCTGTGCTCTGAGCATCTGTCTAGTACTAGACAGTGTCAAAGTAACAGAAAGGCTTTATAGTCTTTCATTGCAGGACAAAGATACAGTAGGATACACCCGTATCAGAGAATAAAAATGGCTTGTGTTTTCAGAGGAGGCTCTGCGGAGTCTGATTGATTTGGCTGTAACAGTGACAACATCCCTCCCCTGTGTTCCACTCCGCATAATTCTTTGATTAATGCTGTGCGTCCCAAAATCGCTTCGCTGCAACATGAAATCGAATTAAATCACCTGGATACAATCTGTAATTGATTGGAAATGTCAAAGAAATGGGGAAATATCATTAATAACTTGAAGGAAAATCATTCATTTTGATTCGCATTGTTCAAAAAAATGTGGATTAGGTGATTTCTTTTTATGTTGTGCTTATTTGGCACATGATGCATTTTATTTTTAACGTCAGACATTACAGCGGACGCCATATGTAAAGTATCAATATTACATGACATCTATCTTCTCGCAATCTCCGTCTCGTGTCAATTGATGGCTGCGTGACTACTACTCCCCACAGGCCAAGCAATTCACATTGTGTGTTCCGTTGTTGCTGCTTGTTGTGTACAGAACCTGTGCCACAGATCACCAAACCATTAAATGAACAGAATGTACAGGTCTTTCCGCTTCACAGTGTACGACTTTGATTCAAATCAATACTGTAAATTATTGAAGCCGTGGGGTGGATGTATGCCAAATGATATTCATTGAAGGGAATCGTATTCCCTCGGGTGTCAATATCACTGCTCATGTTCTTTTGTGCTACCACTTGGCAACCAGGGGCGTCACACCAAATTCTGGGCCCTGGGTACATGGATTCACTGCGGGCCCCCCATGAATGTTAACTATTGAAAAATAGCAGATATACGAGCTCACAGCGCGGCACCGAGTGCCGCGCTGCGAGCTTGTAGATCTGCTATTTTTGAAAGATCGTGAAAATGTGTGCCAAGAAACCTGTTTTCATGTCAGTGATGCTCAAACTTTTTCATGTGAAGAACCCCCCATCTCAAAATATTTAGTTCCAGCGACCCCCCAGAAGCAAAATTTGAGTTACAAATGTTCACTTAAGAAATACATATATTCAAAGATGCGCACATTTTCACGACTTTTCAAAACTAGCAGATCTACAAGCTCGCAGGGTGGCACTCGGTGCCGCGCTGTGAGCTTGTATATCTGCTATTTTTCAATAGCTAAAGTTACTAGGGCCCCTCCACCTTGGGCCCTGGTAACTCAGTCCCACTTTCCTACCCCTTGTGACACCCCTGTTGGCAACCATGCTACTGTATTCATACTTTTTTTCCTTTTACATTTTTTTCAATGAATATCAATTACAGACATGCATAAATCCTATCATGCCTGTATTGTCTCCATGACTGATCTTCTTAAATCTTCCTAGATGCTCTGCCCTACAGTACGGTATACTGTACTCCCAACCCTGACCCCATCGTTATGATAAGCAGACATTTCCCATAAGACATAATACATCAGGGATGTGAAAGTACAGCAGCCTATTTCAGGCTCCACAGGAGAGGCAGTATTTCTAAAGGTTATTTTCATGGCATTTTTGTTTCACTTAAGTGCCGCTGAGAGTGACAAGAGAAGACTTGGGGTGGATTCAGATTTTCTTTTCTTTTTTGTTTCAGATGGCTAAAACCAAGCCCTCTAACCATGTCAAAGTTTAACTTATTTAGATTACATCCAGTAGTTTATCATTATTGTCTCCGCCAGGAGAGTATGTTTTCGCCCCTGTCCGTCTGTCCGTCCGTCCGTGTGTGTCCCGTTCCTTCTGTCTATTAACAGCTAATCTCCGGCACCGTTGGCACGGTGGCAGCAAAACTGTACACACACACTCCCTGGGTGCCAGATTTTTCACCTGGGCCTATTATGGGTGCCACCAGGAGGCGGATTTGTGCAAAACACATTTTTTGGACAGTACTCCTACATATTTTGTCCAAGAATCTCGCAAATCGGTACACATTATGTCTGATAGTCATTAAACGAAATGGGTATTTCATATTTTTCATATTTTTCATATTCCTTCCTGATTGGTTAAGTTTGCAGGATTGGTCAGTTTTAAACAAAATGCCTCAAATCATGAATATGCATGCAATTTTGGAGAAATTGTGTACGCACATTCCCAATAGGCAGAGGAAGAAATTACATTTTCAGTGTAAGACTTTGTATTTGCACTCCGTAGAGGCCAAGGAAATACCTTTGCCCTGCATTTCACATCTGCCTTTTATAGCCCCACCAGGAGGCCGACAATATTTTGGATATTACTCCTTCAGATTTTATCCCAAAATCACACAAATCAGTACACATTGTCTCTATAATCATGTCATCAAGACAGATCTGTCAGATATTTCATATCCCATCCTGATAGGAACATTGGTACAATTAAATAGTAATAATGAATAATAAACCTGTTAAATAGTTGTTTTGAAGTCACATGTAATCAGTAGAAGACGTTGATAACGTCAGCATCCATTACAGTAAGTGTCCAAGGGCCATGCAGATAATCTTCCTCTGCATTAGTCTTTAATAGGCTTGTATGAATACCCTGCAAGGGTCTGTTGACCCGGCCTGTCACAGCCGTACCTTTTCCTGGCGAAATATTATGCAAGGTAAACAAGCGCAATGCAATCCATTCCGAGCCGTGAAGGACCAACAGTTCCCTCACTGATGTGTGACAGCTATCATTATACTAGCTGTCAGTATTACACACGTAAGTGAGCCCCTGATGCCTTATGAGTAGTAGTGCCCTGATAGAGCCATCAATATCCACATCCTTGGCCTCATTCGTTCCCTCGTACCTTGGGCTGCCATGTACACATGCACAAGGGAGGGGGGGAGTTTTTTTTATTGCAGCAGATTGACAGGGTGGGCAATATTGAGGTACCTCTCCTGGACATGGACTAGTGGGCTACAAATGCATCAGTGGCTCCAGCGCTTTTCCCCTCCCCCAACATTTCATCTCTGCCTTCATTCCAACATCATTATTTTGTTCACAACCCTGTTTGGCCTCCTATTGAGACCCCTGCTGCTTTCCTGTGAGCAGCATGCAGCACACACCTACCCAAACACAAAGGTAGACCATCTGACAGCGTGTCATAAAATATATAAATTATTATTATAAATATAAGTGGCTTATGGCCGTGTTGGAGTTTCCTTTTAAAAGGCTAAATATAAAATAAAGGCATTTTAAGTTTGAGGTTTTTGTATTCATTATACATATACAGTTGCATCCTGATTGGTAATTTAAGTGTAAAAGAATATAAATGAGTGTACAATGTGGACCCACAAGGATTCAGAATTTGTGGGTGCTCAACCCTATGTCCCTATGCATTGCTGGGGGGGGGGGGGGGGGGGGGGGCAAACATTTGGAAAAAATAGCAGATCTAACAGGCCACAAGTTAAAGCTTGTAGGTTATTTTCACCCCAGGTTTTTGTGTGCAGAGCAAAAAAAAAGTACTAACTAATATTGAGTTTAAGTTGTTAATAAATACAATAAATAAAAATGTCAAGCTTCTAAATCACATAATTCATGGCTGAAAGTAAGTAATAGAAACCAGTACAGCCATGTTTGCTAATGGAAAAAATCAATAACAAGTTATTCTCCTCTTTCTCCATTTTCCATGATTCAGTCCTCATCCTTGTGGCTGGAATCCATTCTGTAATCATCACCACCGCCTGCTGTGGGCTGGGCCGTTGAGCAGCACTTCACTACTAAGCTGCCATTCACATTATTTACTCTTGAGCGTTTCGTTACTCCTTCCCACTCCTCCCTCCATCTAGCTCCTCTTCTCTGCTCCCCCTATCCCATTCTCCTCAATGTGCAGGGGGAGATAATTTCTTGGCTTTTCTCTGCACTCATCTTGAGTAAATCCTGGCTGACAGTTTAATGGCCTTCGACATGCGGATCTCCAGTCCTGTAGTGAGAGGGGTTGATAATATCCATACCCGGTTGAGCGACGGGCGGGAAGCCCAGTTGGAGTGAGATGTTTCTTCAGTGTGGAAGGGCCAGGGGGCATCGCTGGTCTCTCCTGCAACCTCTGCAGCCAAGTTCACTCAGGGACACGGAGGCTTGCGTGTGCTCTTCTCTTCTCTTTCCTCTGTACCTAAAGCCAGGTGTGGACTTGTCCTATATGACGTGCTGCAAAAATAGCAGATCTACAAGCTTACAACTACTCACCACTTTCAGCTTGTAGATCAGGTATTTCCACACATGCGCAAATTACATTAAGTATTTCCCGTTCACTTACATTCTATTTGAGAGAACGGGAACATTGGAGCGAATCATCAGCCGCACTGTACTGTACAGTACATACATTTGGATGAAGCTGGCAACATGTCGTCGCTTGTAAAGCACTGTGTGCATGTGTCACTTTAACTCCAAGGAAATACACACACAAAATAAATGAAATGCCTTGGGTTCTTTCCTCAGCGTCCCAATGTCCAATTTCTACATTAATACTCAGATCCTACAGATTCCATACAATAAAGCCCACAACCATGATTAACATTAGCATAGAAATCCAAAATGCGATTTTCACAGCACTAACGCGCCAGAGATTCAGACGGGATTTGCATAGTTTAAGTTATCCTCGGCGTCTCAGTGACAGCTTTGGTGGCGTGCACAGTGCACGTATCTAATCTCTTGCACGCTGCCTGTGTGCACAGCTAGTGCCTGATACGATAAAGGCCATGTATTCTATTAAGTCATGGAGATGGTTGCTATTTGATGATGATGCCATTCTACTGGTCAGAGATTGAGGCTTCCTGCCCTGTCATCTCACTCTGTCTGTCTGTCTGTCTGTCTGTCTGTCTGTCTGTCTGTCTGTCTGTCTGTCTGTCTGTCTGTCTGTCTGTCTGTCTGTCTGTCTGTCTGGGTGTACTGCATGTGTGTGTGTTTTGATTGATTGATTGAAGACTATTAGAAGTTTGCATAGGAAAAGGTACAGTTTCATGACGGTACAGTTCACTGGTACAAGGTCTACTAAAAGGAGATTCTAGAAAAGACTAAGCTTATTTCCACAGGAAACCATTAAAGTATCTCATATAACATTGAATGACAGACGAATAGAACACAGTACTATGCAGTAGATATGTAAATAAAATAAAATGAAAGAACCAAAAAAAGAAAACAGTAAGTCTAAACAAACAGTAAGTATATACAAAGAATTGGGCAGGGGAATTGTAATGTCTGTAATTCTGTATGTGTAAGTGAGTGTGTGTGTGTGTGTGTGTGTGTGTGTGTGTGTGTGTGTGTGTGTGTGTGTGTGTGTGTGTGTGTGTGTGTGTGTGTGTGTGTGTGTGTGTGTGTGTGTGTGTGTGTGTGTGTGTGTGTGTGTGTGTGTGTGCGTGCGTGCGTGCAAGTGTGTGTGTGCGCGCTGTAAAAGGGTTTCTTTTGGGGGGAACAGATCTAGTCTGAACCTGTGATTAATTACACGTCATGTCCTCCTCTTCAGAGAGCTATTGGGGGGCACATATTGTTTACATAAAGAAATCCCTTTGAAGTTTATTGTTTTTTTAACTGGCTGCATTTCTTTGATCCCCTGTACCTAATTGTAAGAGTAAGTACCAGAGTTCCATAAATGCTGCTTTTGAATCTCTGCCTTGGTCTTTACAGTCCTGTCAGACAGACAGCCATTCTTTCCTAAGCAGTGTTTTACTGTTAGTTTTACACTCATATTCATGTATCCATTTGGAACTCGTTTGGGTCCATCTTTTAAATGTGTACACTCTAAGACAGTGGTTCTCAACCTGTGGGTCTGGACCCTGAGGGGGATCCCCAGATGACAGTGAGGTGACAATTTAAGGACTTTTAATACCTTTTTAACTCATTCCCTGCCAGGCCCGATAGTCCCGAGATTATTCCAATGTCTTTCCCCGCCAGGCCCGATAGTCCCGAGAATTAAAAAAAAAAAAAAAAAAAAAAAAAAATTTTTTTTTTGACCCCCAAAAATGGAGTAGGCATGATAGCAATCGCGAAATTGCATGTTTAACCCCCATAGCAACCCCATATTTCAAGCATGGCAGCCATTTTGGCAGCCATCTTTGTTAAACATAGTGGCTGTTATCTCATGAATGCCTGAACGGATTTCCATTCGGATTTTTTTGTTTGAAAGCTGTGAGCAATGTGGACACACGTGGTGCATTATCTAGGCATGGGTGTGCATGATCCGTGCACACCCAATTACATGGAAGTCTATGGAGACGAATGGCAGGTGGGAGTACGGAGGTATGTTAAAATGGCGGTCAATGTGTTAATAACAAAACAATTGCCAAATTGTCAAATAATGTAAGAAAGGGGCAAGAGTTGTGCTGTTGTGAGCCTGTAGAACCTAGCCAAACTAAAATTAATGCCTCAACTCCAACAATTCCATGTGCTTGTCAGGGTGGGGCGGGGGTCCCCAGTTCAAAAATGATTATTTTGGGTGGTTGCGGCCTGAAAAGGTTGAGAACCACTGCTCCTGATTGGTTAAAACACACACGCGGGGGCAAAATCGGTTTACTTCTGTATTTGTCTGGCCAGTAACAAAACAACATATAGTTTTGACTAAATCGTTAAACTACTGTAGGACTCCAGGGCCTTGAATTGCATACTTTTATCTTTACATACTGCATACACGAGACTTTGTTTGTTTGACTGAACAACTTTGCTGCAGGTGGAACAGGTTCAAAATGTTTGAAGATTAAAGATACATTAGTTAGACTATGTCCAAGTATGGACTGGTTTAATTCCAGCACCTTTTCCTCTTTGTTCTTATCTTAATGTCAGGCAGGACATTCTTACCCCATCTCCCCCCCTTGGTGTGATTTCCCGCAGTAAAGTCATTAGAATCAATTTGGTTTTGTAAACGATGCTCCGGTACCATGGCTCCCATTCAAAACAGCCTGGGTTTTAATTACCGTTAATTACAATTTGCATAAAGCTTTTTAGCAAACGGCTCCTGAAGCGCCTGTAATAATTATACATGTAAATGAATGGTAAGCTGATAAAGGCCTGTGTGTGTGTCCGTACGTGCGCGTGCACGAAAAAAGTCTGCTTTTAAAATGCCATCAGATAAGTGAAAGTCAGCTGAAAAGGACAAATGAACAGTGCATTATTTTGTTGGCAGTGGGAATGTGTGACTAAATGAATGTCTAATGTAACAAAGGTCTTCACTGCGCAAAGTATTCACTGAATTATTGTTTACACATGTTGCTAATTATATCAATTAGAGCTGCAATAACATTTTGTTGCCTCATATTTCATACACTACTTGGTTACTGGATTGTTTACGAACAATCCTTGGGAAAATAACTATGACATCATAGTAAGCTTTCAAATGCAGGAATATGAGTAAGGCAAAAGTGTGACGTGACGTGACTGACAGCCGGTTGAGGTTTTGATTGACGGTCGCAATTTGTACACTAGTTTTCAATATTGTGTTTCATTCAGGATTCATTCATCCACATGAACCCTAGGATCCCTATTCTCTGCTTATCATACAGTAGGCCAACATTTAGTGAAAATAGCAGATCTAGGAGCTCACAATGTTGTGAGAGCAGATTTGGTGTAATAAGAAAAAACAGGGCCAGCGAACAGATCCCTGGGGGACTCCAGTCAATGAACTATACAGTATAGGGTTAAAGTTGTTCATGCATGTTATTGGGCAGTTCGGTATTCACAGCAATGCTACAGGTGTGACTTTTATATCACACTTGACCTTACCTTGACCTCTATAATACTGTACAATGAACTATGTCGGTCTTTGTGATGTTTTTAATGTTTGTCTTTCAAGGTTTCCCCCATGAAACCACCTCTTCTGTGCAGTCAGTCACATGTGCTCTCTTGTCCAAGGCTAAAGTAGTGATGGCTATTTCCTGAATTTTACACAATTAGCACTTCTATATATGCAATAATAATAGTAGGCTAAAAGTAAATCTGTCCACTTTAGTTTTTCTTGCAGTACGTATTTTCCACAGGACATTTACAATGGTATAAGCCTGATTTATACTCGGTTGCATAATGTATTATGCACCAAAAATAGCCTTACAAGCTCACAACGAGTCGGTTTGATCAGCTTTTTTAAGGCCCTAGCACGCAACTCTAAATCAGGCGTATGAATTCCTCTTATCGTCTGTGAGAGAACAGACTTGTGGGTACATATGTATGTATAATGAACCTTCTTGGTATGCTAATTCTAACAAGATGCAGTTTAAGCAAGGCTTTCTAATTTACACCAATCGTATAAACTCACAGCGATACAGCACAATATTCATTTTGATTAAATGCCTAATCTGGATTCCAGGTTATGGTATATGAAAAATAAAAACACACACACACACACACACACACACACACACACACACACACACACACACACACACACACACACACACACACACACACACACACACACACAAATTAATTTGGAAATCCAAGACGCAAGCAGCGCATATGAGCCAAGGCATATGTGATCTAAGAACTGACTACAATGAGAATGTGAACAGAACCAGAGATATAAGCATGCATACACAATGCATTATGTTTAGATATTATTCATCTATGGCAGCTGACCACGCAGAAAGATTTAATCTCACCAAACAAATGAGAGGCGTGTGCTGATTATGGATCCCCTGCTATATAAGCAGCTGGCTCTGTTCTGCTCTTTTGCTGTCTATCGCTATAAAGTAAATGTTTCCCAGTGAATTTTACTGTAAATTATTATAGAATATTGCCCTCATGTAATTATACGATAATTTGGTGGGAAATCTAATAAGATCATTACAATACGTTAACACTATGTACTGTCACTGTGGATTTTAGGCCACATGTAAATTATCTTCTTATCTTATTAAATTAAATTAATTCAATTCTAATCTTATTTACGACCATGAGAAATGTCACAGCTTGTCTGCATGTAGACGTGAAGCCGTGTGTGCACATTTTTACAGTCTATGGGTTGGTTCCCTTGACACATCACTGTGACATCACAGGTGATATCACAGGTGACATCACCTATGTAAAAGTCCATATGTGGGTATTCCCCAGAATCCCTTTTATGCCCATACAGTATATGAAGATCCCTGATGTCATCGATATATATCACTGGCCAGATGGCCAAGACATGGCCCATATCTGTGTGGCTGGTTCAGATAGGGATCTCCATGTATGGGCATAACATATATTGTATGTTGTGATGTCATGGGAACCACTCTAACAGAATCCCTTTCATGCCCATATATGGAGATCCCTGAGTCATCAATATTAAGCCCATATCTAACAGGACTTCATATGGGAATGCCCATATATAGAGGAAGACAGCCCATATCTGTGCGGCTGGTTCAGACAGGGATCTCCATGTATGGGCATAAAAGGGATGTACTATATTCAGTACATGGATCTCCATCTCCATATATGGGTAACTGGTCCGATATACATCACTGGCCAGATGGCCACGAGTGAGGTCGCATGTCGCCCTGAGGCGTCTTACAAGTAGAATTATACAGTAATGTTTAGTGACTGGCTGTGAAGCTTATTGTGTAGTAATTATGTATGTAAGTATGTTTTTTAAAGCAGCCATTTCCTTCCTGACATAATAATTCAACTAATTTTATCATGCATGGAAAATTATTAGTTTATTATCTACCATGTGTGTTACCACTTAAGAATTTTAATTGATTGAGAGTACGGTATGCCATTATTGTCACACTAAGTGCTACTATTGTTTCAGGGCTCAAAAGGGGGGATGATGACAAAGGTCTAATTTCAGCAAACAGGTTCTGTAATGTAGGTGTGCTATTAACTAGACTATTTACCCCCATGGGTCAAGGTTCCAGATATTTTCTTTGGTCAAGTGCATATAGTTGTACAATAAAACTAAATTACAGTGTGTAAAGAAATGATTATACTTCAAGCTTCCTCAACAGTGCAGATAACAAAATAAGAATGAGATAGTGAGATAAAATGTGAGACAGAATGGTCAAATTGTAATAATAGTAATAACAAATGAATAACCCATTAATAACTCAGTATATGTTTTTTTGAGCGGTGCCTCAGCGATCCAATGCTTGACCGAGTGTCTATGTAATATGTATATGTATGCAGTATACTCATACGAGCAGCATCAGCTGCAATACCGCTGGGTGACCAAGTGGCGCTGTTGAGCAGCCTTGACATTAATGGACAACAGAAGAATTCATATAGTTTTACACTGCTCAAAGGCACCACTCTCTTCCCACTAGGTGTGATTTTTGGTAACAACTTGACTGTAATGGCTGTTACTCCCTCTGCCTTTTGTCCTCAATGTCGAGTTGCTTGTGTGGCAATGTTATATGCTTTGTCATACGACAGACGATTTACACGTGCCAATTGTGAACTTGTGGATGGATGTTTTTAATTGTTTGATTTGCCTTGGGATTTTGTAGATTGACTTTGTTATTTTGCTGAGATTAGAGGTTGGATGCGATGTTGTTTGTGAATATGTACTAGTTGTTTCCTGTGTGCAGGGATCCTGGTCTGGGTGAGCCTTAGGGCCCACGCAGACGAAATGCGATATTGCATCAGATCAGATCTCGTGCCCGGGGGTTTATCGGTGTTCATTTCAAACGACAGCGATCCTCTGCCTTGAATTCGGGCCCGGTATATCCCGCTGTGCCAGTGAAATATCTGATACCTTTTCAATTGAGCCAGATATCCTGGATGACCACCCCTAGCGATCTCGGGCCAGAGTTGAGTGGGGAAAAAGTTTAATTTTATTTTTTCTGGCAGTTGATTGAATAAAGAAACAAGGCTCCAGCCTCCACGGAAAGACAAAGTGGCAGCGGTTCTCAAACTATGTGTCCCGACCCAACTTGGGGTCGCAGAAGGTGCCATGGGCTCGCACATTGCCGACCATACTACTGTGTATAACGTGTATTTGCCCTTCAACTATAACATATATATTGTTTTTTATGAGACAAGCATTGTAATTAGGCTATGCTCCCAAATCCATTTTATTACCTTCTGTTCGCATATTCAATGAGTCCCGCAGTGCAACACCAAACAAAACAAGAAAAAAGAAACTGCGTTTGAAATTGCCTACTTTCCAGTATGATTTCAGTTACTTTACATTCCGTCCGTCTTTCAGGAGATTCTCTAGTCTCTCCATCCCCGCACTCTTCTGGAATGGTGCAGATTGTGGGCAACTCCAATATTTGTATTTACATTATAATAAATATTGGCGTTGTGGATTCTGTGTTTCTCGAACATTTCAAGGTCTCCACCTTCAACTCTTTACAGTGTAGGCCTACAAAATACTATTGCAATGTGCATCAAATGACAGCTCCGTCGCGCGCTGGTCATCAACTGCTTTTTTTTTCCTTTTCTTTTTTTGCGCAGCCTCTCTACAAGGCACGCATGGTGCTTTCATCAGTGCTGCCAATTAAATATTATATAAAACGGCGAAATTAAACAAATATATTCGCTATAAGAGTCTCTCTCTCTCTCTCTCTCTCTCTCTCTCTCTCTCTCTCTCTCTCTCTCTGTCTGTGACATATTTGTAGCTATAATGCAGTATTGATACTTTTACTTAAGTAAAGAATGGGAGTACTTTTTCCATCACTGCTCAAATTAACTGTTCATCAGCGTGAATGCTTTCAGGTGTGTATCTGATCAATAGGAAATTGCCCATTACATTCTGAATGACATCAAAGCGACATGTTGTGATGTGAGCGTCTTGTGAGCATGCGAGAGAGTTTGAACTTGATGTAGTGCGCTACAAACTAGGTCAGATCAATAATTAGCGCATCAGTTCCAGCTGGTGGTCGCTGCAACAGCTGACTGGAGTAAAACAAATTTTCAAAAAGTTTGTCTGCATGACTAGGTAGCCTATTAAGTCAGATATTGCATCTGAAAGGGGCAGTGGTTCTCAAACTATATGGTTCCCGAGCCAACGTGGGATCGCGGAAGGTCCCATGGGCTTTGCCGACCAA
Source organism: Nannobrachium achirus (assembly GCF_963921795.1). Taxonomy (NCBI): domain Eukaryota; kingdom Metazoa; phylum Chordata; class Actinopteri; order Myctophiformes; family Myctophidae; genus Nannobrachium; species Nannobrachium achirus. Next base: position 22,496,837 of record NC_137827.1, read on the forward strand.
TATAAATAAATAATGAATATATTGTTGTAACCAAAATGGGTCATTCCAGAATTGGAGGACATTTTACCTCTCCATTAAAAATGTGAACTACCTCTCCATAATAGTGTATAAAGAAGGTAGCTAGTACAGGTAGTGACAACATACTGTACTGTAGACAAGTGCAGTGGTTCTCAACCTGTGGATCGGGAGCTTAATGATGGAGATGGTAACCAAATGGACCCTATATTAATCTTCTTGAGGGCAGGAAATGGGTTGTGATTTTATAATATTAAAATGACGAAATTAAACAAATATATTCGCTATCTAAGATATTGCATCTGTGATAAAAGTTTAAAGTGGAAAGGATCCCAGCGCGCGTCTCGCTCCTCTGGTAGCCGGTGTAAATTGTATAGCCTACCTTTTACGCATAGTTAAGAAGGGCATAATAATGCAGTCGTCCAGTATGATTTCATTCACTATACATATTTTAAAAGATTACAGTCTCCATCACTGCCACTCTTCTGGAATGTTGCGGTTTGTACGCAAACTTTCGCAGTGTGCAATGAGAGTGTCGCATCTCCAATATCATTGATTTAATAAAATCCATTGCCTCATCCAAGCCTTCAATCAACTGTCCAAAAAGGAACATTTACCTGTAGGGTTCACTTGGTTCCATACACTGTCAAGTTGCAGAGAACAGATCTGTTATTTTGGGAACATTAACCATGCTGCGCATTTTGATGACCAAATAATCCTGTGTGCACTGTAATATTACGTGGGAATGATATTTGAACAATAGCCTAAATTGCGTGGTGTTAATGAGTTGTACAACACCAAACAGAACAAGAAAAAAGACCACACGTAGTAAAAAAGAAGAAAAAAAATCCCAAGGAATGTATGTCTCTCTGACTTTGAGTATGATGACATTATATGAATAATAATGTGGCATATAGCATCAACCAGCATTTTAACGGCAACCAGCCAGACATTAAACAGACATGAGCTTAATCAGCTAATAGCAATTATGAATGTCCAAACCTCGCCGTTGTGTGCGTGCAGTCGCAGAAAAAAAAAAGTTTAACCCTCTCGCTTTTTTTTACTGTCCCACCACCTCATCCAAGCATATAGAATAGGGACAGGCCTAGGTTCCTCAATATCATTTAGCTGGGGACCCCCTGGAACTCCCCAAGGACTGGCGGTCCTCTTTGAGGACCAATGAACAAACTGACAGCACGAGAGACGCAATGACGTGCCCGCAGCCCGCGCGTAAAAGTAAAAAAAAGGAATGCAATGGAATGTCTCTTGAGTATTAGGCCTACATTATATGAATAATGTGGCATAGTAGCATCAACCACCATTTTAACCAGCAACCAGCCAGACATTACACAGACATGAGCATAGGCTATGTCTATATAGCAAGATAGAGCAGAAGAGAACTTCAACTCCGCCAAATGACTGCGCAGAAGAAAAAAAAGAACGCTATAGGCTATAACGTTTTTGAACAAGTGATTACAACATTTTAGGGAGAAAGTAGGCTAAAGTAAAAAGTAAGTAGGTAATAATAATAATAAAAGTGTAGGCTATTCTATTGTGAGGTGTACACTCTGCGCAGCCTAAAAAAAAGGGAAGAGCTGGCTTCATATAATCTGAAGCAATCCCGTGGGCTCATTCAGACGACATTAATTGTAAAGGATTCCTACCCGATGACCCGACAATATCAAGCTTTTTTGATATTATCGTGAGCGCTCCCGACGAGTCCCGATGTCATAAAAAACTAATTAACATAATCCGTTCGTGTCGGGGTACCGTTCAGAGTGAAGACCGATTCCGGGGCCGACCGAACGATTTTCCCGGGGATCATCCCGACAATCGGCCCCGGGGGAATCGGCCCCGGGATCGGCCCAGTGTGCACGGGGCTTTATACAGTATACCCTGTGTAAACATGATCCAGCAATGCATGTTTACTCTGTGCGAGTGTGCGTTAGGCAGTTGATTTTCTGATAGAATCTTGGCAGTACTTTCTTCATATTTGCATAACCAGCCACAATAAAAGCATCATCGGGTGTATAGTCTCAGAATCATGCCTATTAATAATCCTACAGTTCATTCAGTGCCTGTGTGTCGTTTGCTTGAGGCAGCATGTAGACTGCTGTTATTACAGCTGATGATGCTGGACACATGGTTGCATCTGCTGTATATTACATGTCTTTCCAATTCAAACCTCCAACCATCAAATGATGTTTATGCAACTGGAATAACACATGCATGGTTCTTTCTGAGTCTGTTGAGAAGAGAAGATAAGATACAGATTGACACATTTTGTCAGCTTATTCTGTCAGTATTTCCTGTTACTTTAGCTCTGCCAAACTATTATAATATGTCTGCCTGTCTGTCTGTGGCCCCTTTTCCACCGGGGTTGAACCGGTTCAGTTCTTTTTCTTCGCCGAATATTGAACCATGCAGATCAGAGTGTACCTACTGAGAATGAATTGTTTCAGTACACTAACAGTTGGTTTGGAACTGGAACCAAAAAATATTCCAAGAATCTAGAACGGAACGAGTTCTAGAACCAAAGTTCTTTTGGTGGCCTGTGTGTCTACTACAGTATATACTGTATATTCATACATATAAAGTACAATTTACAATTTAGGCATTTAGCAGACGCTTTTAATCCAAAGTGACTTACGACTTACAATAAGCAGGTAATACATCAATATAATAAGCAAGATAATATGTCAGTACATCAATAACAATATACTGTAACATGCTTAGGAATATCAATCTACAGTAGAAAAAATGATAACATAGGTAGACCACGCACCTAATCAGTAAAAAAACGTTTCTAAAAAAAACTAAAAAATGCTATCTATGTATGGTCATTGAGGGAAGGGGAGTGTTACAGTAGTGCTATGGGTTTAGGTGGAGTCTGAAGAGGTGAGTTTTCAGTCCACGGCGGAAGCTAAGGAGTGAGTCTGTAGTTCTACAATAAGTGCGAGGGAGGGCTCATTGACCAAGTGCACTTGCAGAGCCTGGGGTGCAATGAAGGTTTCAGTATCTTGCTCAAGGACACTTGATGTGATTCCAGAAGATGGGATTGAACCGGGAACCTACTGATAACCGGGCTACCACTCTACCTCCTAAGCCATTGCAAGTTATAGTACCATTTGTTATAGGAGACCAGACAAAACAGATGGGTTTTGTTCAAGGATAAACTAACTCTTTAATCAATCCTGCACAAATTCTGATTCAGAATCACCATAAACATATAGAGGAAATAATGGAAACACATTATGCAATGTCTGGCTGTATTGACCAATGTGTCTCACTAACTCTAAAGTCTAAACCACTTAAGTGCACATTACAGGGCTTTTCAGTCATCTCTTTTTAAACTTTTTCTCATCAGTTGTAACCATTTTTAGAATATTTATTTCACATGGGTGTCTAGACTCTCTAACCTCTGCCATGCATCACTTCCTCATTTGGCAAGTGGCACCATTAGGCTCCAAACAATAAATTGGAAGTAGACTTGAAATGTCTCCATCACTAGGCTAATCAACACAGCTAATAGGAGATAGCCTGCCCTGCACTAATGTTTCCGTGGCCATGTGTCTATGCCAAATGCTCTAGTTAAAAGGTGACACTAAATAAATTGGGCTCCACTGAGATAACCATCTCTGAAAACTGAAATCACATTTGATGGCAGTCATTAGCTTGGCTCGTTTACCGAATAGATCATGCTGTCACGATTTTGGCCCAGTGAACCTATTAAATGCCATTAGAGAGGAGCATTTGAAGGCACCACAAATTACCCATGTGTTACATTGTTATTGTGTTGGTATTTTCATCATCGCTTCACGTGGATAGTGAAGTATGATCGATGTAGTGTACCTCTGGCGATGTGTTGAATATACCATGTTTGTCTACATTGCGGTCTCTCAGAACCAGCACAGGTGAACATAATGTACAGGTCTTTTTGTAGGCCAACCCATAAGATTCTCCATGGGAATTTTTGCATTTGGTGTTAGATAAACTATGAAAAAAGCTTATGATATTAAAACATTTTGTTCAACAAGTTATCTTCTCAAATCAACACTTTTTACAGTTGAATAGCTTACAATAAATGTACCTGTACCTTCAAACTCAACGAATACATCACCAAGGTGTGATTTTCTTTTACTAATAAAGTATTCAATCAATCAAAATGTCAATGACCCTCCAAATAGATATATTTTTGGCCAGGGACCCCCATTTAAAAAGAGGTTGTGCCAGGCCTTCCATTAGAGATGATTTGTCAAGGTTGGTCAAGATTTGTAGCCTGGGTGCCAGCCTGTTCGCTCCGTTTCGCAATTTGTTTTGTCTCTCCGACAAAACAAATCGCGGAACGGAGCGAACAGGCTGGCACCCAGGCTACAAGATTTGTCCATCACATTGCATTGTGAGCTCATAGATCGGTTATTTTTGAATTGCCAAAAAAATGTGATAGGGCTTACTGTAAGTGTTTAAACTGTTCCTCATTTTGTTGGGGAGCCCTATGAATCCCTGCAATGGTCCCCTGGGCCTGGGCACTTTAGGAGGACCTGTGGTTTATCTGCACCCTTTTAGGCTCCTCCTCAAATTTACATCTGTTACATGGATGATAAACAACATTGCTCTGAAAGGCAGGGACCTTCACACTGTCGCTGTTGTCCCCCCATGCCCCTAGCATGTGGCCCCTTGTCCCATGTCACCGCGTGTGATGCCCCGGCGACAGCCACTGTCAGGGGAGGAGCCCGCGACCTTTGCTTAACTAATGGATCCTCCATCATCCCTCCATGCCACTAGCAGGAGCCCCCTGTTTATTGCTCTTTATTTTAAATTAAATCCACAGTGGTGCACATCCATCATGGTCGCCCATGACCTTTTACTGGAGGTGGTGACTTGGCCCTGGAGAAGGTTTCCTTTCCAGGAGGAACAGTCTCTCTGGGGCTGTGACTGACATTTAACTTGAATCTTTCAATTACCTGGGAGGGAAGAGAATTACAGGACAACTAATACTAGAACCATGTCCACAAGTTAGATTATAGCTACAGCTGATGCTGGTCAGCTCATGTCATTGTTTATAACAAAGGCGCCAGCCTGGGACTGAAAACAAAATGAGACGGCAGCAAGTGCTATCAAGTTGAGTTGAGGAAACAGAACCAAAGAAATGTACTTCTTTTATATGTTTCAGCTCAGGATGAACGACACAAGTTAAGATTTAACCATACCATTTATTGCAATGATATAACCAGTTATGCAATGATATTGCACCTTAGTTTGGCGATGTAGCTCTGCTGTGATAATCAAATTATCTGCTCGAACATGAGCCATAATCTGATCTCACAATCCCCCCAGAGCAAAGCATGATATACAGATAACATGCACATAACAATGAACCTTCAGTTGCATGATTTAAGATTACACATCATAATCCATAGAACACAGTACTGAGATTATACATCATAATCCATAGAACACAGTATAATCTGTAATGATACATACAACATAACTACATTTACATGATTCAAGAGATCACATCATAATCCATAAACACATGTTTTGAGATCCGTCGTAATCCATAAAACACAGAACAATCTGTAAACCATACATATAACGTGAGTAACTACATGTACAGGGAGGAGGACGGGGAGGTGGAGGGATTTTTTAACACATACAGCTGCATGACCAGTAGTACAGCTAAACATTCTAGAATGAACATAGAACAGGAAGTTACCTAAATAGACTGTTTGTGATGCATTGTGGGTAAGAGGGCGTATGAGAATTAAGCTTGTAGCCAATGAGAATGAACGTGAGGGGACGGACTGCTCTGTGGGGGTGTGAATGAATTGACTGCTTAATGAAACTAGGCCCAGGGAGATAGCAACAACATATCCTGCCTTCCACAAATAAAAGAACTACCGCAGGCTCCATTTCTTTTATATGTTTCAGCTCAGGATGAACGACACAAGTTAAGATTTAACCATACCATTTATTGCAATGATATAACCAGTTATGCAATGATATTGCACCTTAGTTTGGCGATGTAGCTCTGCTGTGATAATCAAATTATCTGCTCGAACATGAGCCATAATCTGATCTCACAATCCCCAACATGCGATCACGGCAGTGATCACATAACCGAGCTACATCAAACCAATAAGATGTAGCTCTGCTGTGATAAACAAATTATCTGCTCGAACATGAGCCATAATCTGATCTCACAATCCCCAACATGCGATCACGGCAGTGATCACATAACCGAGCTACATCAAACCAATAAGATGTAGCTCTGCTGTGATAAACAAATTATCTGCTCGAACATGAGCCATAATCTGATATATCAACCCCCCAACGCACGATCACGGCAGTGATCACATAACAGAGCTACATCAAACCAATAAGAGAGTGTGTACTACATCGAACCTATATGAGAGTGTGTTAGGCGCTAAGCATCACAAAGTGATTTAATTAAATCCAACTGCATGGGATCCCTATGCAAAGGGGTTCAGACCACTGAAATGTTCTAAGTGTGAACTGCTATGAGTTTAAACAAGCTGTCCAATTCCCTCTATACGATGGCAACCAAGCGAACCCGCACATTGGCATCACCATTAACCTTATGCACTATTGGCATAGCTACCTGATGCACGTTGGCATCGCCATTAACCTTATGCACCATAGGCATAGCCTACCTGATGCACTTGGCATCACCATTAACCTTATGCACCGTAATCAGATTATCTGCTCAAACATGAGCAGATACTGCCCCAACATGCGATCAGGGCAGTGATCACCTAAAAAGTCACACCGCAACCTATATGAGAATATGTTTGTCAGTAAAGCATCACTCGTGATACCATTGACCTGATACAAATGAAATATACTATGTGAATTAACTATGTGTCACATTTCCTTTAAATACATATCCCAGTATGTCCTTCTTATCTAAATGCTGATATTCTGCCCTAGCAGCAGCAATTAGGTAAACATCCGGCAAAACACCCATTGTTTTGATGTTAAAGGAAATATCCTATAAAATGTGAACCAACTATGTGTATAGACAAGCTGTCTGTTCCTTCTATATGATGGCAACCAAACAAACCCGTTCTCATGACGATGACCCATCATCCAGATGAGCAGTCGGCAAAACACTCTTACCAGAGAAGTGTTCTGATATAGAAGGAAACTACCATTTAGTGAATTACCCATGCTAAACCTACCATCTAAACCGTATGCACCACTGGCATACCCGATGCACCATTGACATACCACCTACAATCTAAACCGAATGCACCATTGCATCACCACCGATTCCCCTTCGTATCACCACCACCGATGCACCATTGGCAAACATTAAGCTCCATGACAAATGTGATAACAGTTTAACAAACAACCCCCCAACCTACTTATACACGTAAAATGCCACTCTTGAATTAATCCAGATTAAACTTTAACGCTCTTGCTTATTGAGCTGAAGAATCTCCTCCACATTAAAACGATGGAACATTCACAAGCTGCAGATGACCACCATCCATGACTTTCAAGTTAGATGATGGAACCAGGGAAGCTGCCCAGTTGCAGCACCGATCCAAGGTGTGAGGAGTGACGGCTTGGGGCGAAGTCCGCACCGCTGGCACACTGAGCAGCCTGGCAACGAACTAAGGCCTTGACATGGCCCTCCCAGCATCCTTGGCGCACAGGGGTTCGTTTCACCAGCATTTGGCCGCCATCACGGGTAGCGAGACATGGAAGAAATGGACAGAAAACAGGCAGTATCAGTTCTTACAATAAATATTGAAATCCCATTAGCATACTTAAGAGCTAAAGATAAATTGAATGTTAACTTAGGGTTCAGAATTTGTAGGAACATGCAATAATAAAGCTTTCAGCGCAAACAGTGAATTACCCATAATCTAAGAACCCCTATCTGCTTCCAAAAGAATATCTACAAACTTAAGAACGACAGAATAATTAACTGATATTTCACAATATCAATACAGAATGGAGCGATTTTAACAGCCATGTACTTATATCAATTAAACCACCATGGCAGGCCAATCAAGACATCTGTGATCAATAACAATCCATCCATAATTTTCATTTACACTTAGATTTTAGAATGGTTTATTTTAATGAGACAAGTGTGCAAGCGGATGAGTTGGATAGAGTGAGAGTGTTGAATGAGAGTAAATATAATGAATAAGTGTAAATATAAAAAATGAGTTGATGTTAAATGTACAAGCGATTTGAATTGAGATGGCGGCCTCTCAATGAGTAACAATAATCATGTAGGCGAGTGAGAGCGTGTGTAAACAAGTGCCTACAAAGAGACACTATCTGGCTTTGAGACAAATTATGTGCTTGAGTTTGAGACAGAATCAATGTATGGGTTTTTGAATGAATGCGAGTGAATAGAATCACATTTCGAGCAGTGAGCAGCCACCAGAATGAAATTAGATGGATATAGATTGAAGAATAACCTGCCTTTCATGACGTCAGCAGAAGGAGATCCAGGTATACCACCAAGGTGAACTTGGTACTGCACGGCAATGACCAAGCTGCAATAGAGAGGACACCGGCAACATCCAACCTGACCTTCCACCATCCATGAAGGTCATCTTGACAGCATGAATCACTATAATGGGTGCAAACTCGTGAAACAAAACAGTACAAGTTCAAGCAATGAATGAAAAACCCTTGAATGTAATTATTTTGTTATTATTATTATTATTATTATTATTTTATTTTTTTATACTTCCTGAATGCTGAAGCCTCCAAGTCAAAGCCCCAGTAAAGCACTGAGTATAATGACCTCTCATCCCCTACTATTTTACCATACACCCAACACTGTGGGTGTGGCCAACTTCAGCTGAGTCACCACTCACCTGACAACCGGCATACTTAATGAACTGGAGGGTGTTGCCACATACAGACCCGTGTAATATTTGGAATACCTTGGAATTCAAACCAGTTACTAAACTGAAATGATACAACAGAAGCACTTATAAAGATTAAACGATGAAATACGTCCAATAAATTAATCATAAAGCTAAAGTGGTGTATAAATACGCTGGTGTATAAATACGCTAAACAGAATATGACTTTAAATAACTAACTGAAGTAAAATCTGCAACTACCCATGGTATAGCTCTGCAAACTACCGCAATATGAGTGAGAACTGAAACATGAATTTAACCATTAAATACGATAATGAATACTGCTGATTTTAAGAAGTGCATCATACGTGGAATGATACAATGCCAAATTATACAATGCTAGAATGCTTAGCTGCATAAAGCTAATGCTATACCCAAACAATGAAGCCATTAAGTGACAAGCACATGGAGCTAGCTTAGCTTAGCATGAACAAGCAAGTGAAGCAACCTGATGCTAGCATTAGCTCACCACCAAACAATTTGAGATGGGGGAAAACACAATAACCACACAATGCAAATGCACAATACTCTGATTATCCAATCAAGAACATCCTCATACAGGCCCCTAATGACATGGTCAACGGGTTTAAAGTTATCTTACCAAGTAGCCTGCTAGGCTGCAACCTCATGCCTCAAGGTCCACCAAACACTCAGATTAGGCCTTTGGCCTAACAGAAGGCATCAAACCCAGAAACCAGCAGCTATTAACCACATTTTAACTAAATATCATTCTCAATCTTAACTCTCAATTCCTATACTAATCCACTTCAAAACAAACTAGAAATATTGCTGAGGTGAGATAACACTGCACCATACTGAGGGAAAACTCTCCAGTTGCCAGACCCTGAGAGTGAAACGAGGGGCCAGGACTACTAAAACAAGCTCAACATTTTAACCACTTGAGCACTATTACTATTATTTTCTAAAAGAATGTTAAAAGCAAGTCCAAATAAGCAACTACACTTTGGAAACAAGCCTAACAAAGCAATCTGCAACTATGAACTTTACAGGAGAACAAACCAAGTTGCTTATAGTGGGCAGACCTGGCAACACTGCCAGCCTGGGCTGAGAACAGGTGTGAATGTGTGTATGAAGCAGTACATGGACTACACAACCCATGATGCATTTGGCTTCCTGGTTACAGGTGGCCTCCATTATCAAACTTTCCACCACATGGGAAGTTTACTGGTGCAGTTGTTTATAAAGCCACAAAATAATCACATAGCAAGACCTTCAATCCATACTTATCATACATAGAAAAGATTAATATCACCTGGCATGAGACCCTTAAAGACTGACCTGCTGCAGGGCAGGAATGAAAGCTCCCCATTACAGTAGATGGTGCAGGCTAATTCCTGGAGACCATCAGAATCCATTGAATGACTGTGCTTTAACTTCACAGAACAACCACAGATGAATACTATGTAGAGGATATCAGGACACTTACATGCTTAGCGGCAACATTATTTGAAATCCAGAACCACTTTAGAATCTACTTCTTCCGACCAACACTATACTGCACCTGAATTAATCACAACATGACCACAACACCCAACCAACGTTACCTGCAGCTGAATTAATCACAACGACCACAACCTGTGATACGGGTGAGTTGCATAAGTTAAAGAGAAGATTAAAACGCAACGTTTTTTAACACATACAGCTGCATGACCAGTAGTACAGCTAAACATTCTAGAATGAACATAGAACAGGAAGTTACCTAAATAGACTGTTTGTGATGCATTGTGGGTAAGAGGGCGTATGAGAATTAAGCTTGTAGCCAATGAGAATGAACGTGAGGGGACGGACTGCTCTGTGGGGGTGTGAATGAATTGACTGCTTAATGAAACTAGGCCCAGGGAGATAGCAACAACATATCCTGCCTTCCACAAATAAAAGAACTACCGCAGGCTCCATTTGTATGTATACTTGTATATACAGTAAGATGAATCCGTAAGATGAAATTGCACGCCAATTTGTGCTATTTTTGAAAATTCAAGCATTTAAAAAAAAAAGATTTTTGGGTTGAAAATTCTAAAAGTTTTAGCCTGTGATGACATGCCCATAATATGGCTGCCGAGTTGAAATTGGTTAAAGTGTGCCTGTCAGGTGTCACACTCTTGCAGGATGTTTGCTCCTTGGCTGATGATGCCCTTGCTAAATAAACAAAGCTGCTGATCTCTGTTGAACTTGGGTCTCCTTGCTGAATATGGGAGTGCCAGAGGACTCAGGAGATTATTTTCCCTGTCACCTACAGTATTGCTCGGCCATGATAAAACAATACAGGCAAGGGACGGGGCGTTCGTTCCCTAGTGAATTTTCCATGGATGATAGGATCTGCCCTCTAGGCTTCCTCTTTATAATGGAGAGGCTTGAAGAGGCATCATGCACCTCCCCTATCCAAAGACCACTGTAATTTTCTACTATCCATCAGCAGCTCTAATACTTTGTCTTGCTGTATGGTGTAATCTATACATCAGCTTAGATCACTGATTCTTGTCCGTGGGAAGCAAGGCAGGACAACTAATGACCATGTGACAAAGTGATGTAATTGGCTGTAAGTGTGAGCAGCGATTTCTATTTTTGGAGAGTACCTGGCGATTCATGAAATCCTACTGGCATTAAATGATGTTGCTAGGCTTCCCGTTTCATCTTTGTAAAAGTGGAGCAGAATGGTTTCTGTAGCTTGACACCTTTTATGCAAATGAGATCTGAAAGGAAATGGAGAAATTATACTTCCTATTCTGATTGAGGGGATTAAGGTTAGCCTGGAGCTTGTGATTCCATCTTTAGTTGGAGTAGCAGGTGATGAGATTTGTCCCAAAAAGTGCTTTTTTGGGATAATGGGAGAGAACAATTCTTGTAATTTGAATAAGTACAATTGAAAGTAATACGATTTGGTGTATTCTTTATTTACATGAGATACCCAGACTATTTACTGGGTTTGGAGAGTGAAAAAAAGGACAGAGAGGTCAGCTCTCGGGCTGATAACAGCAGTAGCTGACCAGTCAGTGCCGTGTCATTGTTACGACCGCGCATTTGTCCGACGTTGCGTTGGTCCGACTCTCCCCATTACTAACCCTATCCCTAACCCTAACAGCAAGCTTAGCCACGTAGTAGGAGTAATGAGATGTCGGACTTCTATGGGCAGTCAGCGCAAGCTAAAGGCCCCTCTGCACACTGAACTGTTACATGTTTACATGGAGCGTTTCATTACACTAATACATTTATTCCACTTATAATCTGAAGGAGAAAAAAAAAGATATCTGTTTGAATGGGGAGGTACTGTATAAACAGAAATTATGTTCGACTAGTGAAGATTTTCCATATAAATGCCCCTTACGATTACTTTGTACTGTCATAATATCTACTTTATACTCACGTTCTCCCACCTTTTTTTCCTATGCTGCAGTAGATGCTGAACTGATTGGAGGCAACTGTGTAGTCAGTGTGTACTCAGCACAGCTCAGACCGTGACTCACATACTGTAATTAACGGAAGAGACACAGCATGAAGCAGAGCTTCAATGGTTGCCATGCAGGCGTGGCCATTGGCAATACCCTAGAATAGTTTGTTTGTGATGACATTATAGTTTACTTAGTATATATAAAAAAAAGATGACGTGCTTATCAGTAGTGTGATGACTTAGTGCTCTGCTGTCTCATCTTAATCGAGAGATCTATCGCTTTTTTTTTTGCACTCTGGCAGAGTGCAGAATTTGGTATGTTGTGCATGTCAGACATTCTTTTTTTTTATATATATATCTGTTTATTGAGGTTCTGTTAGCTTACATTTATACAAGTACAAGTGTATGTCAAACCCCCGAAGAGCCATTGTTTCTGATTACATATGTGGAGCATGTAAACATACCGTAACATCTTTTGCAAATATACTGTAGTCTAATTTATTACATTCTGAGGCTCATGTAACGAAGGCTACTATGAGTGACCTCGCTGCACCAGGAACTGAGCGTGTCAAACGTGGCCGCTAAAGTTGCTGCTAGGGATATTACGCGATATTATCGTTTATCGTGATAAAAAACACTCACGATAATCGTATCGTGGAGATTTAATTTGTCGTGATATCGCCCTCCGTCATGCACTGGGATCAATTCTTCTTTTATTTGCTGAGCTGCATATCCGGTACCACTTAAACCCTCTATAATTGGTAAAAGGTACTTATAATATACATACTTGATACAGTCTTTTTTTACACTCTCCATCCAATGTCTCTGCCAAAAAATAGGCGATCTACAAGCTCACAACGCGTCGCGTTGCGACGTGTTGTGAGCTTGTAGATCGGCTATTTTTTGGTAAATGTTCCACCCCAGGATATTGGATTTTGATTATCGTGATAATATCATAGATCATGATTTCTTTTGTCACAATAATCGTGATATGAAATGTTCATATCGTCCCATCCCTAGTTGCTGCAATGATCATTATAATCTACTTGTCTCCTATCAGTCAATACACCAATTCCAAACTAGATATATGAACTAGAGTGCTGATCTCACAGGCCTGAATTGGCAAAGTACAAACCACCAACTGGATTTGAATTTAAGTGAGGAACTTGTTTCAAGGCTATTCGACAACTGAAATTGCAGATAATTTGGGGGAATAACAAATGATCAACAGCATTATTTGACACACAGCAATTGTTTTTCTGCTGTCGTGGTGGTTTAGTGGACCATGAACAGCTGCTAGGCTTTTCAGTGTCCAGAATATTCTGCCACTCACAATTTACTGAACCAGTAGGACAATCAGCCGACAAATCACCTGTCACCAACAGAACTGCACAAATCTTCTATACTTCAAGAGCTACAAGAGCTGTCCCTGGTGAAAATAAATGAATAATTAAATTACTCTCAAACTATGCTTTAAGTATTTTTGGACAGAATGCGTGTGCACAGCATTTAATATGTTGTATAATGGAACATATATCATTGATGTCAGTGTACTTTAATGTGGTTGTTGTGCATTTTGGACCGAGGTTTTTTTCACTCTCTTTCCTTGAATCATCCATGTCTTGCATGATGTATGGGGGGTCCTTTTCTTGTAAAAGTCTTTTAATATAGCCTTTGAGTAGGCTAAATATTCAATTGACATTTTTCATTACATTTTGTATCTTTTACTGCTAATTCCCTATGCATTTTAAGAGCATTTTCAAAATTGCCTTCTATTTACAAGCCCATAGATAACCAGCTCCAGGGTTAGATTTAGTGTTGAAAATTGAAACTAATGAATATACGGAACAGAGGATAAGAAAGGTACTATCCAATGAATATGTTGTTAGCCCCATGTGTGCCTTAATAATGTTAAAGTTGATGAGGTTTGATACAAGTTTTTAATTCATTATTCAAATATGGTGGACTTCTGCATGATACACTTAGGAAGATTAGGTCCACTTGAGCGCCAATGAAGCCATTCAATTGATTGTGGTTTTATACTTAACCACATTAACCTTGGTGTCCTTCTTTCAGGCATATGTATAAAATATGTAAAAAATATATATATATGTGATGCAACATATTGTACGTTTGTAGATCAGCTATTTCTGCTGTTTGTTGTATGCCAAATTATCAGCTCAGTGGCCTTGTGCTTAGACTGTCAGCCCTGAAATTGGGAGGATGGGATTCAATCCCCAGCCAGGTCATACCAAAGATTATAAAAATGGGACCCAATGCCTCCCTGCCTTGCACTCAGCTTCAAGGGTTGGATTGGGGGTAAATCCCTGCGACATTAGCATCATGTCCAGGGGTGTACTGTACTTGTATATTATGGCTGAGGGATGATCTTGTACATCAAGCCTCCTAACGCTACTGAAACAGGAGATAGGCTCCTGCCCTATGGGCCACATAGCTTGAGAACCCTGAGTTCCCAAGGCTACACATACTTACATTGACCTTGGAGTCCCTATTTTGGGCAAATGTTAAAAAATACATTAAAATTTGTATTGTTTGCCTTTAATTGTGTGAAGCCTAAAACCTTACTCTATAAAATATCAATTGATATTGAATGCTAAAAGTAGGAATCACACTGTAGCAATCATAGCTCAAAGGGGGCCCACGCAACATCCTAATTAGGTCTTTCTCGTGGTTACAGGCTTTTCACGGCGAGTTTCACTTGTAGTACAGGATATTGGCTAACATTTGCCATTATTGCATTCCATCTCGCTTCACCTGATATAAATATTCTTCTCTCTGAGTACCTGTGGTTGCTGTGTGTTAATACATTGCTAAAGAGACATCAGAGCTGATCTGATAAGTCTGCCATCGCAGATCCCCAAAGCCTGGAGATAGGCCTTGTCACGCCCCTCCTCTGGCGTAATCTCCCTCGCAGCAGAGCTGGCATGTGTGGATTAAATGGAGCGATAGCCGTCCAGTCTTCTCACACAGGGATTTGCTCCTCTGGGAGGGATTTGGCTCGCACTGGGAAATGGAGGCACAGCCCAGTGGTGTTGACCATAACTCTACCATACGGTAGAGCCTGGTGACCCCGTGGCTCAGGCGGTGTGTACACACACACACACACACACACACACACACACACACACACACACACACACACACACACACACACACACATACATGCACACACACAGTGGTGGAAAAAGTACTACATTTATTTTACTCAAGTAAAAGTATCAATACTGCAATTTAGAAATACTCTGTCCGGAATTCAAAATGTACTTGTAGATCGGCTATTTTCAAATAGCCTAGGTATAAAATGGGGCTAAAGTGGATTAGTGTATGTTTTATAAAATAATCATTTATATCTGCCAAACTAGTAACTAAAGTTTTCAAATAATTGTCGTGGAGTTAAAGTACAATATTTGGATTCGAGAAGTAAAAGTATTGGAAATTGGAAATACTTGAGTAAAGTACAAATACCTCAAAATTGTACTTAAGTACAGTACTTGAGTACATCTACTTAGTTACTTTACACCACTGGGCACGCGCGCACACACACACACACACACACACACACACACACACACACACACACACACACACACACACACACACACACAATACTGGGCTGACAACACGACAAAACCAGGTGGTCTTGTATGTTCTTTGTCCTCTGTGGTCTATCTCTCCTCCATCAGCACTCGGCGCTGTCTTGCCATAATGGACTCGCCGGGGGATTTAAACGCCAGGTCACTGCCCCGCTTCCAGTCTCATCACAAAACGGGATATTGAAAAGGATAAGAACTAAGAGATACAGAGATGTATTAGCCTCTAGAAGGTTTCAGGAATGGGGATCAAGGAAACACACACTCCTGTGGGACTCATGGAGATCTATTGTCCGTAGAATTATTGGGGATGCTTGGCTTTATGGCGCACAATACTTAGTCTTATCTGGTCGCGTGGTCGGTTTGTAATTACCTGCTGTATTGCAGGACCAGGTGGAATCTGAAAGAGATTTCAGGTCATGAACTATATTTAAATTACAGTTAACCACTTTTAACTTTTTTTTTCAGTGTGTGTATATATATATATATATATATATATATATATACACATATATATATATACATATATATCTATAAAATGCAGATTTACAAGCCCATGCATGCAATGCGTTTGAGTTTGTAGATCTGCTATGTTCACTATTCGTCGTAAATATTTTAGAACTTGAATGGTTAATATAAAATAGCGTACGTTTTTTTACGCAGAAACATCATCACAGCAATACGTTTGGAAGAGAATGTGTCTTTCACTTATCCTGATTTAATGAGTTCTCAATCACCCTATCTGTTAGTTCCACACGGTCTCTTACAGTATATGCACGCATCTCATGACGGTGGCATAGGTTTCCTGTAAGCTTGCAGAGAGGCTTGGGTTCTTTCTTGCATGCAATGAGGTGTGGCTTGGCTACAGGAGACTACAGTGCTTGTTTTGCCAAAATTGAATTCTCTTGGAAATAAATGTGACAGAAGCCTCCATCTGTGTCATTAATATCCAGTAGAAACACCTGACAGAGGCGGCAGAAGGAGTAGGCAGACTGCCAATTAATTATTTTTTACAAACTTCATTTTTAATCTGTCTCTCCTCAGAACTTGAGAACTTGGCCAGCTAAGCCACCGCCTGCTGTGTGCCAGTAACACAATATAGAGGTAATATATGAAATAGTCTTTTCACCTCACTGGTAATGAAACCAAGAACGTCTCATGGGAGTAAGGGATGTATTCGAGGTTTGCGGGCCTTTGGCCCGCTCACATCTAGTTAAAAAAATAAAAAAATAAAAAAAAAATAAAAATAAAAAAGTTAAAAAAAATAAAAAAGTTAAAAAAATAAAAAAAAAAGTTATAAAAAAAAAGAAATTGGGGGGGGAACTATTGTGGCGGAACTATTGTGCCGCAGCGCACGTTTCCGGTCGGACATATTTGACCGCCGGACGCACTTCCGGTTAGGATCTCCGTGTGCCACGTGATCAGTCCTAGCCAAGGTGGAGCGTAACCGTGACAACAGCTGCTTGCAGGCTGGTGCAGGCTTGTTGTATGGGCTGGTGTAGGGTTACAGATCCATGGGCTGGGCGGACGTTAAGATCCCCTGGACTGGGGGACGTTATAGCCAATTGGAGTGCTGCAGAGTTAGGGGCGGTATTCCTTACGTCCTAGACAACGACTACCTATGAGTTGAAGTCGATGTAAAGGGGGCGTTAATGGGCTTGGAAGTGGGATGCGGCAATAGGAGGAATGTATATATAAGATACCATCTGAGCCAAGGCAAACACACAGCAGCCAAACTATACTAATCTCAGCAAACTGTACCATACTGTACTTACGGGTCCTATCACATTGGAACACAACTACATCAATCTCTCCAAGGCAAACGAGTGAAAGCAGCATTTCCCCCTCTCATGTTCTGGCTAATTAACAGTGTTATTTAGCTGTAGAGCGCTTCTTGGAACAGTTGTTTGTAAGGCAGCAGTCAGACAGCCCAGCCCATCCTATTGTTCTATTTCTGGGGGCTGAATCATTTGTACGTTGAGCATGTCTTCAGGAGGAACACAAGGAGTGTTCACACATATCTGATGTGGCGCTGGGCCAGGCCCTCAACCACCCTTAGGAGGGAGAGGAGGCTGAAAGGTCTAAGTGGTTCACCCCCCTCACCTCCCCTTGGGGTGTTCTCTCCATCCCTCTGAGCAGCATGAAAGGCGGTCTTTTCTACGCGCTACTTTGTATTCCCTCTGTTTCATGTTGGCCCCGGTGACCATGCCACCGTTGTTTCACTGCGTAGGCGATAAGCGCAACCACCGCACATTCAGATTGCTGTGTTGTGCCATAGATCTCCGCTTAACCACTTGACGGATATCTCCGCTCTCGCCTCACAAACAAATTATTTACCACCTGCCTTTCATTTAACCTTGTTGCTGACACTGTAATGAAATTGCACGAGGCTTGAGAATACCTCTGAACACCCCCACCGCCCCCCAACCACCTCCTCCTGTCTGCAAGGGCCAACTGAAACAGTGGAGTTGAGAGTGAATGGAGCGCTTGTTGTATGGATTACAGCACTGGAAGGTCTCCCTGCTGTGTATTGAGTTTCTGTGTCCAGGAGTAGTGCTCCCCTGGCTCTTTATGGCCTCTGTGCTTCACTCAATCTGGTAGAGAAATGGGGAGCACTTTGGTGTTATGTGAATGGTATCTATTTACCCAGTAGTACCCCAACTGTTTTGTGTAAAGATGTGTGTGTAGACATCTGGGATCTACTGTGTGTAATGATGTAAAACGCCATGAAGAATGGACAATGAATGGAACTTAGAACTGAAGGGACTCTGTGCACTGATTATTAACGGGCTGGTTTGTGTATAAATGTACCGTATACTATGCTTAAATAGTTTCACATAACATTTAGAGTGTATGATTTCTCTGAATAAATGCCATAAAAGTATTGACTCCAAGTGAAGTTAAATGAAGGTCAGGCTATCTCATGAAATGTAGCCTGTGATCGGTCGGATGGAATTGGATACTGAATGCAGATTTATTGCCAAACAGAGAAAAATTCCTCTGAAGTGAAGCTGATTGCAATATAACAGCTCCCCACGACAGGCACTGTAAAATTGTTTGCCAGGTTTATAATCTGCGAACAAATCTAAGCCAGAGGGAATAACATAAAGTATGGTATGCTAACATTGAAAGAGAGAGAGAGAGAGAGAGAGAGAGAGAGAGAGAGAGACAGAGAGGGGGGGGGGGGTGGAGAGAGATGAGAGCATCAGTAGTTCAGTCCTTGGGGTGCACCTTGCATGTGAACAGTCTTGTGATTCGTGTTCACGGACACTTGGCATATAGAACATTTCATCCATACCTCCATTGTGTTCCTACATCTACCGGTAGTTAAAAAGGGCGGAAGGCCTCCTGCAGAGTTGCTGCATGGCCTCTTGCATTGATACCATTCCAAGATGATGTTCCCATCTAATCAAACAACATTCTCATCGCCAGCCCCTCCATGATGAATGTTGTGGTTAGCGGGCGATGCCATTCAGCTCTCTTTTACAGTCTTCCAGGAAGACAACAAGAAAAGGTTTACAGCTGATCGTATTACTGCGTTGCTAGATAACACTGGTAGAAACAACGCAGCCAGTTTAGCAGTTCCTGTAATAATTGGGCAGGGATTTCCTCCTCCCTGGCTAGGGCATAAGGGGTGTTATTTATGCTAATAACCGGGCAATTAGACTGTGGAAACATGGACTAAGAAGACCTGATCTGCATTAGTTTTGTAGGCGCACGCGTGCACACACACACACACACACACACACACACACACACACACACACACACACACACACACACACACACACACACACACACACCGCTGACATCTTCAGAAACTCGATATTTGGATTCAGTCGGGGGAGCAACTTCAAGGCACTGGGTGTCTTTTAAAACCGGAAAAGAGATAAAGACAGGCTAACGACAGAGCACGGCTACACGCCTATTTTCAGAGCCGCTCACCTGTTTTCTGGAGAGCGAGTGGAGCTGCCTTCGTGAGGGGCTCAAGACTCAGAGCATCTCTGAGTCAAGGACGATGTGCAGCCACACGGCTGACTGGCAGACAGTAGCTCCCCTGTCGGGTGGCACGGAACCCAGAGGCTCTCTTTTGATTGGACGGCCCCACATCCTGAGGGTGTAATTAGGAAGTAGGGCAGAGAAGGTTCAGAGACGCCTGTTGCAGCAGTGAGGTGCAAATGACCCGTCATCTGCTGTAAGGATAATGACACGGGTGCCATAGGAGTGTTGATGGTTCAAAGCCAGCAGTTGTCATCGTCACCAGCACGCACCAGAGCATGAGAGCCGTTGTTGAAGCTAGTCTCACCTTGCTCACTTTCCACCGTCTCTGATTTAAACTCGAGGGGTTTTCTAGTTCAGATTGACAGCTTACTGACACAGTTGTGTCAGTAAGAATACTTTACCTCTTGTCTACACAACCTCCGGCTCATTGTCAAATACAGTGCGGTTAAGAATCAAGAGGGATTTGAGGGAAAGTTGGTGGAACATGTGCTAACAGAACAATACAATACAACAAGATAATGATAAAAAAAAAAGGCGGCCGAGCGTCTAGTAATAATAATACTGGATGTAATGAAGTGAATAAAAAAAAAATATATATTTCAAAATCAGATTTTATTTTTATGGATTAGATAAAACGTACAGATAGAACTGATTTATTAAAAAATGTTGTGCTTGTTTTGGATTCGTAGGTTTGTGTGAGTGGAGATGTGCATTTGTCCACAGGCATTATGTGTGTCAATGTGCTCGTTGTCACTCAGACAGCCTGTCTCTAGGACCACTGGGAATTGACGGGCTGACAAAGCACGTATGACCCCCCCAGCTGCCGCGCCGATGGGGCCTAATTGGAAAGTGTTTATGCGCAGTTGACATTTAGATATTTGCGGTGGCCTCCCATAATCCAATCTGGGATGCGGTGAAAGCCCCCATATTTGCTTGTGGCATTTATAATGCATGGTGTGCCTTAGAAGCGGGTAATATGTGGTTAAATCTTATATGGATATACCTGTATGTGCTCCCTCATATGGACAGTGATGATTATAATTGCAGTGCCCATCTCTACAGCTGTTATTATCAAAGCAAAAACAGAACTCTTTTCGTCCAACCGATCTGGAATTGCTGTCAGTGTTTGCTTTAAATGGTGAGATTGCTGTGTAAAACAAATGTGTTTGTCATAATGCATCTTTTGGTTTAGTTTCAATGTAATCTACAGCCTTTACAGTGTTCTGTACGGTGCCATGTACGTAATTTTTGACGCTGGTGAATGCTAACCTTGTGTAATGCTAACCTGCCGACGCTGGTGAATGCTAACCTGGTGAAATGCTAACCTGTCGATACTGGTGAATGCTAACCTAGTGAATGTTAACCTTGTCAGACCAACGGGAGGTCGAACCAATGCTCAGTCCCCTTCTGTACAGCAGTGGTTTCTTGAAGTGTATTTCAGGGACTTTTCCTAGGAAATAGGGGGGTCTGAGGCTGGATTTAGACAGTCAAATCTAGCCTGAATCAGATCTGTGTCTCATCCAGATTGGAATCTGATTTGTTCCATGTGAACATGTGACCATTTAAACCAATCGGATTCCAATCTGGATGTGGCTCAGATCTGATTCAGGCTACTTTTGACTGCAGTCTAAATCCAGCCTAAATGGACCTATACAAGTCTGTAACTCTTGACAGTTTACAAATGGAACCAAAATGAACCTGTCATTTGTACACTGTCACCTTGAAATTTGAAAGATTGAGAAGCATTGTTGTACAATACTCAATTTCTAATGACCCTTTGTACAGTATCTCTGTTGTATACAGCAGTACGTACTGTGCTGCATGTGCTCTATAGCGCTATCTGCCCACCTCTGCAGAGGTATAGGAGAGTGTAAAAAAGGGTTGTGTGGACGGAGGTCAGATAGAGGGCACGCCCACACACACACTATAACTCTGGTTGTGATGGGAGCTGCACGTATGGTTCACTGTTATACAAAACTTTCACTAACTGTTCCTTCACCACAGGAAGCTGTAGAGCAGTGGTTCTCATTTTCATGTCAAATTGATATGTATTTACTAGCCGTATTTAGCCCCCCCTCCCAACACACACACACACACACACACACACACACACACACACACACACACACACACACACACACACACACACACACACACACTACGCACGCACACACACACACACACACACACACACACACACACACACACACACACACACACACACACACACACACACACACACACACACACACACACACACACGCACAAACACACACAAAGTCTTGGTACATTTAACCAGACAACACCAGACCTAGCCTGTTCGTCTGCATCAGATTGCATGCTTTTGAGTTTTTTTATACAGGTTGATGCCTTTATTCGAGATGAAATGTCTACCTTGTTCCAGATACAAAATTGTGTCGCTTTATCGGCACATAATATTCACATTCTGTGTGGATGCACACATCATGACACAAACAACAGTTTTTGAGCAAGTATGTATGTCTGTCTGTCCGTATGTCCGTCTGTCCATATGAGTACGGCAACACCAGCTGCAGCCACTCAGCGATGCTGTTGAGCATCCTGCACCACTCACTTCACACTGGTGTGATTTTCTAAATATTTTTTATAATTGTGGGGCTAATTAATTGCACAAAATTAACGCTTACCCACACAAGTGAAAACATCATCTCCACCTTCTATCCTGGCGGAGATACTGTAGGTATGCCAGGGTTAAAGTGGTCAAAATTAATTAATTATGGGCTGAAGAGATCAAAGTCACAGTCAAAGTCAAGGTCAAAATCGACAATGGAACGCCACATTTTCATGAAACTTTGTGGGAGTGATCATTAAGCTGCCCCGAACTTCTGGTTTGAAAAGTTGAAAGGTCAAGTCACAATCAAGGTGAGAATGATATCTTAGGAACAGACTTAGAGCAAAAGACATGTTGGTGCAGGCAGATTTTGCCACCCCAGGTTCATTTCCTAAATCTAATATTATTAATTCTTAGCTTGGCCTAATGTTTTTTTGCGGCTGTGGGGTGCAGTATTTGAGGCGTAGTATTTATTTTGTCTCAAGATTCAAGAAGATTTATTTGTCATTTTAATACACAAGTATGGGCAGTGAAATGCTGGTTGTTGGTGTTACTGTACATGCTCTGCCAGACTGTGATAACAATAAAATAAGAGTAAAACAGCATGTAATAAAGACAAGGTATAATATGAGTAAAGAGAGAAATAAATAATGTCAAATGAGTATGTGTAAAGTGTAGAACATTCTCAATATAACCTTATAGTTGTGCACAAAAGGTGTCAATAGATAGTTCTACCACTTTTTCGAGTCACGTGTTCAAATACTGGATTGTGATTGGCTTAAAACAGTAGTAAATGAGGCCACAATAGCCGGAATGTGTGAAATGCCCGGATGTACATGCAAATGAGGCACATTTCCGAGATCAATACGCGATGAACGCATCCGGGGACTTCAGGAGGGAGTCGGAACCTATGGTCGGAACACCTTTCCCCCCACCAACAAATGACGGTCGCAGCTGTCCTATGTTTACTAACGTGCGTACTATCGTCGCCGATTTATTTGGATCCAATGCAATCCGCCAACTTTAAAGCCCCTTTTCTCTGAACCTATGCCTTTCTGGAAGCGAACAGCCTCTATTTACGGCCGGAACGGTGCTTTTAACTGACGTTAGCTTAGCTGTAAGCTAGGCGACCGAGTATTTCCCGGTGAATCTGTGCGCAAAGGTGGGGGCTTGGGAGTGTGGGGGTCTGGGGGACACGCACCACCACTGACTATTGCTGATGATGGAGAGGTTCTATAGCTTAGCCTTTATGTATTGAAAATGAGAGGCACTCTTGCCGATTTAGTAAGAGACTCGTCTCCAATTGCAAGATATTTAAAAGTTATTTGGGGCCATGATGATGATGATATCCTTTTCTTCCCACAACTAGACTAAGGATTTTATATTGTCTGTGTTATTGTTTACAACCACTGAACCACAATTATTCATGTGTGGCAAGATTCACTCGTTTTTAGTAGGCTATATAGTGTAGGCTTAGAAGAAGCCTTTTCAGAAGTTAATTTAATGATTTCCATTTAATGATTTCATTTATCCTCATCTAATGCACCGTATGCACGCTGTTTAAAGGCCGTGTAGGCTTTTCAGAAGTTAATTGAATGTTTTCCATTTGCGCTAATGCACGCAACTGTTTTCGCCAGGTTTTAAGGTCTTATTTTAGTTGTTTCTCATAAGCTCGCAACCCTCCTTGCCCATCGGCCCCCACCTTTGCGCACAGATTCACCGGGAAATACTCGGTCGCGTAAGCTAGACATCTGTCTCAGCATGGAGTTGGCGCCATCTGGTGGTGAGTAGAAGATGTTGTTTGTGGCACTATTTGTTGTTATGGCGGAAGTTTTATAGGCAATAATGATTGTAACTTAAGATCCTTGCAAGTTACAACTATGTGTTTTCTTTCATGTATACGGGAAAAAGTGGTAGAAAAGCTATTTACCACTCGGGGTCGGACATTATGCTCTCATAATGTCCTGAGTGCGGGTGTTATCGGACTCGGCTGGCGCCTCGTCCGATCACACCCGCACTGCGGACATTATGAGAGCATAATGTCCTCTCACTCGGGGTAAATTGCTTACTTTAGGATAGGAATTGCATGTTCTCTGGGTTACTGAGGTAGGATACAGTATGTTGCTGCCTGAGGAAAGTCTACAGAATATAAATGGAAGAATAATTTAGCAACCGGGATATATAAAATATACAGCAGATGGATGGCCAAAGTATATACGGTACATATTGCAAAAGCATAAATAGTGTGCTGAACTTTCTCTACCTTGTTGGCAGTAAGCATTCTGTTGTTTTTGTATTGCTGTCTCCTGCTGCTCGGAGTTATATAAACGGAAAAAGGAGACCTACAGAATGCACACCCCAAGAAATACTTTGCAGGTGCTGTAGGTAAACAACGATCAAAAACATACAGTAAGTGCTGCACATTGCTATAATGCTCCTAAGAGTTAAATTCAGCAAACGTTTCGACACTTAGCCATCATCAGGTAAACTCTTTTATAAATAAAAAGACTGTAAAGCTATACCAAGCCCCCTATTATCAACGTTACAGTGACTACACAGTCAAGCATGCAATATTGCATTTTGTTGAATATCAAAACGTAATAATATACTAGTCCTGTGGCCGGGGGGTGTGCACTCTGCACTGTGCACATGTGCACAGTATGAGAGATTGAATGTAGGAGTCTCAGAAGTAACGGAGTGCCCGTTGGGCAGATCTTTATGCCCATATATGGTGTTCCATGTTGGAGTGCCTGTTGGACAGATCTTTCTGCCCATACAGTGTTCCGTGTCCAGGCCAGTCTGTGATGTCAGTACTATGACGGCAGATTAGCATGCAGACAGATGGTTACCATGGCGGCAAACTGTAGTATCAGTGATGTCAGCATGCAGATGGTAAGACGGACAGACATTCGCTAAATTAATAGTTATTAGATGTATTGAAGGAGCATTCATTATGATCTGTTTCTCTGCTTTTATATGATCATTTGATTCTACAAGCTAATAGAACAAAAGTTCTCAGATGTATCAGATGTAATGCCCCTGTTATGCCCATGAGGAACATGCCTCATGTCTCAGTCAACATTTCATTCATTACTTAGAAGACAGTCCAGGTGTTGGCAAAGCACTTTTCCAAAATTCAGTAGTCAACAAGCATTGCCAAGTAATAAATCATGGATTATGCAAATAAAGCAGATTTTCTGTCTCACAGAGACGTGTGTATGTAGGCCTACTGTAATAAATTTGTCTGAGAAAAGCAGTGCTTGTTGCACCCAGTGCCCTCGTTCATTATATCTTTTTTTTTTCTCTCAATCTTTTGAGATGATAATCATAATATTTTGGCTCAGACTTTTACAAGATGCCCCAACTTGCTCGTTCCCCTCTGCCTTTTTTAATGATCTGTTTTATTCATAGTTCTCTGGCTTAATTTCCCCTATGATATCTAGGTCACCTGTGTTTCCTGCATTAACAACCAACTTGTTCAAAGAAACAAACCTGAGGACCAGAAGTTAATTAGCAACTGTGGCATTGTTGTCATGCACTTCATTTAGATCACGTTGTGAACTACAAGCTCACAACGTGTTGTGATGCAATGCAATGCATATTCACGTTTGACACTGGCATCATGCAACTACTAAAGTGTAAATCAAGCTTAATTTTCATTTGAGCTAAAACATTACTATGAAATTGGAGTAGCCATCTCTTTGATATGCAATCAAAGTCCAGCTGTTTTCCATTGGGTTCTGTTCTGTTCAGATTGACAATTGTCCAGGTCTGCATTGCAGACCTCCGTCCAACCCTCAGCTCTCAGCGTTCAGCAGCAGCTGAGTGGCAGCGCAGAACAAGGAGTGGTGATTACATAGCGATCCCCAGCTATTACCCAAGAGGCGGAAAACATGAGCCATTCCAAACAGCAACGCATCAGCTCTCCACCATCACCATCATCATCATCGTCCCAGCATTCCCAGAAACACTGACCACTAATGATAGTGGAGCAACACCTGAGCATCCTGCATGTCAGCGAGCACCAACCTCTCATGGGAAGGACAATTCCACAAGCTGATTTAAATGACGGGGTTTGGCAGCGTTACATTGCTGAATCTCAAAACACAGTATGTGTCGCCCCTCAGGCTGTATTCGTGCAGCAGTTAGGCACGCGCCCAAACAGCGACGACATCCGCATACCGGAAACATATACAGTATTTCATATTCCATTGGGCATGCTCAGATCAATATGCTGTATCAACATAGCTGAAATTGATGTCTATGGAAATACAGTAAATATATCATCTTAGTAGCGTGTATCGACACATCTGTAAATCTATGATCGCTTTTACTGTTGTTATATGATGACTCATGGGCAATCAGTCTGGAATTTGAATCGATTAGGTGCTGTGTCCAATTAAGGAGATAGCTGCCCACGTAACAAATAGTTGGTGATACACAGTAGCAAATAATTTTATTCTTTGGCAATGTCCATAGTTCAGCCATAAATTATCCTCAAGTATTGATTGATTAATCTGGTTGCTTTCTCCCTGTTGATTTCCCTTGAGAATGAAACAGGTTTTACCAACTGAATAATGCTGTATACTTATGTCTCAGTCTAGATTCAAACACTGCAGGCTTCTAAATGCATCTGAGAATTACTTAGCAAGCTTAAGTACAGTGATGATGCATTACGCAGAAGCAGACTCAAACTAGTCGATTGATTAGTGATGTTTCTCTATACACAGAACGGAACAGAATTTCTCTGAATGTGCTGGCTTGATGACCTCATAGTATCTCTGAAAGCTTTTCCCAGGATGGTCTGCTGTCTGAAAATTGAATTCTGCAGGCATGATGTCAGATGACATGCTGTTAAAGACATCCGAGGGTCAAGGGAAAAGGAAATAGCTCCAGCGACTGAATAATGTAAAGAAAATGAGAACTGGAGCAGATTGGCAGGGTGCACGCTCCAAAAGAAGAGCATGCTCCCTGCAGATAATTAGATGCATTGAAGAGTAAATTACCTCCAGCTGGACACAGTGGATCAGTGCTGAAACCAGAACACTCCAGTTGTAGCACTGATCCACACACAGGTACACAATCTGTGTTGATACAGCATTCATTACGATTCTTGATGGGAATGCATAGCAACACAGTGACCTGCTTCTGGTCAAAAGGGAGCTGCATAATGAGCTATTTCAGAATTTAAGTGCCTAATTATACGCGCAGGCATGCACTTAGCCACCTACCCACACATACTGTACACACGGTCACTCTGCATGCAAAGATTCACTCAATCACTATTTTAGGTAAGGTAATGGAAAAATTGCATTAAAAAGACTAAAAAAGAGCTACTCAAAAATTGATTTGAGATGAGATTACTTCATTTGCCATTCAAAAATGTTTAGATATTTTTTTATTGGTTTGAGATTTTAGTTTTTCTCTTTTTTGATAGCTTGAAAATTATATGTCATGTATATAAGTAGAGTTTTTCAGGGTGGTTGCCCCTTGAAACCAAATGTGGGGGACATTAATTCACGAAATGTGAAAGGTATTTGGGGGGAATACATCCTTGGCAGTGTGCAAAAGACATTTGCACTTGCAGCAAATTTGGTTTACTAGACAGACACAAAGACAGGCACACAGACAAACCATCTTTTAGATGGCTGCCCCATAGGAACCAAGCCGTAATAATAGGTTTCTCATCTTGTTTGTATCATGACTACCTCAGGTGATATACAGTCCTATAGTATGTAATTCCATTGAGATAGATTGAAATAAAATAAAAACTTCCTGATAAGGAGTTAACAGTGCATTGCTTGGAGCACATGATGGCACAGTGAGATTCTCCATACATTTCCTCACTTCATCAGCAGATCTGAGCAACTGCGCTTTTTTTTATTAAAGCCGCTGCTGCTGTCACTTGCTGGAATCGGCCAAAAGCCCAGATTAATCTAGGAGACGTGTTATGCATCTCTTCACGCCTCTTTGCTCTGTTAGAAAGCCAGATAAAGAATTCACGATCCTTCCAATCACAAAATTAGAACCACTGAGGAATACTGGGGTAATGAGTTTCTTCCTGGGCTCTTCGATTGCCATGTTCCAGGTGGAGGATGGATACTGGTGGAATCTGCAGCGATGCGGTCTCTTAAGGCCCCCGGGCTACGCTCACTCACAGTCTGATTTAAAAAGTGACTTCAGCAGCACTGGAAAGCAGGCAGAGGGGCTAATGGGAGGAACCCGTAGAGACTCAAAGCTCAGAGAAGGAGAGAAGAGGAATAGAAAACAAGAAGACAGCTAAAAAAAAGAGAGGGGGCGGCAGCAGGGAAAGTGCTTTCCAAGTCCCCCGTGGTGTGTGAGAAGGACGAGAATCGATCGGGAGAAGTGTCCTTTAGTGTCCGACACATGCAAGAGGCTGGTGTTCCTGGCAGGAGTGTCGCACCAAATTCTGGGCCCTGGGTACAAGGATTCACTGCGGGCCCCCCAAACGCATTTATTACGCATTATTTTGTGCTTTAACATTTGAAAAATAGCTGATATACAAGCTCACAGCACGGCACTGAGTGCTGCGCTGTGAGCTTGTAAATCTGCTATTTTTGAAAAATCTTGGAATATTTGAATATTTCAATTCCTTCTAAGGTTTTTTGAGAAACCTATGTTTCTATGTCAGTGGTGCTCAAACCTTTTCACGTGAAGGACCCCCAAAATGATATGTATTTGGCCACGGACCCCCATCTCAAAATATTTAGTTCCAGGGACCCCTCCCCCCAGAAGCAAAATTTGAGTTACAAATGTTTGCTTAAAAAATACATATATTGAAAGATTTGCACACATTTTCACAACTTTTCAAAAATAGCAGATCTACAAGCTCGCAGCGCTCTGAGCTTGTATATCTGCTATTTTTCAATAGCTAAAGTTTAAAATAATGAAGGCCCCTCCACCTTGGGCCCTAGTAACTCAGTCCCACTTTTCCCCCCCTTGTGACGCCCCTGCAAGAGGCTGGTGTTCCTGGTGAACAGTGTGAACATCATCACAGCCATAATGTACCATAGGGTACTGTTCTCATAACAGGTATAGCGAAAAAGACTGCTCCCTGCTGCCCGAGGAACTAGTTTATCATACTAAATTGAGTACCACAGTGTAGCCCCAACTCCCTTGCCTCCCAGTCTAAACATTTGCTCAATTATTGAGATAATTATGAAGGAGATGTGCCAGTGCAGCTATTAGATTAGGTAAGTCTGTGGTGCTGATTGGTAAATGCCTTCCATTACATAGGCCAGCTTCACCTGTCATTAGCAAGGGGTTGTGTCTGTTCATGTCGGGGAGATGCTGGGAACAGAGCCTCTTGAGTGCCTATGGTAAATTTCTCCGTGCCCCTGATTCACTGGGCCGTAAACATCGCGGGGGCCTTGTGATTACAGGGCCCGGGTTTGAGCTATCTGGGTTTGGGCTGAATGCGCATGAGGGCGGGGAGAGTCGGCGCAGTGTGAAAGACTAGCTATCATTGAGGACAGGTAGGAACATTGTTGGCTGTGGAGGGCGAGGCCCTGACAGGACAGCACCTGAGGTTACACGCTCCAAAGGCAATGACATTTTAACAAGGTGGCACATTTGTAATTATCATTCATGGCTATTATTATCTATATCACATGACTTTTATATTATATAATCCAAACAGCAGTCGCACATTTTCTGTAACACAGCAGGTATTTATGTGGCGTAGTTTCAACAGCAGGTAAAGTCCTCCTCGGGCATGGAGGGAAATAAAAACATGACTGCAGGCTGTAGATTCTCCTGCAAGTAGATGAACTTACTGCCCTCTGCTTGCACAGGGAGTAAATGTTGTTAAAGGGGAACACCACTGAATTTCAGTATAATAATCTGATCTCCCTTCAGAGTCCCGTGGGCACTAAAGTAACAAAACGATAGTTTCTATCCTTTATCTATGATGCTATGCTAAATTAGATGAGTTGGACTAGTGAGAGAATAGTATTTAGATTGACAGTATCCTTTATTGGAATGAGAGTATATTTATTTGTAAAAAGGAGTGAATATATCCCAGTATTGTTATGCTCTGTATAACAGCAGCACACATATCTATACTATAATTTTGCGAATGTCTGTCTGTCTGTCTGTCCCAGCGTTTCTCCTCGGTGGCTGGAGCAATTGATCTGAAATCGCATCACCATCAGCATATGAACACACCTGACATAACTGTGAAGGCCGTTTGTCACTTTCACAAATCGTATGCTGTATATTAGCATTTTTATGGTGCATCTATATCTATTCTGCATCTAGCATGAGGCATATCTATTCTGCATCTAGCATGAGGCAACATGTTTAACCAGCTGTGTGTGTGTGTGTGTGTGTGTGTGTGTGTGTGTGTGTGTGTGTGTGTGTGTGTGTGTGTGTGTGTGTGTGTGTGTGTGTGTGTGTGTGTGTGGGGGGGGGGGGGGGGGGGGGGGGCGACACAGTATCTCTGTAGCCATTAAACGAAACGGGTATTTCTCACATTGATGCTCCTACATATTATCATGCAAGCACCAGTTAAAGTTACTTTCCATCCCTCATATACTGTGTGCACAGTGCACATCCCATAACCCACACACTGCACATCATTTCGGAGCTCATATCTTTGAACGGGTAAGGGCTAGTAATAATAATAATGATAATTGGAACTATTCTTTTTAAAGTAACAGATGTTCTTGTTTCTGCGGAGTGTTCAGATTATAATGCATGTTTGCAACATCAAATTGTGTATCAGTATTTCTCTCTTAATGTGTGTGATTTTCACTCCTAAGCTTATGTGTCCATACAGCAGACAACATACTTCTACTGGAAATATGTGAAAGTTGAATGCAGGAGGCAGTTGGTAAATGCATCATATAATGTGAGGCTGCCATACAGAAAGGGATACAAATTGAAAATCAATGCAAGGTTTATGGCCATTTAGCCAGGAAATATGCTGTCTCCAGGGGTCACCATGTTCCACAGCTTATCTTCCCTTAGTAATGATGAAGTGTAAACACATTAAACGGATTCTTTTGTTTAGCTCCACTGTTCACACTAGAGATATCAGAAATATGCTGATGAATATGCAGTGTTTCGCCTGAACAAGCCAAGTGCAGATGAATGACATGTAGAGCCTTTTACATTCATATATGTGTCGGTTTGAGGAATGGAAAAGACCATTTCGGTTGCCGTGTGCACATGTCTTTATACTGTAGAAAAACATATGCAGTGGGTATTTGGAGTGTAACGATATAGTTGGGGTGCAATGATCTACTATATCGATAAGCAAAAGCATATATCGTACCGTTTCTATCGTATCGGTATCGTTTTACAATGCAGATAATCGGTATTGAATCGTTTTGCAGTACAAATAATCCATTGTATGGAAACTAAGTATTTGGCAATTTTAAGAAGGAAAATTAAAAAGAGGGGTTTAATTACTTTTCCACTCCATATAGCTACTCTTGGTCTATCGATAAATGTGTGTAATCTCTGTGTTCATAAGGTGCGGGTTTGTCCATGTGTTGAAATATAATGTCCATGTATTGCTAGAGAATCACAGTGTTTTTTCTCATAATAATAAGATTTTCCCTTTAAAAACCTGCTCTATTGACACTTTTCACACAGATTTAATGTCTTTGCTAAATAGTTACTATATAGATTTTAAATCATTGAATCGAATCGTATCGTATCGCCATGAATGAACCAATATCGTCCGTGTTTCGTATCGTCAACCATGTATCGTGATGCGTATCGTATCGTTGAAATGTATCGTTACACCCCTAGTGGGTATCAGTTGATTGCTGCTAGAACACCCACAGTGCAGTGACAATTGTGGAACAATGAGCCTTTCTCTTTCTTTCGCTTCTTTGAAATGCACAATGACAGCCTTTCACCCTCTCTCTACATCTTATTTATTTAACTACAGTACCCTGTTGTTAGTTGACTAGGGTTTATGACGCACGGTCTGACCTTGCCCTTTGTAAGGACTGATAAATGCCTAAATTATGATCGTACATGTATACCACCAAAAACTCATGACTTTATTACAGATTTTCAACTCTACCTTTTTAGCATATTGAGTGTTTGCAAGGCTCTTATTTCTTGTCCAACTATTTGTATTCTTTCCATGTTCAACTTGTTTGTATTGGATACATGTAGCAACAGTCTGGTGGATAGCAGCTGTGTAGCTCTGTAATTGTCCTTGACAGAGTGAGCGAGGGCTGCTTCAAGTGATGGGGGACCGGCGCTGTGTTTCGACTGCGTCAATCAACTGACCAGTTCCAGCCGGGCTGGGCTAGATCAGCCAATGATATGGGCTGAATAAAGTGGTTCTGTTGATTCTGTAATGGCCTGTCGCCGTGCCATTTTCTAGGTGACAGCACACATTCCCCGGGATTAGAAAAGCCTCCACCAATATTGATGGGCATTGATTGAAAGTGGCACAGTGACAAAAAAATATATAATAATAATATTTTGTTACATTTGCTAAGGATGAGATATACTTTATTAATCCCAGAAGGGAAATTGAGGCGTTACAGCAGCATAATGTGATAAAAGAAATAATCTACAAGACAAACAAAAAACACATCAGACACACATAATCACACAAGAACAGGGCCGACACAGAACCATATGCATTTAGGGTTCTCCTGCATTGTGCAGTCTGGTGGCAGTTGGCATAAAAGAAAGTCTGTACTCTGTTTTCTTCAGCGGGAGAGTTGTCCAAGGTGAGGTGAGTACCAACTCACCTGAAGGTGTGTTGCTACTCACTCACCTTGGATTATGAATAAGCCTTAAGCCTCTGGCTGAAGGTGCTCACCCTCTTCTGCAGCTCGCCATAGTGGATGGAGTTGAGTTTGTCCCTCATCCTCCTCTCTCCAACTGACTGCAGCCCTTCCATTCGGAGGCCAACAGCAACAGAGCTAGCCTTCTTTGTTATCTTACTTTACACCTGAAAGTCCTTCATTTTATATTCCATAGTCCATACTGTCATAGTTGGTCTGGTCATAGTTAATATTGCAAATAACTTAACTGATACATAAATGATACACAGATTGGAGTGACATGGAACGCTTACGCAGTGGAATAGTGCCTTAGTGTATATAGGGGTCTATACTGGGCCGCCTCCTGTTTTCCCTCTACACTAAATATCTTAGGGTGGTGGGAAAATAGTAGATCTACAAGCTTGCAATGTATTGTAATGCAATGCATTGTGAGCTTGTAGATCTGCTATTTTCGCTGAAGGGGCGCTATAGGGTTCAAGTGGTTAATATCTCAAATAACTTAAATAATAGCCAAGGGATCTCCATTCTCCATCTGTTTAGGGTCAAACCTGCACAAAGGCACCGGGAGGCATAGGAGGTAAAGAGGTTGTTGGGGAGGATGATTGAATCATAAAAAAATCACATTGAAAAAAATCCACAACTCCATTACTCTGCCCTATGTTTTACCACCCCCAATCCTATTTTCTCACTTTACCATCTCTCCCATGCCTGCATTGAGCTTAAATAATGCCTAGTTTTTACAGCACTATTGATATAGCAGTGCTGGACCAGGATATGGACGCTTTGTCTTCTTTATGTGCCTATTTCTCTCCTTAGTATGTCATTACCAGGGCAGAGGCTCAGAGAGCCAACTGTATGTGCGTGTGGTTGACCCGCCCCCCCCAGCCCTGATTGTTTGGTCTTGTTGGGGGAGTATTAGGTAGTGATGACAGACAGTCCGAGAGAGAGTCGAGTATAGAGATGCTCACATCCTGAAGGGATGTCATAGAGTATTTGTGAGAATGTCTTCTGTTGAAACAGACTTTCCCCTTTTATTGGAATAATGCTTGTAGGTGGAAGAGAGGAAATGTTCCCATTCAATTAAAAACCACACTCTGCTCTAATGAATAATGTTCACTCTGCTATTACTGCATTACACTGAGCCAGTGAGGATGCTATGGGGAGGAAATTACATACAGTGTAAGTAGTATGTGTGTGTGGTGCAGACAAAGGCTGTTTGTGTACTGTATGTGTAAAGCAGGTGAGAGAGTATCCAGTTACAGTTACGGCTCGGTTGCCACCGTAGCATAGGATGTGCGCGCGCGCGCGCGCACGCACGCACGCACGCACGCACGCACGCACGCACACACACACACACACACACACACACACACACACAGAGTGCAGGTAATGCTGGAGTGCTGTCTTCTTTGGCAATCGGTGAAGTGCGAGATCACAACATAATTTCCAGGCAGGAAGGAACACGCATGAGGAACATGCGCGAGGCAGAAGGCCACTACACACAGGCGCAAATGGGGAACACAAACGCTGCCAGTCAAAATGACTGATTACCTCTCAGGTTGTGTTGTGAAAAGTCAATTCATTGCTCAAACCCCCGCCTCCGTCCCCAGGTCTTCATTCACTGGCCCATGGGCCTACAAGCGCCCCCTCCCTGGGGGGTGCAGAATATATAATCATTAAAATTGTAGCAGTGGATATCCTTCATTGTAATTTCCAAGGCATGTGGTTGTTCACCTCCGTTTGGCTGGGCCATTGCCATTAGTCCCCCATGGTCACTCCCTGCTAAAGTAAATGCATACGAGATGTGATGGATGGAACTTGTGGAGGGAGACAGATTTTTCCAAATGTTCACAGATTTATTCTGGTGCACCACTGCCGTGCTGAATTGATTTTAAGGGAACCACCGCTTAATTGTATCCTAGAGCAGGGGTCTTCAACAGGGGATCCGGGACCCAGGGGGTCCTCCAAATCTTTGTGTGATAGAAACTTTTTTCTCCTTTTTTATATTAACCACTTGAATCCTAACGTCCATATTCTGAGAACTTTAGCCAAAAATAGCAGATCTACAAGCTCACAACATCTCGTGTTGCGAGCCGCTGTGAGCTTGTAGATCGGCTTTTTTCGGCAAAGAGGTTTGGTGTAGAGGGGAAAAAGAACAGACTAAGTACAGAGTGAAATGTCAAATTGAAATTATGTATTGACGATTCAAGTGGTTAAATACGTATCTGAAAACACAAATTGACATGAATCCAAAATACACTGTTGTGCTGTCAAACAATGAAACTATATGGAATCTATGATAAGGTTGTGGGGGTCTCTGCTTCATCTCTCTCACAACTAAGGGGTCCTTGGCCTGAAAACGTTTAAGACCCCTGTCCTAGAGAAATATGAATCTGAGCAGCAGTGGCTACTGCCTAGCACTGGTACGGCGGGTCGGTCCATAATTGTAAGCTTGCTGGATAGTGGATATGACATGCTGCTGTGTACTGTATTGTGCGTCCTCCTCTGAGCACATTTAGATTAGTGAAGATTGAAGAATACACAAAGTAAACAGATACTGTCTCACCTTCACTGGCTGCGTGCTTTACCGCTGCATGCCTGCCAGTGTAAGTGCTCACACACATGTTGAGTTTCCCTCCCAGGGGACTCTGGTCTGAGCGTCTGTTTGCTCTCTCTGTATTTATAGCCTGTAGGCCTATTCTATCACGGGACTATCTGTCCTCAAACTGCCCTTCACGTGCAGGAGAAAGTCTGGCCTGTCCCACAGTGCCACCACACAGCCAGCCAGAACCTGATATATCGCTTTCTCTGTTCTGCACGCCTTGAGCCCAACAGACATCTTAGCAAGCATGCCGTCTGCCTTTGCACAGCCAGTGACTGGGAAAAAAGATGAATACACAGCTATTATTTATAACAGACACAGCCTTCAGCTTATGTGCACAATCTGCACATCTCCAAACCCCTTTTATGTATATTGCCAGCTTTACCCAGCATCGTGGATTGAATTGAATTATTTTTCATATTGTTACAGTAAATATTAAGGGGATTTCTGCAGCTCCATCCCGCAGTCGGCACTGAATGCGTGATGATGGTGTCTTCAAGCCTAGCAGCTTTGCTGGCGTGTGTAGTTAAAACGTGCTGCCACTGATTTGGAAAAGGCTGT
The DNA here is from genome assembly GCF_963921795.1 of Nannobrachium achirus. NCBI lineage: Eukaryota > Metazoa > Chordata > Actinopteri > Myctophiformes > Myctophidae > Nannobrachium > Nannobrachium achirus. Next base: position 22,533,323 of record NC_137827.1, read on the forward strand.
GTTGACACAAGGTAAACACCTACAAAAGCCAAATATACCTGCAGGCGCAGTGAGGGAGGGGTATAGAACACTGACCTATTTGAATCCTATCGCGTGATTGAAAATTACGGGCCTTTTAGTTATATGATCTCTGCCATGAATTAATCACTGTCGATCTTATTCCCTCCATCGTGACCTTTGAGCAATTCATTTGAATTTCATTTCAAGCCCTTTCTTGTACAAGGAGCATATAGGCCAAGTTATTTGGCTATGCTACGATATGGTGTCATTAGTTCATTAGTCGCATATTGGGTGTCGGTCGGCTGCTCGTTTCCTGGCTGCACTATTTGTTTGTGGTTTGAAAATCCTGACAGTAGCCTGCCCTTCCAGCTACGGCTCTCCAAAAAAACTATTTATGAAGGGAAAGTTTTCCACGGGAAACCCCATTTTGATGGCTCTTCTTAGTTTCGCTCGCTGGATATTTTCCATCTATGGGAGACAAGTGCACACAAGGAACAGTCAGCTGCAGTAAGTTTGTTGTAAGAATCATGAGGCTTGACCCCCATCCCCGTACATAATCTTATAATTATACTTAATCACCAAGATTTGTTTCTGACACCATGCTTTCCTTTATCACGGTACTGCAGTCACAATAATACAGAATGTCACTGTTGTAGCACTGTCATCATGTTTTCCATTTGTTCCTGTTCATATCCTATCTTGTTTGCTTCGGTATCGTTTATGGCTCACATAGTTTACTGTACGCCCATTTATAGTGGAAACCTTGTATGTTCACAATGGATCTAATGGAAAATAACCAAACTACAGTACAAGCTCACAACACGTTGCCTAGTAATAGTTTGTGAGCTTTTACACTGGATATTTTAGCTTATTTTAAACTATACAATAGGGTTTAAATGGTTAAATATTTGTAAATCCCACTCAGAGAGATGAGATACAAGGCTTCTCAAGGACTCTCTGTTAAACTGTGTGCTTCATAAACTTGAGAACATGTCACGTGACACTGCCGTGTTGTCATCTTCATCTCTGAGCTCACACATGCTTGGAGAAGGGTAATTCAATCCAATGGCCAGTCAGCACCTCCGACTAGAGGAGAGATAAGTCACACAGAGAATCACAACAAGGTTGTATTCAGATTCCTTCTTCGTTAATGTCATCATCCTACAGTAGCCGTTGTTCTCTGAAGCAGCTCTGTAATTTCATGTCCATCTGAGTTCAGACCTCAGCGGTCGTTTGCCTACAGCTCTTTCCCAGTGACCGTGTCAGACTGCCTTACTGGGATCATTGGCCCTTGACAGGAGGATAGATTGCATGTGTTTGTATTTTACAAGAAAAAACAACAAGTCTGTCGCCTAAGGGTTAGGTTGCCCATCATGTCCTTCACAACGCTTTGAAAGGAAACTTGTCACACTTTTATGTGTGAACAACATACTGTATGGCGAAGAAGAATGTTGTTTTAGCTTTTACCTGGAAGCCTGTTGTAAATAAAGTATTCAGTCCAATGCTGCGGTTAGTATTTAGGCACCCTGTTGTACTGTACTGTATGTCCTTCACTGTTGTTGCTGCCTCCTTGCCTTCGATAAACCGAGCGATGTATTGTTCTACTGTAACTTGTAGATTCTGGTCAACGTCTGGTCATGTAATATTTGTCAAATGTTTTTTTTTTTCATTGGAGAACATCTGTGACAGCCACAGTCACACACTTGCACGCATGCATGCACGCACAACCACAGCCTGACAGGGTAATCATGGACCAAGACAGCGTTTTATGGGCTTTTCTTTAATGACCTCCAGTATCACTTGACCTCCGAGAGTCCCATCTCTTCCATCCCCCCACTGCACCTCACCTCTAACTCCATCGTCTAAGACCAGGCTGGCTAGTTCCTTCATATCAGCCTGCATCCTTGTCTCTCCCAAACCTTCCCCTAACCCCCATCACTTCTACTGACATGCTCAGATGCTCCAGTAATGTCCTGTAAGGTTTAAAGGTCACGCCTGAGCTGTCATGTTGGATTGGCCCTCCGACGTAACCGGGCTCTTTAGGGACCACAGCTAGACCTGTCTGTCCCTTCTGCCGATATCAGCCTTCGCCGCAAATGATTGAGAAGCCAGTACGTCACCGCTTTGTGCTTTAGTTTTGTAATTAGTGTGGTTGCTATAGGCAACACACTATTTTTCTAGGTCAGAGAACTTTTATGCCAGCTAAGTATTCTTGTTTTTTGTTAACCTTTTCTGTTCGTTGAGTTCAATGGACGTTTTTTGTAACCTTTTCTGTAACCCCGAAAGTAAATTTTCCGTCCCTTTTCTGATTGGACAATATCATCAAGAACAGAACCTTCTAGTATAAACTCATGAATTACAAATGGCTTCCCACCAAGAACAAATTCTTCATGTATTACTTCTTCATGTGGGATGGAATTAATTTCCCCACTCACACAATTTCCCGAAATTGTGCCATTCTAGTTGACAATTTACTGTAGATTTAAATGTTCCCAACTCCTTTTCATTTTCCTTTTATTTTAGATGGTCAGATTCTGAGGCAGATATTATTTTTGAGAGATTGATTTTCGAATTGATTTTGGTTCTACCTCGTGCTGTGGTATTCATGTTGAACGGGCTTTAGCCTGAACAAAGATGTGGTGGGTCACTGTCTGGAACTTGCCGCATCGGGGGGTGGAACACTCCTTTGAAAAAAAAAAAAAAAACCCCGATCAATTATGGAGATGCCCCACGTTGTGGTGGAGCATGGCCTTCGGAGAGGAAAGGGAGATCAAAGCATACATGGAAGCCAGGCATCTCTGTCTCAAGCACCATCACAATTCACAATAGTTGATCCTGACACACGCACACACACGCACACAAACACACACACACACACACACACACACACACACACACACACACACACACACACACACACACACACACACACACACACACACACACACACACACACTCTGCAGTACCAAAACAGGAAAAGCCTGTAGCAGATAGGCATCTGCTACCTAGGGATTTCCTTGGTAACCTTTGTTCTTTCTGCCCCCAAGGAGGGCAATGATTTTGGTAATTTGTTGTGTAAGAATAATGTGTAGGTAGGTATAGTATTACCAAAAAGTGATGCAAGACTTGCAGATACTTTTGAAATGGTATCATCTTGCTAGCATTTGACTTGTTAGAAGGGTACAGTACAAAGGATAATTAACTCTTAATATCGGTTTAATTGAAATGGCAGAATTGTGTGCATGCTTTGGAGCAGCTTGTCAACAATTATGGACTCCTTACATGCAATGTAGAATGTTTGTTCTTTTCTCCCCTAAAACAACAGCTGGACGTTGGACAACCTCATTCATTCCGGCCATGAATGGCTTGTTTTATGACTGCGGTGGCTTGGCACACAAAGCCCGGGTTGCCCCTGCAGAGGGTTATGCCACTGGAAGTGTCTGTTGAATATGGAGCCAGGGTTGGCCTTACCGAGCTTGAGAAAGTCAGCAGGCACCATGGCGTGATGTTGGCTGCACACAGGGTGATAGTACAGTCACCCATGCTGTGTATGCGTGTACGAGTGTGCACATAATGCTTCTGAATGTGTGCATGTGTTTGTGTATGCATGTGTATGTGTCGGGCGGCCGTTGATGGATGAGGATGTTTTTATTTCCACTGGACCCTCTCGACAGGTCATTCATCCTCAAACAATTTGGCCGTGCCCTCGGATTCTGAGACCGCGGAAGGCACGGAAGGGCCACTGAGCTGACAGTAGCTTTAATGAAAGACTTGTCTGCGGCTCCGGGCGACCAGGAGCCAAAAATGGAGGGGGGGGGGGGGGGGCTTCACTGTCTGGGATCACTGTCTAGGATAGAAGAATAACATGCCAGCGGGCAAGGCAGGTCATTGATACAAGAGGGCATTATGAGTGGCTGTAGGCAGGAGGGGTGTGGGAGACGAGAGCTGTGGTCAGGTGAGTCAACCTGGGAACCAGCAATGAAGCCTCAGGCGGGGTATCGCTGTGGATGGAGGAGTGTCATCTGATAAACGAGGGTGGGAAGGTCTGTCGGGAAGGGAGAGGGCGAGCGGAGGGAGGGGTGTGAGGGAACTCTTAAGAGAGGGCATAGGGGTGGATTGATCTGCTGTCAGAGCAAGATTTTCTCAAGAAAAATAATTCTTGTCAAACTGGGGTTATACTTGACTGTGATCCTGCAAGAGATGGAATGGAATTTCACTGTGTTTCTTATGCCGTTTCAACAAGATTTAATATTATTCGACCGCAATTTTGTATAGCATTATTAAAGTGATGCTGAACTTTGGGTTGGTTGAATAGCTACCTGGCCATGATTTAAGTTAAGCTTTTGTCATTTCCTTACACAAGATCGCACACAGGGGTGCGTGCACATGTACGCATGCACATGGCTGCTTTGGCTTGTACAGTATACCCTTCTGCTGAGCTGGTCTTGTCATCACTGTGATGTCAAAACAGGTCAGCTATATCCATAATACAATGCTTGATGGTAGTACAAGAGCAGCCAATGAATAAGCTCTGGGCTGTTGTCAGACCTGTAGATTTATATTGTGCAGCTGCAGAGAGTTGACTCCAGTCTCCCCGTGTCAGTCTCCCAAATGCAACCGAACCTCTGAGCGCTAGCTAGCAGTCTGTGATGGATGGATGCATGTGAGTCAGGTTAAAAGTCCACTTCCAGTCGCTCATTGGGGCGTCCAAGCTTTAATCTTGAACCCTGCGAGGCTTTCCTTTTAATGTGGCCGACCCAGGGCCTGATGAATGAGGTTAGGAGATGTGCTCCACTGGGTCGAGGCTGGATGGATGAAGCCCTGGCTCTGATCCCACTGCTCAGATTACCCACCTGCCCTGATCGCCCGGCTTGGTACACAAAATACATTAGCCATTCCCCCTGCACTAATAAGGCTTGTAAATGCGTGTGAACGATGGAAGAGAGCGAGGGTAATAGACATCCAAATTTGTTTTGACCCTCCATTCTGTCATCTGCTTGTTGCAAGCGATTACCTTCCCTTTCATTTCGGAGCGTGCGCTGTAACTCCTCCTAGAGGGGAAGCGGGCCTGAGACAAAGCCAGGTAATAAAGGCTGCATTAGCAGGCTAATTAGTCCACAGACCTGCTTTGGCAGAACAAATCATTTCATCGTGTCGTTCGCAATAGGGCGTCACGGCTCATCCGCATGGCAATATTTCATAGCCAATTTGCTGCACCTCTGCTTCATTCAACAACTTTTGTCAATAAATCTCCACTCATATCCATATTTATTGAGCCCGAGAGCCGGAGGCCAGGGGAGCAGGACCCAGATAATGAAGACATGGGTGGATTCAAATCCCTCTGTGAGTTCTAAGACCTCCCACTGCTACTCATATTCCTCCTGCTGATATGCACGGGCCTTGTAAACCTGAGTTGGTGTCAGGACCATGTCAAGATCGTCAGCTAGGCAATACGTACATGTACGTGTGTGTGTGCGTGCGTGCGCGCGTGCGCGCGTGCGTGCGCGCGCGCGCGCGTGCGTATGCGTGCGTGTGTGCGTGCGTGCTTAATAGATCTGTTTGATTTGAGTTTGAAAATTGCCCAGACATTTTTAAGGTATGCTAATTCGTAGTAGCTGATGAATTTATTCTGTAAATGTATTCTGTCTGCAGCATGGGTGGCTCCCTGTGTGCCTTTGCACATGTGTAATGTTCGTGTTGTACTGTACGCATGCATGCAAATGCGTATACTCTAAATACAGTACTCTCATATTATAGCTTATCAGATAAAACCCTGCTTGTCTTTTTGTGTGTCATTGCATCTCCAGGTTGCTGTGGTCGTCTCTCCCAGGAACGTGAGGAGTGCGAGATCTCCAATCCTTCCCTTGATTGAATCTGGCAGAATCCAATCCTACAGCATCTCTGAGTGGAGATAACAGGTATATTCTATGGTAAAAGTGTACGGTGTCAGCATCGATATGCGCGCATGGATATCCCCCTTCTCACCATGAGAGAAAGTGGGATTATGCTTCTTATACCCTCTTAGATCCTCTGTTCTCCTCCCTGCCTCTTTCCCCCCTTCTTTTTCTCTTCACTTGTTTTCACGTGGAAGGTCACCTGAAGGAGGCAATCTTTATTCCCCTCTGTCTTCTGTTTTATCTCGGGGCTTTGTCGCAATGCTGGGACCTATTCAGCGATCAACAGTGCAAGAACCAGAACCAAGAATGGAGAACACACACACACACACACACACACACACACACACACACACACACACACACACACACACACACACACACACACACACACACACACACACACACACACATGCCGTTCGATGCAAGAGATTACCTCTGGTATGAATACGAAATTAAGAACCTTCTCAGAAAAGCATTGTTAAAATATGTATGAGGTCTCGTTTTTAATTTGTTGTGCAAACTTCATTGTGGGCCTTGACCAGCAGGTGCCATCTCATTTCAAAGCATGCACATGCCTACATTTATGAGTGCGTACAGGTTTAGGGTGAGATTGCACACTGTATGTGTACTTCCTGCTACTGTATGTTGAATACCTTGAAACTAGGGGTGTAACGATATAGTAACTGTATCGAAATATCGTTTTTAACTTAAAAAATCGAAGTATATCAAAATGAAAAACAGCTAAAATCGAATCGAATCGTTTTATTTTGTATCGTATCCATTGTATTTAGCATTTTTAAGAAGAAAAAATTAAAAGGAGGGGTTTAATTACTTTTCCTTTCCATATAGCTACGCTGGTCTATCGATAAATGTGTGTAATCTCTGGGTTCATGTCAAGGTGCACGGTTGTCAATATACAATGTCCATGTATTTGGCAGATAATCACTGTGTTTACTTATTTATATCCATAATAATACGTGTTTCCCTTAAAAACCTGCACTATCCACACTTTTCACACAGATTTAATTTCTTTGCTAAATAGTTACTATATCGATTTTAAATCATTGAATGGAATCGTATCGTATCACCATGAATGAACCAATATCGTCCATGTATCGTATCGTCAACCATGTATCGTGATATGTATCGAATCGCTATTCAAATGTATCGTTACACCCCTACTTGAAACCTATGAGCTGCATTTATTCTCAACTGTTATGTGGTACGCTGGTGACCTGGCATCATTCTAAGGAGAATGCAACTGCGTTGCAAAACCCTAAGTATCAATTTAACTCTTAGTTAAGTTGGACTTTATGGCATGCCTTTCGGTAGCAGTCTAGCCGACCAATCAGAGAGTGTAGAAATTTAACCCAATTTGCTTCCATTTGTACACACTCCGAGTTGCAGACCTGTAAGCGTCCGTTTGGTTCCTACTGTAACTATCAACATTTTAGCTGGGGACCCCCTGGAACCCCCTCTAGGACCCCTGAACTTTTGAGAACTACGCTCTGTTTTAGTACTGCTTGTCCCCTATTTGAAGCCGTACCAAGTATTTCGTTGGCTGGAGTCCCTCGAGGGTCTATACTAAGCCCCCCTCCTTTTCCCCCTCTATACCAAATCTCTTTGCCGAAAATGGCCGATCTACAAGCTCACAATGCAACACGTTGTGAGTTTTAGATCTGCTATTTGAACCAAATGTTTACCCCAGAATAGGGTTCAAGTGGCTAAAAGGTTCACTTAAGTTGAACCGCCTCATTTAGTTTACTCAAGAGGCAATCATGTCATCGCAATTAGGCCGTGATCGTCTCCGGCCAATAAGGAGTCAGTGTCAGTCATTTGGCAGCGGCAGTACATGTACCCCCGCCACCCCTCCCCACATGCAGTCCCCGCCCAGTGAGTGATGGGACAGTAAAAATGAATCACCTCCAAGGGTTAGCCATCAGAGTCACGTTAGTGAGGAACATTACCCTCCTCTGTATATAATGAGACATATTTAAAACAGCAATCATCCCCTCCTTTGAACCCTAGGTCGCAGTATGGAATCAATCCTTAAGGTGATTGAAAAGGCCATACACGTGTGAATAGAATATTAACCAAGGTCACACACACACACACACACACGTGCGCGCGTGCACATACGCACACACACACACACACACACACACACACACACACCGCACACGTACACACACACATGCGTATATGGAGCCTTCCTTTAGAATTGCTGACTGTTATTAAATCTAGGCTTAGGATCATATTCAGACTGTAAATCATCAGTCAGACCATTAACGCGCCTTGGGGGCCAACTATGAACTGTTTCTTTAAATTGAATTATTATTCTGGGTAATTTTGTTCAAAGATGAGCAGTTCATACAGGCTGCAGTGCTCATCATAATTGCTTTAGGATGAACACAAAAGTACAGTTAGACAGTGGGAAGAGATTTAGTTGATAATAAAAGCATCATTTCATATGATTACGCATCTCTGCACTGCATAAGTAACCATTCTTTTTATGCATCCTTTTATTCCCCACATATTATGGATTGATTGATTGATTGGTTGATTGTATGATGGTTATAGACTGCCAAATATGTGTATCATAGTATCTATTTCCCTTATATTCAACCTTGTAGAAAATAGTCTAAATGAATTATCTCACACCAACAAGTGCTAATTTAGATTTGACTGCAGCTGTCAATCTAACAGCCGACTCCCGCCATGGATTGTATACTCCCACACTCTGTCAGCAGAATCTGCCTTGACCATTGGGGATAACATGTGTGTATACCAGGGGTCTTCAACAGGGGGTCCAGGACCCTCAGAGTTACTACAGGGGGTCCTTCAAATCTTTGTGTGATAGAAACCTTTTTTCTCCTTTTTTATATTAACCACTTGAACCCTAACGTCCATATTTTGAGAAGTTGAGAACTTTAGCCAAAAATAGCAGATCTACAATCTCACAACGCCTCGCGCTGCGAGGCGTTGTGAGCTTGTAGATCGGCTTGTAGATTGTCTATTTTCGGCAAAGAGGTTTGGTGTAGAGGGGGAAAAAAAGAGCACACTAAGTACAGAGTGATAGCCAGGTCAAGTTTATTAAGTATTGATGGTTCAAGTGGTTACATATCTGATAACACAAATTGACATGAATCCAAAATACACTGATGATTGTGCTGTCAAACAATGAAACTATATGGAATCTGGGGGTCCCTGCTTCATCTCTCTCTCAGCTAAGGGGTCCTTCACCTGAAAACGTTGAAGACCCCTGGTGTATACAGTAAAAGGTCACCTCGGGAAGCTTCTGACAAAGGGCTGTGGCCCTGCTGGGGCCTAAGGGTTGTGGACGGGGCTATGATGCAGTTTTTTTTTCCCTTCAATAAATCGTCTTCACTGCACCCTGTCTGGAATATTAATATTTTCCATAATGGTTGGTTGATTGATTGACATACTGTAGTCTACCTAGAAGTATTTCATTCATAAAGAAAGCTGTCACCTTCCCCGTACAAATGTATGGTTTGACACCTGCTAACGCAGACACAGTGTGGATTCCATGGTGTACTGTGGAGAGAATTATAAATGCTGGCGTGTGTGGGTGTTAAACACAGCTTTCCCATCACTGGTCCCCCATGCTTAATCAGATTTACTGCCGTAAATGATTTAGCCGCTTTTCAAAGCCAGCTACGGTTTTTATGTTTCCATATGGTGGCCCCCTGCTCACAGACGCAACAGACATCATCAATCACTATCAGTAATATTGGTGAGGGGAACTTTGCTTTTTTCATTATTATATTGGTGAACTTCAAGATACAGAAATTAATAAAGGTCAATTATTAGATCAAGATTTGGTGAGGCTAGCATGAGAAACAGTGGTCTCTTGTACTCCTGGGAGCAGAGACATTTACCCATTTAAATCCTATATATTTAGTTGACTAGAGTCTGTATATTACTGTAGGCCCTTTCCTTTTTTCCATGTACATCGAATATCTTTGCCTAAAATAGCCAATCAGCTATTTTCGCTAGGGTCCATGTGGTTGCAAAAATACATTAAGCAAAGTTAAAGGAGACTCTGGGTAGGATTGCCAAAAGTATTGCATCTTGTACTGTACTGTACAGGACGTCTGTATGTGGACAGGTTTGTCAGTCACTGACATTGTCAACTTACCCAATGATAAATAATAGGCTACGCTAGAGTAAGGAGGCTATCACTTTACAGCCTCCAGCTGCAAATGTCAAATGTCTCTTTTATGTTTTAAGATGTTTTTATGTGAAGAAACTGTCTCGCATTGTGCCCAACTGACAAACCCCCCTCTCTGCCTCTTCCTCTCTTCCTCTCTCTCTCTCTCTCTCTCTTTCACTCTACCTCCCTCCCTCTCCCCCAGCTGATTAAACCATGTGTTATTCACCCCAGTGCAGCCTAAATGGTGTGGATAACACACAGTATAGATGCAAGTCTAGTATCTCTCCATCCTGTCCAAAAAGACACTTTTCACACTATCTTAGAGCCAGAAGCTTGCTGCTAATGACAATTGGGAAAGACATTAACCCCCTGCAACGTGTGATAACCAGACAATGTAAGAAGTAAGCATATTTATTGTCATGTAAAGTATTACCACTTGAGTAGCTAATTAAGCTGTAGGGTGATAAGAGATACTTATACTATATTGACTCAGAAAGGTCAGCATCTTATAGTCATTAGATGGGTGGGATGTCAGCATGGTACACTGTAAAATCCTGAGTGTTAAATTAATTGGAGAGAGTACAGTATGTGACCAAATCCGATTATATCACTATTAACTGATTATGTCACAATATAAGGTCACAGCTTAGTTATAAACACGGCCTGTTTAGTGGATAATTTGTCATCTCAAACAAAATGTTTTTTGTTCGCTACAGTACCTGTGTGATGTCATTATGTTTGATGGACAGAACGTATGATAATCAAAATATTCTGTGGCAAAAGCCTCAGAACATACACAAAGACAATCCTACCGTGATTTATCCGGGTGTTTTAAAAAAATGTAATGTAATTTGAAAAACAGCATGTCAGGCCCTTTAAGAGAAAGAACCCTTGAGCAGAACCTGGGTCTCGGTAGGAAGCCATATGACTCTCCAGAGCATGAATGCAGTTTTCACGATGGTGAAAGAAATGCAAATGCCCTCTTTCCATGCCATACCTGAAAGCAGCATTCAAGAGAATTGCCTTGTCAAAATTCATGAACTTGAATGCAGCATCTTATGTTGAAAGAATTGCGCTCTCTGTGAAGAAATCCACATCTCCAGCATGGACTTGATTATGCTTGTTCAGTGTGGTATCAAGCACAGACAATAGCCGACCTCCAAGCTGCTTGGACAAAAATAGCCGACCTCCGAGCTTGGAGGTCTGCTGTTTTTGTAATTGCCACTAAAAGGCCCTTTTAGAAATGTCAACCCCTGCCACTCTAACATTCTCTGCACATCCCTGGAGGACACAACACACAAAAATGCACGGCAAGTTCGGCAACAACAACCATATCAAAAACAATAGGGGTCCTACGCACTACGCGCTTGGCCCCCTTAATAACAATAACGGCTACAATAACAGTCCACAGCCATAATCCATGGTTACCCTTGATCCGCAGCTGTGGGGTCTGCACTCTGCATTCACCGTTCATACCGGTAGCTCGCAAGAAAAGGATGTCTGTGGTTATATTCATGCTCACGTCGTTCTCCAGAACACATATACTGTACTGTAGTAGGCCAAATGGAGTCTGAGGCTTCTGCTCTGAATGACAAACCTGTTGACATTGCGTTGACATAATACACACACACGGCCCTCAAGATAAATCCTGGTGGAGGGAGCAGACATCATGAAAACGGAGGGCTCTACTGCAGTGATAATGAACTGACAAGACCTGCTCTCCCGCTGCACAGCCATAAACCCCAACGGCAATTTATGAGTACAGGGTAACCAACAGACCTACAGTACACACACACGCACGCAGTTTCCTCAGACAACTAACGGCTACAGTATCACACCACAGAAAACTGGTTTGGAGCCCATAGCTAGCTATGGAGACAAGCAAACACAAGATGCACAATATTGAATATGAAAGCCTTCTGTGAACATTGTGACAGCTGAAGTGTGGAGTATTTTTTTCTCTTCCTTTTATCCTTTATATATATATTTTTTGTTTGTTTTTGCACTGACCACATATTTGCCCGATGTGTCGTCATGATGCGTCGACTCTGCTGTCGAGGCCTTTTGGCTGCACTCGAAATGGGTTTTTAAATGTCCCCTGCTAGGAAAACAACTGTCAGCCCAGGAGTTTTTACTCAGCACCTTTAATATATGGCATGATATAAAAATAATATTATATTGAACATTCGGGTAAATGAACTTATAGCCAGAGGACAGGGATTTTAAATTATTCAGACGCGTGTAATTACAAACCTCAGCGTCCAGTGCTGTGCTGCGGTGTTGCCACAAGCAAAGATCATCCGGGGTCTGCTTTTTATTGATATTCTCATTTCTGCCCCGGTCAGGGATTTCGGCAGTCCTACACCCCGGATCTGCTGAACACAATTAGGCCAGTGGCTCCCGGGAGCAGGCAGCCACATAGAGAGCCTGGATAACAAGGCCATACTGAATTAGTAATACGGTAAATAAAACACTGGTTGGATAGAAATCCCTGACTGCCAGGCCCCGGAGTCACAGAAACCCTGGTTTAAAGGGTCTGTGGGGTCTCACAAACATGTTGTGAATGTTATTGATCTAGATTTGCTTAGGCAACCAAGGGATTGACGAACGTCTCCCACGGCTGCCTGTTTGGCGTCGTCTTTTGTTTTCTGAGGTTTTATGAAATTATCGAGATTTCTATAATTGTTCATGCTGTTTCAGAGCATGCCAGTATTTTGTGCGTCAAACGATGTGAAATTGTGGAATATAATCGCCCTCGGTTGAGATCCCCTTTTTATACTATAATAAAGGGCTGTGCATTATTTATTAAATGGTTCTCCATCTTTCATTTGTTGCCCAAGATAGACTAGTCTGATGGACTGGACTGATGCTGCGAATCAGCCGTATCTTTTAAGTTTCTAGTGCTGGGAAGCCATTTTAGATTAAACTGGCACTTGAGTTTGAAGTGTGGCAGTAGGCGAATCAATCAGGATTCATTAGTTTGTTATGCAATACAGTACACCCAAGTTGAATATACATGTTATTGTTTTTTATTTCTCTGTTTATCTTCTACTTCTTGTACTTGTACTTGTAATTAAATAGAATTGCACAGACTTGAATGAATATAATCTTAAATTCATGCTGTCTGAGGTTGCCTTTGTTGATTCAAGACACCATCAGCATACACAATATCATGGTAATTTGGTTGATAGACCTTGGGAGCCCTATACAGTCGCAAGTACCAAGGCTGTGTGTTTTAAAGGCGATAAAATCACTCTAATATGCAGCTTATGTCTCCCTTCACCTTTCAGAGGGCTATGCTTCTTTATCCACTTTGCTTGCAGTGGCATTGGAGATGAAATACCGGCCCCCAGTAAGCCATTTGGCACCTAATTGAGCAATCCTATTACTTTTCTCTCTCTCTGGGCTGTGACTTTCATTGTGCTTAGGCGATTGCTGGGTGCACGGTGACTGATTTTGTTATAGTAGATGTGAGTACATGTGTGTTTAGGTAACTTTGTTGTGCTATGATACGTACACACGTGTGTGTGCGCACACTCTGGTTACCACTACGTAATCTCAAGAACTCAGCTCTGAATATTAAATGATACGTAGCCTGCGAAGTTAGTTCAGGCAGGTATACTCGAGACATTACAAATTAAATGTAACATACACACTTTCATACTCATTAATAATAAACATGGTTCAATATATCGTGAGTTACTTGAATGAACCACTTTCAACCTGGCATCCCTATTTGTCGTCATTGTAGAATAACATTTTCAAAGTTTCAAAATTAGCGGATATAGTAGATCTACAAGTTCACAAGCTTTGCCTATTGAAGATCAAGTCTGGAAATAGTTTTTGAGACGTCTACTAAATACTACTGTAGAGTTAATCATTCTTGGAAATCTGCTTTATGATGTATTATACAGTTTACCAAAGGACAATCAATATGGTCCCATTAGTCACCAACAACAATGTGTACAAATTACGGCGGGTCAAATGAGCACATTAACACATTCATTTTTCATACAAATTAAACTAGAAAATCTGTTCCCCGGAGCACAGAGATTTTCTCAAAATACAAAGCATGAAGTTTTGAACTTTTAAAACTAGATGGGTTGTGTTATTTGCATATTTCTGACCTATCCATAATTGTCCTTGCTGGCATTTCAGTGGGCTATGGCCTATAACATTTACTCATACTGTTATAGGCACAAATTCAATTAATGACCTTTGAGACATCTCCCCCTGACTCCCATAGTCTGACTATCCACTCTCTGAAGTAGAAATGACAATTCTAATACAAACTGCACATTGCACTGCACATCCTTTTTTTCCCCGGTACAGATGTACTGTATTTGATATGTCATCAAGGAAACTAACATGCTGTATTCCGGTAGAGCACAATTTTGGCTTGTTTACCTTGTATTCAAAATACTTTGAATTAACAAACAACACACAAGCTGATCTCAGCTTGGGCAGATTTATCTGCACCAGTGGATTATAGCATTTGGCAAAGGAGTCTGGCATTGTAACAGGTTGTTAGCAAACAAGACCATTAACACAGGGTACCTAACACCTGCTCATTTAGCAATTACCATCTAGTTCTGGACCTAACACACTGTGAGAGGAAAGTGTCCAGTTACACAGAGGAAGCATTATGAGTTTCGGATTCATACGCTGGACCGGCTTATGTTGAGCTCATCCATGCTTCTTATCGGACCTATGGAAGCCTTGGTAGGTTTTGATACATGCTGGTTAATAAGTCCTTAATGCTGTTGCAGTGGAATCAGATGGATGTAACTGTGTGATTTTCTTCGAAGGCAGATATGACAAGTGATTAATTCAACATTTATAGTCGGGATTTCCATAATTAGAGTCCCTGACCAGAATCTTATTTCGATCATTGCTCGTCTAACATATGCACAGACATTCCTCTTGAGGTGATTAAATAATCTTCTATTAACGCCTTAACCAGTGGGGCTGTAATCTTCCAGTTGGAAATGGAATCTCGGGGGGTGGGGGGCTTTCCTTTGTTGTATCAGCCCAATGTACATTTTGGCAGATGTGTGCGTGTGCATCTGAGTGTCTCTATGTGTATTGTTTTCTCTCACTACTTTCTCGTGTATATCTTGCTGTATTTATGGTCGTGCCAGGCGCTATACGACCAATTAATATGCATTGTAGTCACTTAGATGTGTGCATATTATAATGTATATATTAGCCTTCTGTAACGGAAGTAGCCATCGGAGTGCACTTGATGCATGGTAATGCTCAATTGTGGCGAATACGACTGGCATAAACTCCCAATAAATCCTATCGGTGGACATACAGTAATAGTCATAGATGAGGAATCATTTGATAAAATAACACTGTGTCAAGCCGAGCCTGTAAAGTGGAGTGTGCAGGAGGTCTCAAACACAGCAGATCCACCATAATCTGATGTCGAAATTCATGCTCTGGTGCGGGCCATTGTGGGATTGTGCTCCTGCAAGCTACGAGTAAATAAACACAATACTGTCCCTATTTAATGTGCCCTGCATGCTAGAGACCACATGACTAATGCTGCATTCTCATGCGTGCTCTGGTTTTATCTCTGTCTCCATAGGGGACCATCAAGGTTCTAGATGTGTGGCTAACATGCAGCAGGCGTCCATGCCCACTCCTTTGTCCTCCATTTTATATCATCGCATAAATCACAGTGTATGTGTGTGGGGGGGGGGCCCACAAAAATAAAAAATAAGACCATCTTTTCCTTTCAGCATAGTTTGTCATGCTAAGCACACGGTATGAACCGTCTTGCATAATTGAACAGACGCGATTAGTTCTAAATTTCCCGGGTTTATTTATTCAATTTAAATTGGCTGCGAAAATCCGGCAGCATCGCGGCCAGTCATTTTGTGGGTCGTAATGAAATTGGGCTTTGTTTTTTTTCTTTGCTCATTTGACTGTACGAATCACAGAACATTGATCGGAGCTGGGGTGACTGTTTTAGGCGTCGATGTGTTTTAACAATATAAATGTCGCAAACTCATTTATTCATTTAATGTGGAAGTCCAAAGGTGGCCTAGAACTACTAGTTCACTATACTGAAGATTATACTAACCTTTTCTGTCCTTCAAACTGTACTGTTGTAGCACAGGTCTTTTCAGATCTCTTTAAATACATTCCCCTCCATGCCTGAGAAATGCAAGGCCAGGGATTTACATTTTGTCATCAGTTGAATTGAATTTCGAAAAAGCATTCAGGCAGTCTTCTCTGTAAGCCCACGGGGCTTTCAGTGTTGTGTTGTGACTGAAAAGGAGGCATGGAAGACCGACTCTGGTGCAGTGCTGTCTGCAACCCCAGCGGTTCTGCTATATTTAGCCTTAGCCCCTCTTTGCAGGCCACAGAGCCACATTCGGCCTGGGTCAGCCTGCTGGCCTCACTGTTAGGCCTGCAAGATGCTGGGGTTCCATGGCTCTGCCATTCTGCCTGAGACCAACAGCTGCCTTGCTGTCTGGAGGCTCAGAGTGCTGCAGCATGGGGTTCAGGGAACTGCTGAGCTCTCCTCATTATTAAACGCACGCACGCACGCACGCACGCACGCACGCACGCACGCACGCACGCACGCACGCACGCACACACACACACACACACACACACACACACACACACACACACACACACACACACACACACATTATGGACATGCCTGACTTCACTCGTGCATCAGTACAAATCACTCAGCTTTGTTAGGCATTGGTTGATGTCAGTGCATGCCCTCACTAAATGGCTACATTTTTAGCTGCCAGTTGTTTTGATGGTAAATTACACATTTAGTTGATGGCTTGTTGTCTGGTTTGCCAGTATATTTGCTGTAAAACTAGAAATAATGTTTCTCCAAGTTGTGGTTGTCACTCAGTAAGGTATTGGACAACATAACACAATGCCCTTCCAAATCCATTGTTTAAAACTCAAATTCAGCTGTGCTGGTGTAAAAATCTCTATCATATTCCACCCATCTTAAATGGTTTCCTCTGCCATCTGTGTGTGAATGGGTGAATGTAATGCATATTGTAAAACGCGTTGGATATGGTGCCATTTACCATTCATTTTATGTGCATCTGTTATGTGCTGCTTTTCTTCGCCAGTTCTCTTGCAAAATACATTTTTATTCTCAATGAGACTAACATGGTTAAATTAAAATCAATCAATAAATAAATAAATAATGAATGTTCACCCCAGAATAGGGATGCTAGGGATCATTATGGTTGAAAATAATGTCTTCTGATCCCTTTCGTTGTAATGGATCGGTTGCACTCATCCCTTTGGAAATGGAAATTGATCATTGTGGGCCTGAAACGATCTATAGTTCTTCACAGTGTGGGCCATATCCTCAAAATCATTCAGAAAAGGTTTGCAAAACCAGTAGTGGAAGAAGCATTGAGATATTTTACTTAAAGGTAGGGTTAGTGAGTGATATTGTTTTGTTAAAATAGCTCTGTTAAATAGCTCTATATTGTGATAGTAATCATTGTTGCGACCGTAGGTCGCTACTTAGTAAGAAAGCCTCAAGCTCCTGTCTGTCACTCTTCTGTATGTCTGTCACTATTATCACAACACCTCATCCCAGCTCAGCAGAAGGATATAGCTGACCTGATCACAATGATGTTAAATGAATTCCGTCCCTTTTATGCCCATATAAGGAGATCCCTGATGTCATCAATATTAAGCGTCACAGTGTGTGACACCTCATCCCAGCTCATCCATATTTGGGAAAATATGGCCACATTTTGGCCACATGTTGACCAACTTGAACAACCAACCACAACGCGAGTCACACTTGCAAATTAATTCCGTCGTCAGTCAGACGTCAGTCATCTCTGTGCATTTTTTTGGTCAAAGTTGATCCCATCTTTAAAAGACAAAAGGCGGCCGCACACACTGTAGCCAAAGTGCCAATATTTATTTTAGGGCGCATATCGGCTGATTATGGTTCGGAATGTTTTACTCCCTAATATCGGTATCAGCATCAGGCCCAAATACCCACTATCGGTCGGCCTCTACTATAATATTCAGTAGGCTACATATTATAAAATAGAAAATACCATTACAGCGTGGGGAAACATGCCCAGTGGTGGAGTCATGGCTACTTATCACAAAGGTAAAAGCCCAATTTGCTGCTTGCTCCAGTGGCTGTGACAGCATTTTGGACCTCCATTACTTCGACCACTTGCTTGCTGGGCATAATTGCAGCAGGACAGGGGACAATGTTTATTCATGCGGTCATGCGTTGCTGGCCTTTCACCTGTGTGCATCTCTCTGCTGAATATTTATCTGGGCCCATCCCTCTATTCTCTCTCCCAAGAGGGGGCCTGAATCCATAATACACACACATACGCACGCGCACTCACACCACGCACGCGCACATGAATTCTCACCATCCTAACACCCAGAAACTCTCCGCCACATAAACGTTCTCATTATGCATTATCAGTATTCCATTAAGGCCGCTACTGTAAAAAAGTATAGTGTCATTTATGCTCCATGTGTAACACATTAACCCAAAAGTATGACACACAAAGAACCTTTTTATTTTTTTCTTGGTTCATATTTTGTCCAATTTCTGATGCTCAGATTTCAACTGGTACATCCAGTAACACGTTATAAATATGCAGTGGTAAATTTGAAGTGAGTGTGAAGTGACATTCGGGCGCGTGAGACGAGCAGGGAGATAGTCTTAGTCTGTGCTTTGAGCAGATAAAGAACACGTCTACAGGGCGGTGTGCTTCTGCCTGCCTGCGTGCAGCCCCATGCTGGGAGTGATAATGGCTGGACATGGCCCTCTCCCTGGAAGCCAGCTGCTCTCTCTGTCCTAAGCCAGAGAGCCAGGGTGGGCCTGGGGACTTAAATTGGGGCAGGTGGTTCCTGGATCCAGGGCAGGGCAGCGGTCAATGGGCTGGTGTTGACAGCAAAGACCCTGGTTGGGGAGGTTGGTGGGGGGTGGCACCCGCATCCAGGCGTTGTTGTCGTTTCATCTTATGTAACTTGAGGCCACACCAGTGAGACTCCGTTTCACGTGGCTCTCTATTTGTGCAAGAAATTATATGTGGAGAGAGATGGGTCCCACGTTTCATATAATAGGTCATTGTGTAAATCGATTCTTGGCTACTTTTTAAAGTGGAATGATCATTTTTCTCAGTGAACAAATTAATCTACAGTATTCCATAGCTTCCAAATAGATACACTGTTAAAGTTATACCATGTAACTTTTTTTATTAAAAAAATCTTAAAATGGTCCTAACTGTTAAATCGCTAAAGTTTTAGAACCCCCACTCCGTTATTTTCAGCTTCAAAAGCCTTCTCTTTATATGTTTTCTATGAGCCGTGAGGGGGGGGGGAGAATTTCGCGGCAAAATGACGTCATCATACTACCGGCCAATCACAGCGAGGGTTATACACTGCCGGCCAATCACAGCGCATCTTGGAGTGGGGTCGCTAGGGCGGCCATATTTGTAGTCTCCCGTGTGTCTCTATACTCGGGTGCACGGTGAAGCATGGTGAAGGAGTGTATCTCCGGAATGGCTGAACGCACAGGAACCAGGGACCCCTCAAAAGATAGATCTCGGCGAGGTGGAGGCAGACGCGGGGGTGTGAGAACCCGAAAAACGGCCGAAAGACGCGGACGCGACCGAGGTTTGCTATAGAGCTACTGACCACAAGTTGAGCAACTTACACAGTATAGCTTTAAAGCATCAGTGTTTATTTAACTCAGAGAGTGTACACATTATGGTTCCTTTTTTACAAAGAGTTAAAGTCATACTGTGTTACATTGTCGTTTGGCGAATTTAAATAATGTTTAATAGTCTTAAAAGAAACGTTGTCAAAAACGAATTCATGTGGAATGGTCGTTGTGAACAATATACTGTACCAGTAAAAATTGGTTAATAATGACTTAATGTTTAATTGAAAAAGTTACACATGACTTTAATTTAAATGAACACATTTTAAACTCTAAGTTTACAACTGTACGTGGTTATACAGTAAGTGTCACAGTTCCTTAAGTCCTGTAAACTCTGAAGTGTAATCATGCTGGCAGCGTCACACCACTATTTCCCACCTGCATCACCCACAGCACACATCTGTCGCTGGTAATTGGCGTGAGCCGTTTTCTAGCCAACTGTTTATTTTCCTCCATTCCTTTTTTTTTCCTGTGAGCATGTGATGTGTAATTCCTGGGAAAGACCAGGCTGGTTAAGGATCGCTGCTGGGGGACTTCCTTTGCTCGGCTTCCAAGAGAGCAGCCGTTTCATCTCGCGCGTGCGCCGAAATGGCTTGGGTTAGGATGGAAAGCAGATCAAACGGTGGGCAGAAGCGGAGGTGACAGTGACAGAGGCTTGCCCGTATCAACACAGACGCGCAAAACCCCAGGAAGAAAGCGGGGAAAGTTCGACTGATGGAGGATTGGAGAATATCTGCAACGGGCAGAAGTACGGACGTATGTCGCATAATCGACGATGCACCTTATGTTTGGAGATGAAAGAGACAGATAGAAAAGGGGGGGGAGGTAGTGAACCCATAGATAGCGTGAGGAAAGAGGGGACTGGAGAGAGGGTTGAATTCAGGCTAGAGACAGAGATTGGGTTGGGGACTCCCACCAGATGTGGGAGCATTAATTACTCCTAATCAAAGCCTGTGCCAGCATGATGACAGCAACAGACAGGCAGGAGACACTCAAGGTCATTAGTGTCCTACACACACACACACACACACACACACACACACACACACACACACACACACACACACACACACACACAACACTGCATGTACACTTGCAGTGCACACGCACTTTGCAAACGCACAAACCCTTGCATGGAAACACGCATGCATCTAAGACCCTTGACTGTGTGTGTGAGAGACTTTTGGGATGCTGTTTTACACCATGAAATTAACTCAAGTCAAGAGACACTGCACCGCTTCCAAGAATATTCCACAGAGTCTGAGTATCCTGATTCCCTTTGAACTCATTTACAAAAGCCAAATAAATGCACAATGCAACTATGTTAACCGGAAAGATAATACACTACTGTATGAAAAGGCATGAGAGTTTTCGCTTCCCTTAGAGGTAATTTTGATATTGGTTTGTTGCCGAAGTGTTTTGCTACATCGCTAAGAGGATTACTGGTTGTTTGTTGCGGCTGATGTCTGGGTGATTGAGATAAGGCAGAGAGAGAGAGAGTGAG
Organism: Nannobrachium achirus; assembly: GCF_963921795.1. NCBI lineage: Eukaryota > Metazoa > Chordata > Actinopteri > Myctophiformes > Myctophidae > Nannobrachium > Nannobrachium achirus. The sequence goes on from NC_137827.1 coordinate 22,554,607, forward strand.
CCTGGTGCAGGTGAGGTGTGCTCGCACAGTCTGGCAAAGAGAGCTGACTTCTGGGGCACTGCAGTCAGGGATTGCTATTAATGTCATTGCAACACTGGTTGTTTTGGGCCTTAAAGTTTCAGGAACTAATTTACTGGGGATTTCATTTTCCACCTTCAAAATAGTCGTAATATTTATGGTTTTACTTGCGTTTGAATGGATTATAAACAAGAGTGGGAAATGTTTTCTGACAAAACTGGCTGTGTTTACAGAAACAAGAATTGACACAGTCAATATATAAGCTGGTCAGATGAAAAAAAAAATGTTTTTTGAAAAAAAAAAAAAAAATGTTTTTTGAAAAAAAAAAAGTTTTGGAAAAAAATGTTTTTTGGAAAAAAATGTTTTTTGGAAAAAAAAAGTTTTGAAAAAACTCGGGCGTGCTCAAACAACAGTAATAACTGCGTATTACCTTACTGTACTTTACTGTACTGTATACTGTACCTCACTGTACTGTACATATTCTGTGTTCTATATCTATGAAGTCTGTGTTCTAGATCTATGAATTTTGTCACTCCCCCCCCCCCCGTGTATGTGTGTGTGTGTGTGTGTGTGTGTGTGTGTGTGTGTGTGTGTGTGTGTGTGTGTGTGTGTGTGTGTGTGTGACTTTTACTTATAACTGAGTACATCTACAGTGCAGTATTGATACTTTTAAGATACTTTTAAAAAAACAAGTGTAAAACATTTGAGTACTTTTTCCAACAGCTACTTTCCCCCATAGCCTGGAGGACTCCTGCTAAGTTTACAGTTGCCATATAGCCTATTACTCTATAAATCTATCTGTGATGTCTGATTTTACTAAAACTAGCATGCTTATTAGGCAGTAGTGGGAAAAGTACTCGCATTCTTTACTTAAGTATCATACAAGTGGAAGACTTGTATTCAAAATTTACTTGAGTACAAGTATAAAAAGTATTTGTATTGAAATGTACCAAAAGCAGAAAGTACGCATTATGCAGAACTTAATGTAACCAAGGTGTTCAAATAAGTGTATTGATTGTAGACATTTTCCAAAATCTTGTGGTATTTCACTGCTACATATCGTTCTAAATATATGCTTTCTTGTCATTTAGTACAATGAATGTGTTACCGTGTCTCTAGAAATGTGCTCATTATTTGTGAAGATACTAACTGTAATTCTCAAAGACTCGCATTGGTTCATTCAGCACATCGTTTTTGCTCTGTTTCATTTGATATTAAAATGCAACTCGAATTAATCTACTGTGTGGACACTGATCAGATGACAGGAAGAAGCAGCTCATCAATGAATGTACTTTGTGTTGCTTTTGTAAATTGTGTAGGGTACGATATTTTCATGACTTCACACCAAAGCCCATATCATGGTCATAGAGTTAAATCATTGACAACTTGCATACTCGTTCAGTTCATATGTTAATGCAGATGGTATGCAGATGGTGTGACACATCACCTACTACAGCCTACAACGATGCCCAGGGCAACACTGCATATTGTCTATAAATGGCTCACAGTTTAAATAACGTACGGTTTATTTGGACAATCATCTGTAACAGATGAAGTATAATTAAATACGACGTGATTAACGTTTGTTTGACATCCTCATCACAATTACATTGGATGCATCGCGTTGATTAAAGTGAATGGCTGCTATAGTTTTGCTAGTTTTCATCACCTAATCACCTTCCTTTCATAACCTAATCTCTACGTTTAGAATTGAAAGAAGAAAAATAATGTTAATGTTAGTATGAAGCTAATTATAAAGCTTAAATGGATGATGATGTCAACAATGAGTTGTGAAAATCAAAGAATGATAGCCGATCTACAAGCAATCATACAAACATTTTGTACTTTGATGCCAATACTTTTGTACTTTTACTCAAGTATAGACCTCTCTTTTCTTCTGTTTCATTTATCACAAGCAGGCTGGCCACAGGCACCGCCTCAGTGTGAAGGAATGGTGCTCCCTGCTGGACAAAATATGTCATTACAGCAGTACAGATCTGGAGGGCCTGGCCAATGGATCATGAGCTCGGTGACCATGTGACATGGACAGCCAATCGGCAAATAGGTCCCCTAGGTCCCCTGAATGTCTCAGGACAATGTAATCTGTTTAAAGAGCTGGTCCTGCTGACCAGCTAAAAAAAAAGTTAAATAAACTACCATACTGTCGATGTGCGTGTAATTATGCTTTTACACTGGTACCTGTCGTTATCTGTCAAAAGGAACTTTCTCTGATTGGCTGAATGTCTTGCATTGAGCTCCTGCTGAATCCATAAAAAATATCTCACAATTATGGATAAACAGCATGGACATCATGCAAACGCATCCGTACTTTTGCCTGCTCAGTTGAGCTTAAGCACTGTATGGATGGAGAGCGGTTGTACCTGTCATCATTAGGACCGCTCCCTCCACTGGCTCCCTTGGGGCCTCTGTAGCAGTGGGTGTCCTCCAGTGCTAATAGCCCCTGTCTTAGAGCTAGCGAGGCACCTTACTGAGGTAATGCTCCCTCCTGCAATTGAGCCTGCCACCCAACTGTGGCGTGTCCCAAGCATCGTAGGAAATTACAACAAAGTGCTGACGTGGGGAGATTTCCCAGCGAAGAATATATCTCTTTCTTAGACAGTCAGAATTATGATGAATGCAGAACAAGTCAATCAGTCAGTCCGCCATATGCCTTGAAATGCCTGCAACGGCACGTGTGTATGTGTGAGTGAACATACAGTAGGTGTGTACAGTATGTGCGTGGCTGTGAATGTGTGCGTATGCACCTGTTTTTGTGTATGCTTGTGCATGTGTATGTGCATGCATGCGTGCATGTCCAGCGCTGCATGTGTGTGGCCCCCAGTGTCTTTTTCTGCTGAATGCACAACAAATGCCTCCTAATCAAAATTCCCTACAGCTTCTTCCTTCAACCTTGTGTCCCTCCCTGAAATCTGACATTGTGTGTGATATTCAACCGTACCACCGACACTCTCACCCCCCCACCACCCCCTCCATCCCTCTCTCTCTCTCTTTCTCCGCTCATTGACCCTGTCAGCAGAGCAGGGGGAGCCCAGTAAAAGCCCTCCAACCAGCACAGTTAGGCTCGGCTGAGTAAAGGAGTATAGGAGGGCTTTCTCTATAGCAGCTCAGTCTGTGGATTATACTTCTCAATATGAGATTACAGTCCAATGAATGTGTGCAGACACAATGCTCGGATGGCTCAGCCCTCAACATCAAACAGAGATTTAGGCATGAAACTGGAAGGGGACTATCTAGTGATCTGGAATGAGTCACCATACACTAAGACACTGCTTACTGCCATTCACACTTGCCATAATCTTGGATAAGCATCTCGGCTCAAGATACACCTACCTAATGAGATGCTTTGTTTTAACCACATCCATATTTTAGGCTTGTCATTGTCTCCACCAGGCCGAAGGCGTGGCAGAGACTATTATGTTTTGCGCCCTGTCTGTCTGTCTGTCTGTCCGTCCGTCCGTCCGTCCATCCGTCCGTCAGTCAGTCAGTCAGTCCGTCCGTCCGTCCGTGTGCGTCTGTCTCTCTGTGAGCAGCTAATCTTCGGCACCCTTGGGTGCCAGAGAACATCACCCGTCCAAACATCACAAATCGGTACATCTCTATAGTCAAGTGATCAAGACAGATTTTTCATATTCCATCCTGATTGGCAAATTCGGAACATTGCTGGCCCACAATAACGTACCTGACCTGGCGGAGACCTGTGCTCTAAGGATCACTTTTTCATATCTTTTATCTCAACATTTTAAAGAATAGCAGATTGGTTGTTTCACTATTTATCATTTGATGAAATAACTGCATAGGCCTTAAGTTTTTTGTACATGTATTTTTTTTGCCTGTGTATGTCAAATCTCTCTGTCATGTGCGTGTCAGGCAGTAATACTATACAGTATGCTCAGATTGTCAGTATCACATCTCTTTGTGGTGAGCAGGGTGATTTCCTGGATGATTTCACTGTCTCAGCGTCAGCGTTGATCTGCAGATCTGCAGTCTGAGGCTCTGCATGCATTTTCCCAGTGTGGATCAGAAAGCCCCAGCAAGGAGCCCAAACCCAGTAGAGGCATACTGGGATTTTATTTGACACCTCACCGTGTGTATGCTTCTATTGCTTGCTTTGTTTTGCCACTGCTTTGGTGTGTTCTTTGAATTATACTGGCAGGATTTCATATTGTGTTTTCATGGCAAAGACACACAGATGAAAAATGTGTTATTTCTCTTCTTATTCGAGAGCAAGTTCAGTAGGCATTCCACTATTCCACTATTCCACTGTATTTTGAGTTTGACACAAATTGCAGGGAAGCTGAAAGGGAGCACTGATGAGATTCAGTTCTTGTCAACTGTGGGAGATGGGGTGTCTGCACCTTTACTGGGCATAGAAAGATAGACGCTTTTATACCTTATGTTAACAGTTAAAGCAGGGGTCTTCAATGTTTTCAGGCCAAGGACTCCTTAGTTGAGAGAGAGATGAAGCAGGGACCCCCACTACCTTTTCATAGATTCCATATAGTTTAATTGTTTGACAGCACGATCATCAGTGTATTTTGGATTCATGTCAATATGTGTTTTCAGATATTTAACCACTTGAACCATCGATTCTAAACTTGACCTTTCACTCTGTACTTAGTGTGCTCTTTTTCCGCTCTACACCAAACCTCTTTGCTGAAAATAGCCGATCTACAAGCTCACAACGGCTTGCAGCGCGAGGCATTGTGAGCTTGTAGATCTACTATTTTTGGCTAATGTTCTTAGAATATGGACACTAGGGTTCAAATCGTTAATATAAAAAGGGAGAAAAAAGTTTTCTATCACACAAAGATTTGGAGGACCCCCCTGTAGTAACTCTGAGGACCCCCTGGGGGTCCCGGACCCCCTGTTGAAAACCCCTGAGTTAAAGTAATATAAAAAAGTAGTTTGTGAGATGTATTAAAATATGAGAATCAAGACAAAGAACCACTGCATTAAAACACACCAGTAAGACTCCCTAATCGGGAGATAAGCGACCGTTGGTCGCTTATCTCCTGTCACACTGCTGACATCAGTATGACATCACACCGTACACAAATGACCCTTATATAAGACCGGCATTATCTACCGACAGATTAGTAACAAGATGTCAAAATCATTGAAGGTTTACCCTACTAACCAACTGTTTACCATAGCAACCATGTTTTTTACCTTAGCAACCAACTGTTTACCCTAGCAACCAACTTTTTACCACAGCAACCATGTTTTTTTTACCCTAGCAACCAACTGTTTACCCTAGCAACCAATTGTTTACCATAGCAACCATGTTTTCTTACCCTAGCAACCAACTGTTTACCCTAGCAACCAACTGTTTACCATAGCAACCATGTTTTTTACAGGGCCTGGGATTGATGACATCAGAAATCTCCATATATGGGCATGAAAGGGATTTTGTTTCTGGAAATATGTCTGTGGGGTGCCACATTTGGAATAAAACACTTACATCACACATCTGGATATCCATACAGCCCATCTAGTTTGCCTGTGTCCATTTATGCCCATATATCTGATGACATTGGGACAATGATCTCCATATATGGGCATAAAACTTATGTTAATTAGTAAAGCCTGGGGATCTCCATATATGGGCATGAGGGGTACCCTAAAAGGGCATCATCTGGGAATAGCAAATATAGTTATCCTAGAAAGTGAAAATCTTACATCAAAGGCCATAACTACCTACCTACCACCATACTGCATTCCTCATTAAACTACCTACCAGTAAGATGCCTAAGGGAGAAAAGCAAAGGGCGAGGTTGCACCATTTCTTGGTCTTCTGGCCAGTGATGTATATCGGACCATTTAACCATATATGGAGACATCTGGTACCCAAAGATATTCACAGATATGGGCTTAATATTGATGACATAAGGGATCTCCATATATGGGCGTAAAAGGGATTTGGTTCCCCTGGCATCACAGGGATCTCCATATATGGGCATAAAATGGATTTGGTTACCCTGGCAACACGGGGATCTCCATATCTCCATATATGGGCATAAAAGGGATTTGGTTCCCCTGGCATCACAGGGATCTCCATATATGGGCATAAAAGGGATTTGGTTCCCCTGACATTACAGTGATGTCAGTGGCTGGTTCTACATAGGGGATCTCCATTTATGGGCATAAAAGGGAATGTATGTATGATGATGTCAGATATCATAGACGTCATAGGACTTTCACATAACGAATAACTGAGTAAGCATGTAAACCCGTAAAATCTATATTTGGGCATGGCTGATTTATGACCTCATCATGATGACACGAGCAAACACAGCTGAATTGTATAAATGATCAGTGCAGAAACCAACAGAAGTATTTGACCAAGACTCTTCGATTTAAACATCAACAAAGGTGTGACGTTTGTTGATGGTCACGTGTGACGTGTGACGGACGGACGGACGGACGGACGGACGGACGGACGGACGGGCGGCCGGTGGAGGTTTTCATAGTAAACTGCTCCCTGACGGTCGCAATAAGGGCCTTTTCCACCAGCAAAGAACCGGTTCTGGTTCTTTCTCCCGCCTATGGGATGAACCGGAGGTGTGCTTTTCCACCAAGAACCGGAGTTGGTTCTGAACCGTAAAAGTTGGTTCGGAATTGGAACCACAGAACAGGTCAGCTATATCCATATATGGAGTCTGTGAGGTCAGATGTAGAGGTATTGACCAGCTCCATATATGGAGATCTAAGTGATGATCCAGTCGTCTCCATGTATGTATATCCAGGGTTTGATGAGGGCAGTGTCGTGATCTTCATATATGGATATCTACTGTAGGTGATGATAGTCATCAGTCTTGATTTGCAAATTAATTCTGTCTTGGGCCATATGGAGCGTCCATATGGGCATTGCCAAATATGGGCTTAATATTGATGACATCAGGGATCTCCGTACAGTATGATTGCCAGAATAGGCTGTCTTGGTCATTGAGTCATCAATGCGATGTCACAACAGGTCAGCGATAGACATTGAGGCATTACTCACAGACGGACAGGATCTGCCGGGTTTTATTACGGTCGCAATAATGGACTGTTTGTCTAACTGAACGTATGCAGTTTGTAAGCATGCATTGTCATGGCTGCCTGTGTCTTAGTCTCAATCCAACCCTACTGGGCAATGCTGGACCGAAGCATAATACAGTGTTACATACAGTACATACATACAGTACATACAGACAGACAGACAGAAGACAGACAGACAGACAGACAGACAGACAGACAGACAGACACGTAATAACATTTTTCTTGTGTGTGTGTGTTAAACAGATTCCTAAATGTTTCCCCTGGTGTTCACAAGGATAAGAAATATCAATACAGCTTTTTGGAGCGGTGAAAGCGCTCCCAATAGACAGGTATGTCCGTGGGTGGCTATGTCTCTATGTCTCTGGGTGGCTATGTCTGTAGCCTGGCAATACCTTGAGTGGCCACACAAGTTAAAGGAGGGGCGCTGTTGTGCAGGCACACATACACACACACACACACACACACACACACACACACACACACACACACACACACACACACACACACATGCAGCAACACTCACCCCCCCCCCCCCCCCCACACACACACACGCACGCACGCACGCACGCACGCACGCACACACACACACACACACACGCGCACGCAGCAACACTCACCCCCCCCCCCCCCCCACACACACACACACAACATCATGACACCCCCCCCCCCACCCACACTCACGCAGCAACACTCACCCCCCCCCCCCCCCACACACACACAACAGCATGACACACACACACACACACACACCCCCCCACCCACACTCACTACACAAACGCACACACACACACACACACACACGCGCGCACGCACCAACACTAACCCCCCCCCCCCCCCCCCCCCCCCCCACACACACACACACACACACACAACAGCATGACACATTAAAAAGCTAGCAACATCACTGCATTATAGATCTAGGACAGAATTCATAGATTTAGAACACATAGAATCAAAAACATAGACCTGGAACTGCTCAAATTCACCGCTCCACTTCGAACCAAGGTTTGATTTTTTTGTGAAGCAATGGAAGGGGTTGATGAAGGAACTCCATGCTTCCTGCGCTGGCAGAGGCTGTTGCTGCATTCTTGATGAGGTTTAAATGGCGGGAAGCGAGGTCTTTCTGGAATGTCTTCCCTGTTAGGGATTGATTCTTTTCATTTTCGAGGCAAGGCCATTCAGTGCCACGCACATTGTATAGAATATGAATCGGGCAATTTCCCAACAGGTACTACAAGATATCAATGTGTTTGTTTCTCATTAAAAACCAAATATGTTTATTGAGAGATTAATAATAAATTGACAGTAAATGATGATTACTGTACAATGAGTCTGACTTCAAGAGACTGACTACAGAGACAAATGACCTTCTCAAATACTTTGCATTCTGATGACATTTTGTCTTTGAGTGGAACCAAGAGACGAAAAAAGGATTTGTCGCTGCACTGACACGCCAGTGTCTTCTTCAGCCCCCTCTGTTGAGCTCTGAAGTGGAATACTTATTATTAGAGCTCTCGTCTCGCATCTCAATTTAGTCGTTCATTCCTTCTCTCCACCCCCAGGAGCACGGACATGCATGCACACACACACACACGCACGCACGCACACACGCACGCACGCACGCACGCACGCACGCACGCACGCACGCACGCACACACACACACACACACACACACACACACACACACACACACACACACACACACACACACACACACACACACACACACACACACACAGTTCTTCACCCCCAAATCACTTCAACATTTTGCTTGTGGGGTTTATCACTCTAGAGATGCTCTTTAAGAAGAAAGGCTGAAACAATGCTTGAGAGAGGGCGAGGGCAATGCTTCCATTAATTATCAGCATAAAGCATAATGGACGAGATATACTTCCATGGTGGCTCACACCCTCCCTTTTGTCATAAAAGGAAGTCCTTTCAAAAGCAACGGAGGACCTTTATGGTGCAAACGACTGGGCCTCCAAGGCTGGATATCAGAGAAAACCAAGCAGCTTTTGAACTCTTTCTCATCTCTTTACAGTTTACACCCGTCCTAGCTCTCTTTACCTCCCCATGAAATGCTCATTTTAGAACTAAACAGTCAGCTAGATTTCTACAGTATGCAACATGCATTTCTTAAATGTATCATGAAGTGTATGAGAGTCTATGCATGAAAACATTATCATAAACAAATTTAAAAGTTTCAATATTTCTGTTTATCGCTGGCAGACTAATGATGGTATACTGTATGCAGCAGTTTCTCAGAGAGGTTCAGATATGCTGTTTCCATGGCTTGTTCCGTGTCAAGTCTTGGAGCTTCAAACACATGAATGAGTCTAATGACTCATTATCACATAATTAATATGTAATATAGTGGTCCTGGGGAAGTTAATTGCCTGTCACTCTGATTTGAATGAACTGCATAGGCAAAGTAAGAGTTCAATGTAATTTGGAAATAGGCTATGCACGGAAGAGGCTTGTGCAAACATAACATTTGAAAGGCGCCATTTGTTCAGTTTTCTCTACGTAATATCAAAAGTACGTGATTCCCCTGAATTGGTTTTTATATCTCTGGAATTGAATCTCGGGTATTTCAGAAAACAGCTTGTGACAACTGGCAGTCTTTCCATATTCTTCAGCAAAGAGACAGGCTGCATGCTGAATCAATTTGTTCACTTCTCCAAACAGGCAGGTTGTTGGGTGTTCCAATGCGGTCATGGCGTATCTGCCTTTGGACCATGTGAACCCTTAAAGGACCAGGTCACCTCTGGGACAACCAAATCTTATTTTATTGTTGTGTGGGACACGATCAACACAATCCTGAGTTATTTTTTTGTGTTCAATCTGTGTTTTTAGATATTTTAGTATTTCAGCTGATTTCAGCATGCTACAACTGGTCATATGATGCAAAATGCATCATATGACCAGTTGTAGCATGCTGAAATACTAACATATCTAAAAACACAGATTGAACACAAAAAAATATTCAGGATTGTGTTGATCGTGTCCCACACAACAATAAAATAAGATCTGGTTGTCCCAGAGGTGAGCTGGTCCTTTAACAGCACAGGTTTTCCATACAATTAAGTGACGTGCATGTTGCGTCCATGTGTTGACACTCAAGAGTGCGGAAAGAGCATAAGCTTAACTGAACGCTAAGAGACACAGGACAAGGATTTAACCCTTGTAATCCAGGATCAGATATTAATGAGTGGAGGATAAGTTCATCTATCCCTCTTGGTTTTGCGTGCGTCAGCCACCATCACTCAGTCAGCTTGGTTGGCACAACTTGGCAGGACGCCTGGCCTCCTTGTGGCTGTGTTTTTAACAGCCCTTTCATGATTCATTCATCTCTTCGGATTAAGATGTTGCACTCTGCCCATGCTTATTTTAGATTATTATGAATATGCTTGCTACAGGCCAGGGCTCAGTGTGGTTGAGTATTGCACTCACACAGTATGAATGAAGCAAGCTTTGAGTTTGAGTGGGTGGAGGTTTTACTCACAAGAGGGATGTCTCCCCCCAGTGGTCATTGTGGGAATTATATGGTGGCTAAATTACAGCAGTTGGGCTGATTAAGGAATGTGGGGTTGACTTTAAGAGCTACATGTTTGGATATTGTGAGGCATTTAGGTACATAATGTATAGTAGTACCTCTCCCGCTCTCCCCTAGCTTCACTCTTTCTCTTTCCCTCTCTATCCATCTGTCTCTTTTCCTCCTTCTCCGTGTCGCTCAGTCCTTTCTTGTAAAGCCACTCGGCTGTGCCTAATGAATAGCATTCATCAAAGTCCTATCCCTTTGATCAGAGCAAATCCACTGTGCCATGCCTGGTTCTCCACTCCCCGTTGCAAAGAAGCCAATAATCAACCACACTCCTACAGTTACTCTTCATGTTAAAATACAAAGGTACACACGTCAAACCATGGCCTCAGCCAGCCCCAGACCTTCTAATTGTTTTTTTTGTCTTGTTCTGAACTGAGGGAGCATTCATTTATAAATCCACTAACGTTAGTCACAGAAATGAATATTTCAGTGCATTGTTTAAGCTCACTGTAGGTTGTTTTTTTTTGGGCCGCCGCTCAACATCAAAATGATCTCTTGCCCACGGCCCCTCCATTATGGCCACGGAGTCATTAAGGGTGCATGTCCGTGTCTGCGGCGCAAATGAGATAGTGAGAAGAGACGAACGACAAGTGTGACATCATTGTAAAGTGGTCCAGGGATTCAGGACAGGTGCAGGGGGAGGAGAGAGAGGAGGTTTCCTTTTGGCAGGACAAATCTATTAAGTAGTTCTACAGATTCCCCTCGCTGCACACTAACCCGCGGACCACCCACCGCCCCATCCGCCCGCCCGCCCGCCCGGCGCTGCTGCCAGCGTGTGTACGTACAAGCTCTGGATCCTCCATTAGCATTCATCAAACTGTAAGGAGGAAGTGATGGGGGTTTGCAGCTGGAGCGGGTGTCATGTCTGGCCTCCAGAGCCATCACTTGTCAGCACGCCATCCGAATCCCTTAACGAGTGGGGAAAGGGGGGGAGGGGGAGTGCTGCCGGGATAAGGCCTGGCCAAGTAGGATGTGTCCTGCTTGAGATGGAGAGACAGAAAAGAGAGAGTGGAAAGAGGAAAGAGAGAGTTTTGAGAGTGGTGTACTGTATTTGTCCATGTGTGGCACTCATTCTCAGGCAAGCATCCAATTGATAAGTATTTTGACCATGGATGCAGGATATATAGTTCCCTCTTTGCTATGAAATCCAGATGTGTGTGTGTGTGTGTGTGTGTGTGTGTGTGTGTGTGTGTGTGTGTGTGTGTGCGTGTGCGTGTGCGTGTGAGTGCGTGTGTGTGTGTGGGAGGGTGTGAGTAAATGGCAACATCTAGCCCTGTTTAATGAGTCTATTTTCTAGTAAACCCGTATCCAAAGGGTGAAAACATAAATCCCACTTCTTTATTGGAGCCCATCTCTAGCACATTGTAGATGACTATATATCCAATAGGAACCTCAGGCCAGCCCTGCTAACAACCCTGCCTTGCGCTGTGATAGGACACGCCATTAAAATCATAAATTGAAAGGTTCTAATGAAATATCAATTAGGCCGTAAGAGAAAGCCAGTGTTACTTTTATGAGGAAAGAGCTCATTAAAATAGAGCTCGCTGTGTTTTAAAGCTGCTGGATTTTTTTTTTCTCTAAACTGATCATCTAATTAGCCCGCATTAGGGTTCTACTGGTCCAGAAATCTTTGTTATCAGAGTAGAATTGCACAGCGCAGGGTATGCGTAAATCTTTCGAGGCCCTTTAAAAATCAATTATGGCGTTCTAATGGGGATTGTAATCATAATTATTTCTTCGTCATGATCGATTTTTACTGAGTCGTATCAGCCTGTCAGATCCATCTGAGACAGTTCCAGTTAATCTCAAGCTAACTGCAGCTGGTTCTTGGTGCCATCACATTGGGTATTTGCCCATGCTCAGCCTTTCATGAGAAACGCGCCTGATAGTGTTGACAGTAGGAACAATCATATGGGCGATATTGGCTATTTCAGTGCTCAGCGCGGGAGACAATAAAAACATGCATTTTTAATCACAAATGTGTCTTTCCCTTAACACTCTGACCTTCAGCCCATGAAAATGCATCTCAATAATTCATTATTCTCCAGCTTCTCAAACCACAGTCAGACACAAGCAAACAAACACACAGGGTTCAGTGCGGTATGGTATGTGAATTTTGATGACTGTGTGTGTGTGTGTGTGGGGGGGGGGCTGCTGACAGCTGACTTGTATATTCACCTGCATTTTGTTCCACTTTTTCTCTTTCTATATGTCTCTGCTGTGCTTCTGCCTATCATTGGCTATGGGGAAATGCATCTAAATCGGATTTTCCACTTCTTTAATGTTATTTTTTTCCACATTTCATACAAGCTACAGCTGAATATGTTCCGTTTGTTCCACACGCCCTGTTTATTGGGTCATAGTTTTTATAATTCACTGAGTCCTCGTAAACCACATTCATTCTCTTAACCACAATGAGAGTCTTTCATCGATTATACATGTATGCAAAAGGGCCTGGCCCATTTCGTTCCTTTTCTTTTGTTGTGTACTGCACATCGTGTTTGGCCATGTCTGTTTCCTGTTTAATTTCACACCTGACCGGGCCAGACCTGAAGACAAGTGAGGCAGTCTGCCTCCACCTTCTGTTAATCTATCACATACAGTACAGCTCTACAATCCACCTCCGTTTAATCTGAGGCATACAGACAAATCTTTCACTGTTTTTCCAAACTGATTAATCCATGGCCTAAAATGCGACCATATTGGTGTTATTGTGAAGGCATCCCTATTTTGGGCATATCATTTTGCAATCTATCGTATCGGGCTATTTTCGCTCTTCACAGTACACTGTGGGGCTTAAAAGACAGCCCTGTCCTACTTATATTGATCCCAAAAGACTGTCCATGGGGTCTATATTGCAGAAATGCTCCTTGTTGTCCAGTTTCCCCAGCAGAACCCAGCAGCCCTCATAGCTCCCAGAGCCCATAGCTCCCAGAGCCCATTAGCCTAACGCTTTTACACTGTTGAATGTGTTAGTTGTCATTACTAACTTATCCATGCCTTGGTTGTCCAACACAAGCCACCACAGTCTTGTAAATCATGTTTCAGGGTGAGCACAACTGCCAATCAAAGTGACTGTACTGGCCAATCACCGCGTGTCTTTTCCGGAACTTGGGAAAACACTAGTAACACATTCAAAAATAAAAAAATCGAACCTCTGTTCGAAGTGGAGCTGTGTGTGTGTGTGTGTGTGTGTGTGTGTGTGTGTGTGTGTGTGTGTATTGCAGTTGATGCTCAGGGCAGGCTAGACTCAACAGCACCTCTCTGGTCACCCAGGATCATGTGTACCGATTTTTGTGACATTTGAAGAAAATATGTAGGAAAAGGAGCAAAAAGTGTGTTTTGGAGAAAATTCAAGATGGCGGAAAATCTATCCTAGCGCAAATGGGCGTGGCCTATATGGGGAGATGCGTCTTGACCCAAGGAATCCAGGGAAAAAAGAATTTTAATTTTCCGATCTACGGTTCAAGAGTTACGGGGCAAAACGCAAAGTGGGCCGTTATAGCGCCACCATGAGGCCGATTCATTCTTAAAATCATTATGAATCTCCTCTCCGAGGTTTGAAACTGTAGCTCCTATGCTTTGCGAGAGAAAAATACTTGAATGTGATGTCTTGCGTTGTCCCATTATAAGTCAATGGGGACAATTCAGCTTCGTTTTTTGCCGATTATGTCGCCATTGTAAGGCGGATCGGAAAGAAAGTTACTAGCACACCATTCCCGGCCGAGCCGCACGTTTTGATGTATATATTGCGGGGGTGGCGTAAATGGTGCGGGACTAGTAGCGTGCCGAAGTTTAGGCTACGTACAGACACGGACGGACGGACGGACGGACGGAGACCCACACACACGGCCACGTATAGGGAGCTTGTGTTCCACACAGCTCCAAAAAACACTTTTGACCACAACAAATAGTATAAAAGATTATGGGCTCCACTCTTACTGATATGAGGGCTGCTGGGGAAACTGGACAACAGGAGCATTTCTGCCTAATATACCCCATGGACAGTCTTTTGGGATCAATATAAGTAGGAAAATGAGCCTAGATGTTATTTACGACGGAGTTGTCCTTTAAGTGATTAACCAGACGAACTCTAGCATCCCTATTCTGGATAATGTCATAATAGGCGAACATTCTGCAGAAACAAGTGAATTTAATGAAAGTTTGCAGATCTAGAAGCTCACAACACGTTGCAACATAAAGTGTTGTGAGCTTGTAGATCTACTATTGTCGCCAAAGACCGGGCTAAGTAAGTTAACAGGATATTTTATTATAAGTTTAACAGAACTGTGTACTCTACTCTATCTACTCTGGTCTTTTAGTGCCCATTTTTGCATGCTCCGAAGGGTACTGGACAGAAGGCTGATGGTTGACATAGCTGCACAGAATAATGCATGGAAATTGCCTGACCTGAATTCTTGCAGTGTGTGTGCTATTCCTTTTGTAGTTTTCTCTTCATTTCTTCAGAGAGTTAAATTCACACACATCTTGACGAGACGCTGCCTCAACCATCCACTGCCCCCAGACAGTGCTGCCTCCTATAACCTTCAGGCAAAGAGTAGCGAGGAGAAGTTCACCACACGAAAGTGCATGTGCAGAGGCATGTACGTTCCTCTGTTGAACACAAAGCAGAAGCTACAGTAATTGCAGTGATTGATATACAGCACTGTCAGTGATGCACGGAGCACATGGAGTAGGTTGCTGAATGAGAATGAGGGTTCCAGAGTTTACCAGCAGCGCTTGTTAGAATCTCTCAAGTTTCTGCCCCACGGACGAAATGCCATCATTTACAGCTCCTCTGCGTCTGTCTGCACTTCCATGCTACTGTACAGTGTACTCCTCCTCTCTGCTGCAAACTTTGTGTCGTTTTTTTGTGTGGAAGTGATTATGAACACAGCTAATCTTTAGATCTGAGGTTATTACAATTGGAAAAAGAGCCGAATCAGTTGCAAAGCTATATGCATTACTGAGATTGTAGTCTTCCAAAACAGATTTAATTTTGTCTTTACTAAATGGCTTATAGCTGAATAATTTGTTAAAGAGACTCATACACACGCACATATGCACGCACATATGCACGCACGCACGCACGCACGCACACACCTTGAGCAAAATCCGGTGTTTGTTGGTAACAGGAGGCCATCTTTGTTGCATAATTGATGGTGCAAGCTGAGCATCCCGTTAACAACTGTAGCAGCTGTAGACCTAGCTGTCCCCACTGATGCTTTATTTATTACTAAGGTGGCTGGCTGAAAGTTCAATAATAATAATAATAGAGCTTTATGATTTCAAAACTTTAATCCAATTGATGCTTTGAAATGTTTTTGAATTAGAATTTTAGGTCTCCAACCATTCTAGGAAATGACATATTATCATTTCAATGATCCCTTATTCAAATAGAAATATGTAGAGGAATCTTGAACCCGCTGAGTTTATATGTCAGGAATACCTGATTGCCTATGCTGTAACAGGCTCTTTAAAAGTCTATGAATACAAATGGGAGCTTAGGAGGAATTTATTATGCAGTTCATGGTACTGAAACCACCATGTTACCGCATACGAAGAACACGTTAACATATTGCAGCTCTCCATTCCGTAGCATTATGGCTACCCATTATGTTTTACAACTTCCCAGTGCTGAAGGTGACAGTCGAAAGTTCATTAATTGACCGGTGAGTTTCCATATCCCAAGTCTAAATCCATGACTGATTGAGTTATAAGTATAGACAGTAGCATGGACCGAAACCCCCAAGGTGTGTGTGTGTGTGTGTGTGTGTGTGTGTGTGTGTGTGTGTGTGTGTGTGTGTGTGTGTGCGTGTGCGCGTGCGTGTGTGTGCGTGTGTGGACGCGCGCATGCATAGATGTGTCTGCCAGCCACATAAGTCTCTGGTTGATTTACAGAGCTAGGAGAATTGGCCATGTCTCTGAGCTTTACTGTATATTTCCATCTCTGTCCATGACATTTAGAGAGACACAGAGGCCCATATGGCCGCGGATAGACCCTGCTTTCCTTCTGTGACTTTCCCCAAAGACCCCTGTAAAGTCACCAGCTCCAGGGAGACAAAACTGAAATGCCAGTGGACATTTAGAGAATTGGTGTGGAATTTGATTGTCTTGCTCCATAGGAGATGGCCGGGAGTAGATTTGGGGGTGAGGAGGGTAAAGGCCTAGTCTCCCCAATTTGCTTCACACCGGGACTCGAATCAATTCTCATTCAGTGTCTATCAGCAATTCACTGTTGGCTTATGATTGTTTTTTTCTTTGTTTTTTTTAAGTGCCAGAGCTGGCAAACACGGTCTAATACTATGTATTAGTATTAGTATAAGTGCAATGCTGTGGTGTTACAGCATGTACCCATGTAGGTTGTTAGAGTACAGTACAGCAGTACAGGAGAGACATTCTGTGCTCAGATACGGAATATGGTTACCGTTATAATACATTCACAAAAATCTGTGAGCATAATAACATTCCCATTGCCGTCTTAACCAATTAAACCCTATTTTATACTTCGTGTACGATGAAATTAGTAAATAGTAGTAAGCTCACAACGTTTTGAGCTTGTACAGTTTTGAGCTTTTGTTTTTAATGAAATGCCCAAAATAGGGACACCAGATCGAAAGTGCTTAAGCCCACCATGTTGACATTACCTCAGTAATGGTAATATATAGTGTGGAAGAAACACAGACAAGCATCAACTTAATTATAGGTTTCACCCCTAAATCATCCACGAAAATCATTTGACACACGGTGAGCCCACAAGGTATGCATAGCTGCAGGGATGACCAGGTCTCTTCATCTCCCTGCTCATTTCCGAAGGTTAGCCATCCATTCTCATGCACTGTCTCTCCCATCCCGACAATGTGAGGACTCTGTCATCTCATCTATGAGAATTTTTGCAGGTTCAGTGCAGTGCACTGTTAAGGGAACTGCTGAATGGAAGGGTGGAGACAATGTTATCTGAAATTGAAGCAGGGTTTGGTCACGGAATGTTCCTAATGTCATCAGGTGGAGATGGGATTGGCATAGGGAGATAAATGGAGCCGTGTAATTATGTGTCTTTATCAGGTCCAGGCAGCCTGCTACGCTGGAAGGAGCCATCTCTGGCCTGTCCTTGTCATCTCCCCTAAATGGCACTTTAGGGCAGGAAGTAGCATGTTACTGCCCTGCAGCAGGAAAGGTGACTTTGAGGGTCGCTCTAACCACACTCGCCTGACACCATACAACGCGGCACTCCACAACGCTTTGTGATCTTGTAAATTGTCTGTTTTCGATGTGCAGTCACGACACGAATATAGGCGTGGGCAATTTCTGAGAATTTTAGGTTACAACGACATCGATGCCAGGTATATTGCTGCTGTATAATATACAGCTGTATTGGACTATATTAAATATTAGTGGAAGGGGTTACTATTTTATCAGCCGTCACACTTGAATGACTCGCGTCTTTGAGAAACATGTACCGGAAGATGTCTTTGTGTTGCTCTTTCCGCTGTGCATTCCATGAGGAGAACAGACATTAAACTTGCAGGATCTGCATTTGGTCCTGCATGCTTGTGAAAACAGAGTTACAGGAGTGCGCCGTCTGTGAACCGGTGTCTTTGAACCCCATTTGAGGATACAGATCATGTAAATGGAGTGGGCTTCGCTGCCTCAGGCACTAAATGGAGCTTCTGTCTGCACAAACTTGAATATTTAAGTTGTTTTGTTGTCTGTCTCTGCATGTGATGTGAGCTGACGGTGGAGCATTTACTGTAAGCTGAAATATTCAGGCCATTGAGCCATTCTCATGTCAGCAGCTAGGGCAGAGACACAGCGACAAGATGTTGGTTTTAGGTGTGCAAGGACACCCTTCTGGAACGGAAAGCATACTGGGAAAGGTACAGTAGGAAACAAATGACATCATCACTTTCATCTTACTGTATAAACAGACTGACACACACACACACACACACACACACACACACACACACACACACACACACACACACACACACACACACACACACACACACACACACACACACACATACTGTATATAAGGACATCAAATGATGATTAATTGAATTTCCCCTCTGTTTCAGAGGAACAGAAATCTTCCTTGGGGATTCAGATCTTTAATGCGGATGTACAGGAAGACATTAAATGCTTAAAAACAAATAAAACACCGGGACCAGATGGATACAGTTCAGAATTCTTTGAAACCAGAAGAACCAGATGATTCTCATCTGGTTCTTCTTCAGGCCATATTTAACGATTCCTTGATATCCGGTAATCTCCCAGCAACTCTATGACAAGCAATAATTACGTTGTTTTACCAAAAAATAAGGACTCACTTCTTTGCTCCTCAGTCATATCTCCCAATACTATTACTTAAGGAAGGAATGTTATGGTTTTATTTCCACCTAAAAGGGCACAGCCGCACAGGGGTCATACACGCCTCAGTCGTAATCGGCTGATGTTGTCAATCATCTACACTTTCCTTCTCTCCAATCACAGCTCTGCCAAAAGCAGGCATGCTTTTCTACACACTCAGTCAGAACTCACACTCTCAACAGGACGTCTCCTTTAAATATGTCTTCTTCATTCATTAGATCTCTGCTTCTCTCGCTGGTTGCTACTGTACACTCCTCCACACCACTGACCCCAGCCTCCACCTTTTGTTCAGAGTCTGGCATAGACTCAAATACTATGGTGAATTTATGTCTGCTGACTCAAGTCAATCTGTGAATGCATTGCTTAGGCCCGCTCAGGGTTTTGCTTAGAGTTCCCTGATTTTGCTTAGCATGCTGCTAGGCAACATTTGGGGAAAATCCCAAGAGCAGAGCCACAGCAAAAATGGTCTAGAACAGCTCTGACAAATGGGTGCCTACAGTAGATACAGATTGTTCGATAGGCACTGGTTTCCAATGGAAACCCCTGGGGTTTTTGTGTTATCTTAGCTTTTGTAACTCTACGCTGAACTGTTTCCCCAAACTTGCCAATCAATCAATCAATCAATCAATCAATCAATCATTCAGTCAATCAGCCAATGAATCAATTAATCAATCAATCGATCAATCAATCAATCAATCAATGAAACCTACAATAGCAGAGCTATGAAAAGTGAAAAGATAATACGTATGTTTAGTTGGAGATACAGTAGTATTTCCATCAATGACTATACTACAGAGTCCATTACACCAGGGACATTATTTACATTTTACTGTTGTTACAATGTGTATTCCTTCAACCTTACATTACCATCAAACTAAATTATATTTATTTGAATATTCCCTCACATAGTAATTGTAAGCTAGGACAATGTTGCCTATTGGACTGTTGATTGTACTAACTGTCTAGCTAGAATACATTAGGATGACCATTCACTATAATCTAGCCTTTATGTATTAATGCTGTTTCACATGATAGAGTAACTCAGGGGTTGCGTGCTGGAGCGATTCTGTTAGATTACGGAAGGTTCCTGGTTAGATCCTCGGCCGGTTCCCACTGAGTTAGTTTCCAAATGTCCTTGAGCAAAACACTGAACCCCTTGCTCCCAATGAGCAAGTATATAATGTGGACCTTACCTTTTTTTTTGTCTGTTGTTTCCCTACATCATTTGCTGGTCTTTCAGTCTCTGCCCTACTCTATGCAAAGCTGTGTGAACTTGAACTAAGGTGACAGGTTATTTGTCTTTTCCACATCTAAGCCCAGTCCTAAAATGAAATATGGCTTTTCAATAACACACTTGTAAGATGAGCAGCCGGCGCTGCTATTCATTAGAAATAAGAATATTAAAAAAATAAACATTACAAAGACCCATTTCGATCAGATTCACTCTCTAGCAACTGCTTCAACCCACACAGGTTGTATCTTCAAAGAAGTGGCACTCTTGAAAATCACCAATGGATTTACAAAACATAACCATTGTCATGAATAGATTAGCCATGTAATAACCCCTCCGCTTCGTCCTCCAGTGTCGGAGTGAGAAGACCCCATTGAGATCAACATAAACATGATTAGGTCATGAGCAAGCAGTCTTCTTCATAACTCGTCTGGAGGCCACGTTCCACTCCAGCTTGTCTTTGAGATAATGCCCTATTTAATTAGAAATTGGAGATATCACATTGTTTTTTAATGAGAGGGGCACTTTACCACCGCATATGAGGCATCAGAGAATCATACATGAGGAGGGTAATGGCTGCACATGAGGGCTTCAGGGATTCAGACGAGATGCATTTTCTCTCAAGTGCTCTTTATTCTCCTCTCTATTCACCAAATGCTTCCCAATATACTTTAACACAGAGAGAGGGAGTACTTAAGCTGTCATTCAACTTGTGTAACATTTCCAGATTTGCATAAAATGAGGTCCATTGTGTAAAAAATTGCACACACAATTTTAGACCCATTTTCTCTTTTGTTTGTTCGTGCACGCTCGTAAAAAACACACTTGTGTGCAGAAGTCGCATTAAGCAATTCTTTTCTATTTGTTTCTACCTGTTTTTTCGTCCGGGCTGTACTCACGCACTCCACACGAAAAACTCACGTCACATGCACGCACCATATATGCTGAATTCCGTCCTTGCGCAATCTCCTTTTCTCTGTGATTTCTGTCTTGGTGGGGCAGAGCCCATCTGTAGAGTGTGAATGAAATGCAAATGTATTTGTTTGCCTGGGGAGTGCGCAGGAAGGGAGCGCTGAGCCATGAAAGCTGGCTGGCTGGCTGCTGGTCTCCAGCGGGGCTCTAATTCCTCTGCCAACGCGGGAGCCATGTTCAGGGGCTTTGACCTTTTTCACTGTGTCACTGTGGGATAACGCAGAAAATATATGCCTCTCTCTCACACTGGGGGCCACTGATAGCGCTGCAAATTCCCCAAAACATTTTTATGCGTCTTATGTGTCCAGCCTCTGGAGGGGGCACTGAACAGACCCTCTGGGAATGGGAAGTTGTTCTGGGGTGTAAAGGTTGAGGGGAAAAGATGAACTTGTGGTAAAAAGCACCCTTGACTGCTGAAGCATCTCACTTAACAAGACCAGTTAATGGCTTGTCAACTGGCAAAGGTTAATGTATGATGTATCTGTGGAGCAAAGGGTAATGTATAATAGATATACTTTCTTAGGGGAAGAGATGCGCATTTGGATTTCATATTCGATTAGCAGTGGCAGCCAAGCGGAACTGGCTTGTGTGAGATTAGCATTTCCCTCACACTGCCAAATGTGATGTGGATATTGAGAGCTTAAACTGTGGGGAGCAGAGCGGGCGGGAGAACGTATATTCCCCTCATACTGTGGGAGGCTCTCTCACACGGTGCTGCTTCGGAGGTGAGATACTGACAGTGTCGACATAACGATAAGAATTCTGCCAGGGTATCGGAATGCTCGTTGCTAATGGGAACCGTGCTATCATCACGCCAGTTCGCCCCGCGTCAATGACAGCATTGTGACGTGAATAACAAATGGCCGTGAGAAGGAGCATGGTTGAAGCCATCAAACTGTGATCACTTGTGGTCCCGGGCAGAGGATAAACCAGGCTGGCAGGATCCCTTGACAGGCGTCTGACTTACACCCTCACTCTGCTCTGCACCACGCAGAGGTGCTCCTGTGATTTGTCACCCCGTTGACAGCCCTGTGTCACTGCAGCGTGAGGGAATAAAACATGCTCGACACCAGTCCTGGAGAGACACTATTGATCAACAAACAATGCTTTATTAGATGACCCTTTGAAATTCCAGCAGATGGACTGACGGTGGACAGCGGATGTTCCCTCTACTTGCATTTCCCGCAATGACCTCAACCATGACCACTTTGACTCCTTTCCTTGTTATACTCTCTACTCTCTTCGTTACCCTCCCTTCAAGAGAATCTTCTGTTCTTGTCAGCAGAAGTTACCGTGCGTTTGGCTTGCTAACTGCTCCCTCCTTCCAAACCGCTCCAGAACTCAGAACCTGCCTGGGGCATTGTCTCCCCGTGGCCCCACCTCCCCACCGTGAAGTCTTTTTCCACTGGCTGACAATGCCGGCTCTGTTAAGATTAGATTTGAATTTATGAAGATTGCCTCACCTGGCCCACTGGTGTAATCTATGCTGTTGCAGTAATTCACGTTTGGGCCCTCATTTCCAATGCAGTCAAGGGGAGCCATATTTCACCATGACAATGTAATCACAGGTCCACATTAAGAAGTCATTATTGTTTAGAATCAGGGGCCTGACTGAGAAAACACTGACTATACTATAGTCGTCTTTGTCATTCACACGGGTGTTTACCCACCAACAGAGGGCAAAGTGATTTAAACGCACGCTTACAACCTTATTGATCACATAGAGGGCTTTGAATGCACACACAGGCACACACAGTAATTTCATTGCACATCACATCCACTGCTGCTTTTTTCACTGATTAGCAAGTAATCTCAGTAATGAGCCCTGATCCCTGCAGATTAGTAAATGGATAAGTACACAACATGTGTGTTCTAATACCTTAAACAAGCTATAATCTGTCTGCTCTATTGCCCAATGGTCTCAGATTACTTGATCTTTCTGATTTGTTTTCTTTATTAAGCTTTGAGGAAGCCTGGCTTTGCCTTGTGCTGGAAGTCTGCCAAACATCCGTTAGGCTGTGTTAAACCCGAGAAATGTCTGTTGCTTTTCAAAATGACTTTTTAAAAATATTAGTGTATTTACTTTGGATCATTTATTGTACTTATTTCAGTTTGTAACTCCCAGATAGGTAACTGATAATCAAAGTACTGTACATCCTTGGTGAAATGCATTTAAGGCCAGAGTATCTCATTCTGTTCTGTCTATACCAGTGGCTCCCAAACCTTTCAGGTCGAGACCCAAAAGAGAGATTGATTTTTTTTTCCGGGACCCAAACTAGTGAAAATTGCTTCATGCCGCGCTGTGAGCTTGTAGATCGGCTATTTTTACTACTTCTTAAACATCTCTTAGATAGATTTTTCTTTTATATTTTCATGAAATTACTAAAAAAAATCATTGCATTTTCTTTTATCATGTTGGACCCGCGGCCCACTGTTTGGGAAACAGTGCTCTACTGATAGGAGAGGGAGTGGTTTCTTAAGATAAGCATCCCTGGATAAATCCTGAGGCTGTGCTTTATAGTTGACTGCACAGCAACTGAGGCCAGATCCAATCCTGAACATGGAGGTCAGTGTCCTTGACTCCGTTTGAACAGCAACATAAAATCTAATAAGAGAACGGGGAAATCGTTTAGTACCCAGATGGTCATATGTTCCAAAGATCCTGGCTTTAAACTAGGGATGGGAAGATATGAAAATGTCATTATCCATTATTGTGAGTGTTTTTTTATCACGATAAACGATGATAACGTTTATCGCCCTAGCCTTACTTTAAACTGGTTGCTCACAATGAGATGGTTTTTGTTCCAGAAAGCAGTTTGTGTGTTTAAAGGGGCCACACCATGCTTTTAACAAATATATATTTTATATAAGTATTGGTCCATAATACGGTTGTATACAGGTTTTAGCCTAAACAACCACTCGAATATTGAAATGTCATGTTCTGTCTGTCTCTAATTCCAAGATATTTCAGATGCAATTCACCCTTTGTTAGCTTTCTGGTTGGTCCCTGACTGACCAACCAGCAGGCTCTATCTGCCTTGTCCCGCCCTGGTTCCGCCTTTTTTATGTTAAATTTGCTAAAACATAACTTTTGGAGAAATAAAAACATTTAAAAACATGCTGAGTCACTATACTGCCACTGAGCAGCTCCATTTTACTGAAACCAAGTTTGAAATTAGAATTGAACACACAGAATATACGAAGCAACTGAATTAAAATGGTAGTGGATGGAGTGTCCCACCAAGTGTCCCA
Organism: Nannobrachium achirus; assembly: GCF_963921795.1. Taxonomy (NCBI): domain Eukaryota; kingdom Metazoa; phylum Chordata; class Actinopteri; order Myctophiformes; family Myctophidae; genus Nannobrachium; species Nannobrachium achirus. Next base: position 22,579,120 of record NC_137827.1, read on the forward strand.
CCAAGACACAGCAACCAATGGGTGTGAAGAGGGGCGGGACTTGACAAAGGGTGAATTCCCTTTGTTGGCAACGGGGCGCTGTCTTTGGGCTAATATTGGAACGTAACAGAGAAGATTAGCATGATACCATGGCACAATGCTAATCTTCCCTGTATCGTTCCAATTTTAGCACCACTTTACCCCGCCCACCCCATGGTTGCAATAGAATCCACCCCAAAAGTACCGCCCCCTTTGTACTATGGTTACACCAGTCCTCTTTTCAGGAGAGAACCATTCGGACACTCCCACTCAGAAAATCACAGAAATGAAAACCAAGTTAATAAATTGTATTGTTTTGGGTGGAAAAATACACTAGGAATAATAAAATACATGAAAAAATAGACATTTTTGAATTTCATGGTGTGGCTCCTTTAAGAAGGTTAAAGAAAAGCAGAACCCTTTTTTTTCTTCTGCTAATGAAGTTCTTCACACCTCCTATACCTCAGTGTTCTTCCTATCAACATAGATTCATTTGTGGGGCATTATTGAGTTCCCTCTCGAGCCCTACTTTAATCAACATGATTTCTGAGAGGATCAATACGTTCTTTTCATGTCCCTCACTTTTCGCAAATTTTCATTTGTGGATCAATACAGTCCCTGATGTGTTGTCCTGCCACTTCCACCGCCCCCCAACTCTTTCATCCCAACACAAGATTAGCATCGAGTCCAGCAGCTGTTTCTGGGTCAGCTCTTTATTTCACTTAGTTGTTAATTTATTTTTAGGTACAATAATTTGAATTATATAAGTATTGGTCCATAAGTTTAATATTTGTAATATATATATATATATATATATATATATATCGTCGTTGTCGGGTGGAAACCTCGTATCTCCAGGTTTCATCATACAAGGTTGTCGCACAAAAGTTGTGAAAACAGCTGATCTACAAGCACACAACGCCTCGCGGTGCAAGGCGTTGTGTGCTTGTAGCTTGTAGCTGTTTTCACTAGTTTAAATCATTTTTAAAATGATAAATGCAAAACAAACGGTTTTGAACATACAAGGTTTTCACGCGACAACGACGATATTTTACTTTCACATTTGATATAAAGTCAAGAGATCGGGATTGAGTGAGGAATATTGCAATAAAAAATGCTTCAAAATGTCCGTGTCTGGCACAGAACAAGGTTAGCATAATCAGAACCGCTCCGGTATGAAGTCATCTCTGCCCAGTTCAGCCTTCACCGCTCCGTGATCCGGCTAAATCGATTTAAACATAAAACCACATCTCGGGTATTATAGACATATTACTTTGGCAGCGGAGAGCCGAGGTGGTTTCTATGAAACACATATCCATCCCCAAGATCAGTTGGGACTGCAGGGCCATTGTTAGCGCCCGAGCTTTGTTTTCCTTTAGATTTACGATCATTGAGGGCGAGTTGGCAGGAGCTTGTGTGATTACTGCTTACTTGCTGATTTATAACTCTCTTTTAATTATCTGAGGGGGGTTCTGCAGGCTGCCGCCGCCGGTACATCCCCATGTTTGGGACGGGACGAACGGGGGAGGAGAGCTGGGGTGGGGGGTTTGGGTTTCCCTCCCTTCCCTCCCCACCCATCCTCTCTGTGTCTGTACGTGGTACTAGCAGGGGTGTCGCAAAACAAATTCTGGGCCCTGGGTACAAGGATTCACTGCAGGCCCACCATGAATGGATGGGGGGTGACTTTTCAAAAATAGCAGATCTATAAGCTTGCAGCGCGGCACCGTTGTGAGCTTGTATATCTGCTATTTTTCAATAGCTAAAGTATAAAATAATTAAGGCCCCCCCTCCCCCCCTTGTGACGCCCCTGGATACTAGACGTTGACGGGGGCCTGCCGAACCACTGGCAGCCAGCAACCCAGACCTCCCCAGAGCAGACTAGATGGATCTCTCTGACATTCACACCCAGTCTGGCATCTGAAAGGAGTCTTCACCGAAATATGAAGCGTTTGTCCGCTGGTCGTGTAACTGTATCTAACACTCCCCAATGCACCATAAATTATATGGTTGTGAGAACCCCACAAATCACAACCTCAAGTCTGTCGTAGTTCCTCTCTTACTGTCCCCCCCCCCCCCCCCCCACACACACCATTTTTTATGGACTGCTCTACTGTGAAATTACAATAGGCAGGCATGATTCCAGCATGAAGCTCATTATTCAGCCACTGTAATGCAGATGTCCATGACCCGTTCAGCGTTAAAAGACTATCTTGTATGTCCTTAAAGTGATGTTGAAATTTGGTAGAACCTTGGGTTGTATTGCAAAAAAATACAAACTATTTACCTGTGCTCTGTGAATGAAATGAACACAAACACAGTGGATTCTGACAGTTTTGTGGAAGTGATGGTTCTATTAGTTATACTGTATTATCCATTTAAGCTTTGACCCATCAGATTCTGTGATGGTTGAGTGCGCTGAATGTGAAGTTGATCAGTCAGATGTTGTCACGTTTCTCAAGATACGTGAACTACAGATGAACAAACAGATGGAGGGACAGACATACGGACAGACTTCTACCATTTCTAGTAGTATATAATACAGGCAAATATTGATATTGATTGTATTTACCACTGAAGGAGCTGGCGTTAGGCAAGGTCAGATTTGAATTAAGATATGGGTTCCTGTTGCGGGGATCATGTGCTCAGCAAGTTTCATGACAAGCTGACCATTAGATTTCGAGATATATTGTGTGCAAGTGGACATTTTATCTTTTTTCGGAGTAAAGTGTTGGACACATGGAGGGACCAATCGACCGATATTGCCAACTTTAGAGCCCCGTCGCCAGCAGGGTTAAAAATGTGATTCCTTGTTCCAGATGGAGCACAGGAGCTACTCATAAAGATGACTGACAAGATTTGAACTTCCAGTATCTCACAGATCAATAAGTGACTGCATCTCTCTGCCATTTCCCCATGGATGTTATGAGACAATTCTCTCTGTCTTTCAGTGACTGTTTAGTTTGTTGTTTAATTATCATTAATTTCCGTCTGAAGGCTAGTTTATTGCTGCTGAGCCAATTTGAGGCCATTAAACCTCAGTAAAGAGATTCACATTATAAAATGAATATGGCCTCACTTGCTCATGTTCTTGGTAGTCAGTTTACTGCAGAGGACAGCTGGGAGCTGCAAGAGAAAACAATGTCTCTCTCTTTTCTATTCCTCATTTCTTTGCAGTCACTATGACTCAGAAATACAGTATACTGATGACATCAGGGATCTCCATCTGGGCATAAGGAATGAAAGAGGAAGGAATGACAGATAGAAAGATCTCCATATATGGGCATATAGGTTGGATGTGCAGCCCTGAACAACTATACGTAACTGTATGTGTAAAATTGCAGGTGGATCATAAATTTTGTCTTAAAATAAACACATTTTCATTTTCAAGTTTCCTTTATTTCAATTCATTGAAGTCTCATTATAGCTCAAATATCATAACCTCCTAATTGCATTGTTTTGGCTGTAAATAGAGGAACTAAAACCTATACACTATTTTATCTGATGGCTAACGTTATTTATGCATTTTTATCACTTACCCAGCCTTTATTGTGCCCTTGGTGAGGAAAGTGATAAAAGGACAGAGAGGGTGATAACTGTTATCAACCCTAGTAGCAGACCAATCACCACAAGCTAAAGTGCTGATCTGTCACTGAGTGACCTCTGCAGAAGGATCCCGGTATGTCAAGCTTGGCCACCACAGTTGCTGTGGTGATCATCAAATGCTATATTCTCATTGTCTTTGTGACTAAATAAGGCTGTTAGTACATAATGAAAAGATTATCACCTAGACATTCATCTTAGCCTTCCTCGGTTGGATAACCTTGGGCAACAACGAATCCTGAGTGTTAATATACTCTGTGTGTGTGTGTGTGTGTGTGTGTGTGTGTGTGTGTGTGTGTGTGTGTGTGTGTGTGTGTGTGTGTGTGTGTGTGTGTGTGTTGCGTGTGTGCGTGCATGCGTGTGCGCGCGTGTGTGTGTGTGTGTGCCTGCGTGTGTGTGAGTGTGTGCATGTGTGTTATATTCTAATAACGAAAATAATAATGAAATAATTTGGCATACTTTACAAAGTCAAATTCTACACTGCTGTACTGACTGCCGCCCAGAAACGGTCCTTCTGCACCACTGAGCACGAACCAGAAAATGAAATCAGGTATACTGTTAATGAAAATTGAAGTACCATATCTGTAATCATTATGATTTTCATTATTGAAGGTCATGGCTTCTTGCAGTAGGAACGGACGGTGTTGGAAGAGGGTTTCCATTTCAAGAAAGGACTGTTTTGCCTTTCCTAATTATTTTTCATGTCAGTCATTAAACCCTCCCTTGGGGGAATGGAAACAGTAGCCCTCTGTTCTGTCCCTCGCTCATCAGCCAGACCGACTCCCCATTAACCCCACCATGCCCTGTACTCATGCTATCTGTCTGCCAGTCAGAGAACCAGGCACAGTGATGGTGACTGGGCATTAAATAAGTGGAATCGGAGAAGTACTGACCATTTCGGTGCAATGCAATCATCTCTCTGAATGTCCTTCTGTGATATATCGATGCACTGCAGTTATGCCAAGAGCACTTCCGAGTTGATGTAAAGCTCACAGTCAATGATGTTATGAGACAATTCTCTCTGTGTCTTTCCGTGACTTTGGGTATAGTCTGATCATCCATGTCGCCATCTTTTCTCTCCTCCCAGGCTCGTCTTCTCTCTGTCCACTGACCACAACCTCTACTCATCAATAGAAATCCTATTCAAAATGCCACGGAGAAATGGCTGAAAATCAATGCTGTATGTGCATATCACCTGATTAGATCTGTGTGCATGGACCCTGTTGGGTGCAGTGGCGTCAGTTCAGCAAAAGCTAGGGTATGGCAAAGATGGGAGTCCTCATGGAAAAGAGGCATTACATTTTGTATAACACGGTTCTATTGTGAAAATAGCAGATCTACATGCTCACAACGCCTTGCGCTGCGAATGTATAATATGCAAATGCTACTGTATAATAGGCCAATGTAAAAAGGGTGGCATATGTTCTTCACCTTAGACCTTTCATGGCAATCGGACGCTGCATGCATGATTTGAAGCATTGTGTTCCAAAAATGTATTTTTGCTAAAGTCTACCTGCTGGTGGCGCTATAACAGGCCAATTTGAAAAGGGTAGCATTTGTTCCTTGACATAGTGGGAATATGTGTGGCAAATTTCTCAGTAATTGCAAGCTGCGTTGATGATTTGAGGCATTTTGTTCAAAAACGGAGCAATCCTGCAAACTTTGGAAGCTAATATTAACCAATCAGGATGGAATATGAAATATCAGACGGATCAGACTTGATCACATGACTATAGAGATACTGTGTACTGATTTGTGTTATTTTTGGAGAAAATCTGAAGGAGTAATATCCAAAAATGTGTTTTACATAAGTCTTGGCCTCTAGGGAGTGCGCTTACAAAGTTTGAAACTGATCGGTGGAGTTATAGGTAAAACCACAAATCGGCCTGTTATAGCGCCACCATGAGGCTGATTTCAAAAGTTGGAATTGGCATTTCTTCCTCGACCTAGTGGGAACGTGTGTGCGCGATTTCATGATAATTGCACTTTGCGTTTGGGATTTGAGGCATTTTGTTCAAAATGGCTCAATCCTACAAACTTTGGAAGCCAATCTTAGCCAATCAGGATGGAATATGCAAAATCGGACAGATCCGTGTCGATCACATGACTGTCGAGATACTGCCTACCGATTTGTAGGATTTTTGGACAAAATCTCTAAGAGTAGTGCACAGAAATGTGTTTTGCGAACATCGGCCACTAGGAGGCGCTAGAAAAGGCCCATTTGAAAAAATTATGGCAGAGATTCTAGATTGGCATCCAGGGAATGTGTGTGCTCACTTTGGCAGCGACCGGGCCAACGGCGACTGAGATTAGGTGCACACAAACTGCGAGGACGCACGGACGGACGCACGGACGCACGGACGGACGCACGGACGGACGAAGGGGAAACTAGAAGCAGTGCTCTTCCGAGCACAGGTCTCCACCAGGCCACACAAATCGGCCTGTTATAGCGCCACCATGAGGCTGATTTAAAAAATGTGGGGCAGAGGTTTTGAATTAGCATCCAGGGAGTGTGTGTGCTCAGTTTGGCAGCGATCGGGCCAACGGCGCCGGAGATTAGCTGGTAACAACCAGGCCACACAAATCGGCCTGTTATAGCGCCACCATGAGGCTGATTTGAAAAATGTGGGGCAGAGGTTCTAGATTGGCATCCAGGGAGTGTGTGTGCTCAGTTTGGCAGCGATCGGGCCAACGGTGACTGAGATTAGCTGTTCACAAACTGCGAGGACGCACGGACGGACGCACGGACGGACGCACGGACGGACGGACGGACGGAGGGGAAAACATACTCTCTGTGCTGTTCCTACTAAAGTGTTCTCTAACTTCAGCTCAACAGCGAGCTAAACTCCAATTTCCCATAGAAAGAACGACAGAATCGTGAAGTAAGATGTGTCCTTTTACTTAGGATTCTTCATCAATTGTACAGGTCATGGAGTAAAAACTGAAAATAAACAATACACAAAAAATACAACATCAAATGTTGTCCACTTCGCTTTACAGTATCTTGTAAATACAATCATTTTTAATACTAAATAACCATGAATTACCTTTTTTAACATTAACTTATTCTCTTAATTATGCATACATGAATTATAAATGCAACATGAAATTATAGTGTCCACACTCCAATTATAACTCACGACATTGCCTCCTGGTGAGGGTATGTAGAAGGCAAGAAGGAAAGCATCAAACTGGACACAGAGGAGAAGAGATGCACTCTCTGTGCTGCTTCTGACAATAATACTGTTTGTGAGCCTACACAGCTGATTCCTGACTAGTGCAATCAACAAAACTCACACACCTGCCTTTGCTTGTCACAGTGACCTCCACTCAATTAAGAGGGCCTTTCATCTATATAGGTACTTCTGTCTTTCAAAGTAAAGCCATATTAAGCAACATAACTGCATGCAATAGAAATCACATTATAGGACAAGACACTCCCCGCCTGACCTTTATGAGGTCACCATCTTAATTTTACGTGAGCGGGTTCTGAATATGAACTAGGACTAGTCTACAAAAAGTCTTTGCACAACCTTGGTCCATAGTCTTCATTTCCACATTGCACTACCTTTCCTTTTTCCCAGGGAAGGTAGCGATGATTGCTGCCATTAGCCTGTTGTTCTGATCCGCTTGATTGTCCTTTGGTAGGACAAGATCTCCTAGTTGTAGGTTTCTTTTGGACTCTGTCCACTCTTGACTGCATTGCAGTGTTGGTAGGTATTCCCGTTACCAAAGGTTGTTGGCTAGAGCCTGAACATGCTTCCGCTGTTTTCATGTAGACCTTCTCTGAGAAGTCTCCTTGAGGGGGTGAGAGTACAGCCTTCTTGCTGGACCTGAGGGGACTGTCCTTTGACTCCCCGCCATGGCAGGTTTTCTCTTTAACGTGCATGGCACTTGTGCGTGGTTGGAGGATTAATGGGCAACCTGTTTCTTGCACATCAGTCTTGAATGCTGTGACTGTTGGCTTGTCAGTTTTGTCCAAACATACGTCTCCTACCAGCACCCAGCCCAAGTCAAGGCGTTGGGCGAAGGGGGTACCGTACGGCCCGAAGACATCATACGGCCCGGTGACCTGTTGCCTCACTTGGTGTAGCAGTGTGATATCTCTGCCAAGCAACAACAGGATCTCTGCTTGTGGGTCTAGCTCTGGGATGTATTCCGCTATTTTCCTTAAGTGTGGGTGGTGCAGGGCTGCACTTGGTGTTGGGATTTCAGACCTGTTGTTGACAATGTCATTGCATTCGAGAAGTGGGGGTAGCGGAATGCCGAGGCTGCCGTCCATCGACTCGATCCGAAACCCTTCAGCTTTCCTGCCTGATTTCTGAACCACTCCGGAACACGTCTTCAGGTTGTATGAAGATGGTTCAGCCTTTATGTTAAACCGATCAAAGAAAGCAGATCTTGCTAACGAGCGGTTGCTCTGGTCGTCTAATATCACGTAAGCGTTGATAGCTTCGTCCCTTGAGCCTTCTGGATATAGCTTTGCTAAGCAGATCTTAGAGCACGATCGACCTACTTGGCCCAGATCGCATACCTCTGTACAGCTGGAGCTGACGACGTCTTCGCTGGCGTGGTCTTCTTCCTCCTCCCCGCCATTCTCTGCCGAGGGTGAAGAGGCCCTGGGTGTCTGTGATGCAGGCTCAGGATGCATGGCTGTTTCATGAAAGCTGCTGTCGCACTCCTCACACTTTACTGCATTTTTGCAGTCCTTTGCCAGGTGAGAGGTCGAGCATACACATTTGAAACATATTCCTTTCTCCTTGAGAAAGGCCTTCCTGTCCGAGAGTGATTTGTTTCTGAATGTCCTACACTTCCTCAGCGGGTGAGGAAGGTTGTGAATTGGGCATGTTTTACGTGGATCGTTGTCGTTTTTCACAAGGTTGTCTGCGTCAGGTTCTGCTGGGGAGACATCCGTCTTGTGAACCGTGATTGGATAGCTGGAGCCTTGACTTTTGAAGGTAGGTCTGTCTGTTTTTGCAGATGCGGTGACATCACTGGAAAGGAGAAAGCTTGGGTCGTTACGGTTTCGAGCTTCTTTGGAGACAAACGAAACAAAGTACTCGAATGGTGGGTAACAGCCGCCATTGTCCATCTTCCATTTGTGGCCGGTGCACATCCATTTATCTTGGAGCCCGTAAGGTAGCTTCTCGACAATGGGGTTAATGCCCCGTGGAGTGTCCAAATAAGACAGCCCCCTGAGGTAGCCGTCCTCCTTTGCACCCTGGAGTTCCATGAGCAGATCTCCAAGGTCCCGTAGCTTTTTGTGGTCTTTTGCCGTCACTCGTGGGAAGTCATCCAGACGCTTGAATAAAGAGTTCTCTAATATTTCTGGAGCTGCATAAGTTTCACAGAGTCTTTCCCATGCCTTCTGAAGAGCTGCTGCTGGATTAGTTACATGCACGGAGCGCATGCGCTTGACATGTTCGCTGGATTCCTTGCCAAGCCACCTTGTCATTAAATCCAATTCCTCTGTTGCTGTGAGGCCTAACCCTCTGGTAGCGGTGGTGAAGGATGAGTACCAAGCACGGTAGTTTTCAGGTCTATCATCGAACTGATATAGGCTAGAGCTCACCAAGTCTCGCCGAGCCAGGAGGGTTACAAGTGTTTCAGTGGTAGAAGCATTGGCACTAGTTGCTGGTGTACCTTGGGGGGTGTACGGTGTACCTTGAGGGGTGTACGGCGTACCTTGGGGGGTGTAAGGCAGCGCTGAAGCATTCAGCTTGGAGTCATCCCTGATTGAATGTCCTTGATTCTCGTGATCTCCTTGATGAGACTGGTATTCCTTTTTAACAGGACGTGGTGTGCTTGAAGTTGTATCCTTGATTTGGTCCTTGACTGACACTTTTTTGCTGGCCGGTTTAGCACGTTGAGGTGAGCCATCCCTTGCTGGGATGCTGCTGTGTTGTGGCATCGGTGGCGAAACGAAGGGTGTGCTTGGGTGTGTCGGTGGAGAAACTACAGTTGTGCTTGGCTGTGTTGGATTGTTGTCGTCAACACAGTCTTGCGATGGAGAGGCGACATGTGGGGTTTGCTGATCGCCAGCAGAGTTCAATATTCGTTGAAAATGTACAAACTCACTTGTCCGCTCCATTTTATCTTCTTCTGAGATAGCATCCAAAACTTGAAAGTCTTGGTAGACTTCGGCCGTCTCCAAAACTATTGCTTCTGCAACAGCTGCGTCCGCTTCACGCTTGAAAGTGAGCACTTCCATTTCAGTTTCGAGTTTAGCTGTAGCATATTGTAACTTTGCTTCCATAGCAGCCTTTTCTTTCTGCATGTCTGCATCCATGGCAGCCTTTTCTTTTTGCATGTCTGCCTCTCTAGCAGCCTTTTCTTTTTGCATGTCTGCCTCCCTAGCAGCCCTTTCCCTTTGCATGTCTGCCTCCATAACAGCCTTTTGCTGGTGCATGTCTGCTTCCATAGCAGCCTTTTGCTGGTGCATATCTGCTTCCATGGAAGCCTTTTCCATCTTGAGTTGAGCTTCTCGGGCAGCATATTCTGCCCTTACTTTGGCTGCCTCTGCTCTTCCACGGGCACGAGTAGCTGTGCTGGCCGATGAGCCTGATGTCCGTGAGCTCTTCCCACTTTTCCCACTTTTCCATGAAGTTGCGTCGCTTCCCTTTGATGCCATCTTCCTCCGAGCACAACACCAGTTGAAGTATGTCTTTTTACTGTGCTGTTCCTACTAAAGTGTTCTCTAACTTCAGCTCAACAGCGAGCTAAACTCCAATTTCCCATAGAAAGAACGACAGAATCGTGAAGTAAGATGTGTCCTTTTACTTAGGATTCTTCATCAATTGTACAGGTCATGGAGTAAAAACTGAAAATAAACAATACACAAAAAATACAACATCAAATGTTGTCCACTTCGCTTTACAGTATCTTGTAAATACAATCATTTTTAATACTAAATAACCATGAATTACCTTTTTTAACATTAACTTATTCTCTTAATTATGCATACATGAATTATAAATGCAACATGAAATTATAGTGTCCACACTCCAATTATAACTCACGACATTGCCTCCTGGTGAGGGTATGTAGAAGGCAAGAAGGAAAGCATCAAACTGGACACAGAGGAGAAGAGATGCACTCTCTGTGCTGCTTCTGACAATAATACTGTTTGTGAGCCTACACAGCTGATTCCTGACTAGTGCAATCAACAAAACTCACACACCTGCCTTTGCTTGTCACAGTGACCTCCACTCAATTAAGAGGGCCTTTCATCTATATAGGTACTTCTGTCTTTCAAAGTAAAGCCATATTAAGCAACATAACTGCATGCAATAGAAATCACATTATAGGACAAGACACTCTCCCTCAGCCTTCGGCTGGTGGAGACAAACATACTCTCCCCCATGCCTTCGGCTGGTGGAGACAATAAAAAATGCGTTGCACCTGTGCAGCTGACCTGCGGAACCTGGGAATATATCATTCTGTTTTTGCATTTGTAGTTATCTTAATGTAATTTAACATAACCAGCACAGACAAAGAGACATTCATGGATTTATATTTAAAAGTAACTTTTATTCTCCCCCCCTGGACCCAGGGTATGGCAGCTGCATACCCCTGCCATACCCAATTGACGCCCCTGGTTGGGTGGGCAGGTGTAGTGCCCAAGTAGGGGAGGGGGGCTGTGTGGTTCAGGAGTCTCCCCTCCACGTGGGGGCCTGTAATGAGATTAGTGGAGCCTGCTGGACCCCCACATGCAGTAGGAGACACCATGATCAGATTAGGGGGAGAGGAGGACAGTGTAACTTTTAGAGCACCATGACGTCATCCCTGTCTGGGTAGATAACCCTACCCTCACTTGAAACGCTTGCCCTGTAATGCAATACGAACACGTACTGTACTATGCAGAGTTGCAGACCGCCATTGCCACCCGTGCATTTGACCCCCAGCGGGAGTTTCGTTTTCACATGATTCCTTGTGGTGATCTAATGTAGCCATGCACTCTTTCTACCTGTGCCTTGTTGCACGCCAAACAACGACAACTGCCACGGGAAACGTGGCAGTGTTGCTTAGCTGCTGTAGTTGTGAGTGTGTGCGTGTGTGTGCGTGCGTGCGTGTGTGTGTGTGTGTGTCTGTGTGTGTGTGGGTGAGCACGCTTGTTGGAGGTGCATGCTGAAGGTGGTGGGCATATGGGGATTGGCTGTGTCACATTGATGGATTAGTCCCCTCATTGCAAGCTCCAGTGATTAGGTCAGCGGCCCAAGAGACAGCAACGTGCCCTGCTGCAAAATGCTGATGGTAGACTTACTTACCGATTATAAGTCACTGCATCACTGCCAGACGTGGCTTCGCAGCATCACGGAGCCACCGTGAATAACAGGCAGGAGTTGGGAGTGTCTCCCTGAGAGACGCACTGACAGGGAAACAACACGGTTTATGTTTGTTCAAACATCCTCTCTCAGAGAACATCTCTCCCTGAAGATGACTTTTCATAACGTTTCCTTATTCCATTATCTATTAGATACCTTCATGTTATCTCCTCCCACTTTTTTTTCTCTCCCCCAATGCGAGTATGTTGCGATACCAAAGGCCCGCACGCGCGCCGCGCACGTGCACACACACACACACACACACACGCAAGCATGCACGCACGCACACACACACTGCATGCCATCCTCCTTCTCGGTAATGCTATTCCTTTCTTCCCAGCAGCCCTCTTTCATTTGTTCACCGGTGAAATTCTCTGGCTGTTAAACTGAAGGATTGACCACGGAGCTTGTCGGGCTTTTATCTCGCCTCCTGATTCATTTTCACTCCCCCATGAAAGGGAGGACAGAGCAGCATCTAGGGCCATTATTTTGTCTGAGATCTACACACAACGCTCGGTGCAGAAAACTAAAGATGTATGATCTGCTGTAGGTTATCCCATTGTTCCTCAGAGGCGATGCAACGTTACTGTACTGAGAGAGATGATTGCATTAGAACTTTATGAGCTATTATAGTAGGATCTATGGCATGTGGCCACCACACATGGTACCACACAGTGACATCTATCTATCCAGCACCACTTTAGTGCTCGTTTAATGTGATATAAATGTGATTACTAAGAATAAGAAAAAATGTTTATTTCAGTTTTATTGCCGCGCCAGGAATCACACAATATTGTTTTCCATAATAGCCTCGTTTTCTATAAAGGCACCATTTCATAAGCTAAGTAGCTTGTCTCCTCCGATTTCGAGGAGCGGCTATTTTCCGTTGGCTATTTTCTTTTTCTTTTTGCTGCTTCCAGCATGTTCTTAATGAAAGGGCCAGTCTCATCTGGGGACTGGGGAGATGTTCTATTGCTTTATTAGGCTGAATGTCCTCAGCTTAATCAGCATAATACTGTATGTATGGCAGATTTCCCGTGCTTGGTGGAACATCCACCAGTGTCCTGTCTCTTGCAGCACCGTATCTGACTGTAGAGCAGCTTTCAGACCGGCAATTGTTATTAGTTGTTCTTTCCATCACTGCAGCATGGAGATTGCAGGGATCAAATTGGAGATCAGAATTAAAGAGGTGGTGCCATAGTTTTGTACTTTTTCTGTTTTGTATGTGTCTATGGAGTTAACATTACTCTAACAGACCACGGGTGGGGTTATAATGCGGAAATTTGCCCTCCCTGTGTATTTTTGGTTACTGAGTCAAAAGGCCCAACTGAAAAACACTGAGTTAATGACATCATAAATTCGCCTTTACCATACACCCAACACTGTGGGTGTGGCTACCTTCAGCTGGGTCACCACCCATCTGACAACCAGGCATACTTAATGAACTGGTGGGTGTGGCCACACAAAACAGTTTTAACACTTTCTGTACACTTTTTTGGAAAACATCTTCCTCCTAGTATAATCATAACACCTGAAAATCATGGCACCCCATCTTTAAGATATTGCAGAAGTTCTGCGATTGAAGCAACCATCGAACAGGATTTCGTCAAGGTCGCCGTCCATGTGCCAACATAAAGACGTCAGCATCAGCCGTCTCCATATTGATGTCTCCATAAACAATAACGACGATGGCAGACATGGACTCTCCTGGAGAGGAAACAAAGAGACGCATGGATGACGGGGAACTCCTGCTATAGTAAAAGCTTCAGCCACTAGAACCTCCACCACAGCAGCATCATAAAGATAACACAGGTGTTCTCTCTCTGCCACTGTGTTGGCTTTTGTCTGAACACGCACACGCACACGCACACACACACACACACACACACACACACACACACACACACACACACACACAGACACACACTTCCTTGGATGGATGCCTTTTATGGCTTGGTGTCACAGAGAAATACATCCCCATTCCCTCTGATTGCTGTTGCCTACTGGGCACTTATCATGCCATTGTCACAGTTATATTGGCTGCACTAATGGATCTGATAGGAGACTCCAACCCGTACTGAGTACATCATAGTTGTTTTGTTGTATTGCTGTTGTCTTTGTTATACAGATGCTCAACAGTAAAAGCAAATTGTAAAGCAGAAGAATACGTGAAGAGTATGTAATCAAACTGATGTATTTGGTGCTATTTATTAATGTCCATCTCACATAATCAATCTTGGTTTATTTGATATGCAGTGTACTCCCTTTATCCTTTATAAATATTGTCTGAATGTGAAATAATTTGAGCAACCCTTTTGTGGATGTAAAATAAAGACACGTCTGCCCTCTTCAGGCCTATAAAAATAATTCAGAAACATGCTCAGTTTCAGTACAGTGTTGTTGGTGGGTAACACAGAACCCAGGTAACCTTACAGGTATTGCAGTTGGACTGTAATATTAAATGCATCACACAGTACAGTAGTAGTAGTACTGTTTTTTCCTTTTTCTCCTGTGCCTCAAGGAGGAAATGTCACTGAACTCACCAGGTAACTAATTTGCAATTAGATTTGTTTTATTTGCCCCATTTCTCCTCACTAGCACCCCAAGCTGTTGGAGGAGCCAATTACTTCCACAAAAAAAGAAAGGAGAAAAAGAAAAGGTGTGTAATGGTATCCTTGGCATGAGTGTGTGTGTGTGCGTGCGTGCGTGCGTGCGTGCGTGCGTGCGTGCGTGCTCACCCAAGTGAATGCCATGCAGTAAGTGTGAGTGTGAAAAATGTGCCGAAGTGTCTGCAGTCTGTGGCAGTTCCCATCCAGGGGGTCTGATTCTCCGGGGGACTCACAGGAAATTACACCTTCCTGCCACATCATTCCATCTTCCATCCCTGAGCCTGTTGAGCCGCACCGCTCTCCACAACAGTCCATCTCCCCCCACTGCCACAGTTCCTGTGTACCTACCATCATAATGTTACAGCAGCCCGGTTTTTGAAAATCCATTCAATTTTCTGTCTCGGTAATGGTCCACTCTCTCTCTCCAGGGGTTTCATCGGTAATACACATTGAGCCCCGGTGCTTACTGGCCTCAGGTGACCTCAGACGGCAGATGCAATTATGACAGACCTAATGCCCCACTGAGCGGTACCGCCGGCCCACTTTAAGCCAGGCGGTGTTGGGCGCTGCATTATGCACCATGGATCACCCCCCATGCTCTCGATTGAATTTACTGGGTGACATCATCTTATATCAGAAGGCAAAAACGGGACACTTTAATGGCTATCGAATCAGTGAGGCAGCCTCACAAAGATTACAGACACACAGGAAACCGTTGCTCTGCCCGCCGTGGGCAACCTTTCCCTGTGGCACGTCTCTCTCAACAGCACAAGACACAAACATGCATAGCATCATGTTGACAATAATAGAGAACAAATTATTGATTGAGCCCGCACCAGGACTCTGGGTTTTAAAAGTCAGTTCAGTGGGAAAGGGAAAAGGTTTTTATATACCTTTGTGACTGAGGATTATACACACACAGACTTCCTAAATCTCCTGACCAGGGTTCAGAGTGGTCTCATAGTAAGCTGTGTGTCTGTGCAGTATATAGAGGACTTACGTTCAGGCTTCATATACTTTGTTGCACGTGGTGTTGCACTCCAAAAATAGCCGATCTACAAGCCCTCAACACATCGCAGCGCAACCCGTTGTGAGCTTGTGCATCGTATATTGTCCGTGAGCAACACTGGCACACAACCAAGTATAAATCCGGCTTTACGTTACAGCTGAATGGTTTTGGCAGAAAGCAATGTGGGGATCTGGAATGGAGCCTTTATTTCACAGGCGAGGGTTAGGTCGAGGTCACAGTGGGGTTTGTCTCTCAGTGTGTCCAGTCTCTTCCAACAAGGAGTTAATCAGGCGAGAGCTGCTCTAAACCCCCACATGTTGGCTAGTGGGTCGGAAGTGACTTGAAAGATGAATGTTTGGCTTTAGTCGACCCTGCGCCGCCTCGGAGATGATGTCTCCCTCTGATGTTCCACCACCTACCTCCAGTCCAGATGAAGAATAAATCAAGCAAGAGAATGTTGGTGCACGCAGGTTCCACTCATCGCAAGCAATCTAGTCGTTGTTGTCGGATAGAAACCTTGTATGTCCAAAACCGTTTGTTTTGTATTCATCGTTTTAAAAATGATTTAAAACTATTGAAAATAGCTGCTCTACAAGCACACAACGCCTCGCATCGTG
Source organism: Nannobrachium achirus (assembly GCF_963921795.1). Taxonomy (NCBI): domain Eukaryota; kingdom Metazoa; phylum Chordata; class Actinopteri; order Myctophiformes; family Myctophidae; genus Nannobrachium; species Nannobrachium achirus. The sequence goes on from NC_137827.1 coordinate 22,595,297, forward strand.
AGGCGTTGTGTGCTTGTGTGCTTGTCTATTTTCACTAGTTTTGTGCGACAGTCTGGTATGATGAAGCAGGGCTTTGCTTTACGAAAAAACATACACATTTGACACTTGGAGATACAAGGTTAGTGTCCGACAGTGACATAGTGTAAAAAAAGGGGGGAAAAAAAGAAAAACGTGGAACGTTGGATAGTACTGGAGGATCAATGTCTGGATTTAGGATTGTATCAAAGCTCCCAGGTTGCAATTGAAGGCGCCTTTCCACCCAGGATTGTCTTGTCCGTTCTGGTAAAGAATGAATCATCCAGGATCACCTCAGCCCTGTGTAGAGTTGTGATAGATGTTTCTGGTAGAAGAGGAATGGAGGGGTGGGGGTTGCTTCATAGAGCCCTTAAAGTGTCACCCAAACTGCTCTTTGTTTCAAAACAAAGGTAACAGTCAAGATCCATGCTCTCGTGCTTGAGAAGTAGGCGTTCAGCAACAACACCCTAAAGCAGGCACGTGCACACATAGACATCAAAGGAGGCTTGAGCCCCTGCCCTTTTACCCGTCTGTAAAAAGTGCCCTCTTCAGACCACACATTTTTACTCTGGTGAAAGAAATGCAAATGCCCTCTTTCCATGCCATACTGGCAGCATTCAAGAGAATTTCCTTGTTCTAACTCTCCTGAACTTGAATGCAGCATCTTATGTTAAAATAATTGCCTTCTCTGTGTAGAAATTCACGCCACATCTCCAGTGTGATTGATTATGATTAGTTCAGTGTGGTATCACGCAACGAAAATAGCTGACCTCCAAGCTCACAACGCGTCGCAGTGCGATGCGTTGTGAGCTTAGAGGTCTGCTATTTTCGATATTTCCACCAAATATTTCCACCCTTCTAGAAAGGGCCTCTCTAACATTCTCTGCATGTCCCTGCCCTAAAGCAATGACTTTTGTGCCCCCCCATGCTGCAAAACGATTTAAAAGAAATGTGTGGTCATACTGTAGTAATCTGAATACATTAATATTGTAGTGGGAAAATTGTTATAAAGAGAACACATAATCACAAATCATGATGACACTCAAGGCCATATTACTTTGTTTGTGTGTCCTTTTTGTACTTTACAGTATTATAAAGGGTAATGCTGGACTGGGCTTCCGTTGGTTTGTCTATGTGTTTTACGGTCATAATCTTCTCCTCGTGATGTGGCAGTGAAGCGAATTAGAACAGAAAACAGCATGTGGTTGGGATACATCCTCCAGTAATAAAACCAATATTGCAAGATAATTATCATGGATTTTTACAATATGCCCAGCACATTTCTCCTGGAGGGGAAACTGTCAAGCGTTCACAAATGAATTTTGTTTTTTATTAGCTCACAGTAAAACTGTGCCTTACTATCCAAGACTTAAAGCAATAGCCCTGCTTTATAGTCAAAGGAATCAGCAATAAAAAAAAGAATGCATGAGTGGTTGCATACTAATGTACTGTAATATGCAACATGGGCCACAATGCACACAGTAATGTTGTATGACACTATATGTTTTGTTTTATATGGGGGCATCACTTCACAATTCTTGGCAGTATAGTTTTTTTACTTCTGTTTGTGATACATGTGATAAGACCCTTCTATGGCATTAACCCATTAAGACCTGGAATTGTTGTATACTTTAGCTATTGAAAAAGTATGCAAATCTAAAATGAAAATGTTTGCAAATCTTTGAATATATAATAAAAAAATAGCCAAAACATAAAATAATGGTTAAAGTGGTTCAAATCTAAAGTGACACAGATTTAGCTATCCTAATGAAGTTAAATATGAATATCCCTATAGTAATCATAGAGTGTTTGTTCCATACCAGGGGTCTCCCTGTCTCTCCAGCTCTTTTAGTGAACAGAAAATACATTTTCAGGTCGAGATACCAAATTAGGAGAGAACCCCTCAACATTTTTGGAAGAGTTTGGTCCACCGTCCAGTTCCAATTTTGTCTGTTCGTCTTTGTTTTGTTCCATCACTTCCAATTTTCACTTGTTTACCCCGTATCTGGAGTTCTCGCTCCTTATTGGATGAAACTGGTATCCCAACCTGAAAATATAGGCCTTTTTTTCTGTTTACTAAAGTGCTGGAGAGGAGGGGAGACCCCCGAGCAAACACTTTATCAGCGATTGACCTCACCTAACCGTAACCGTAATCGGAATATAGAGCTATTTAACATTTATTTTACCAAAATGTATTTTAAAGTTTTTTTTTGGGGGGGGGGGGGGGGGGGGGGGGCTTTTATGCCTTTATTGATACTGTAGACTGACAGGAAATGGGGGGGAGAAATGGGGAGTGACACGCAGCAAAGGTCGTCCGGATTGGGAATCGAACCGGCGACGCCGCCAGGCATCCATGCCTATATGTGGCAGTGCCTAAGTGGTATGCGCCTGGAACAGTAGGCCAGCGGGCGCCCGACCAAAATGTATTTTAATCATTATAAATGATAATATTCACTTACACCGCCTTTAATGACAAATGTGTTGTTGGCCTTAACCCAATGTTGTGGTAATATTGTGATCTATAGGACTTGCTCCGTAGTGGGTGTCCTCTATTGATTGCGGTGCAGGTTTTAAAGCGGAGGTTGGCAATGGTTCAACAAGCCTCCGTAAATCTCATTGTGCGACATGAGACCAAAAGTTCTCCTCGGTTGCAGCATCCACATGGGACTTTCCAGATGGGCGTTGTAAAAAAAAAAAAAAAAAGTATAGTGTAAATCAATAAACCTGTGTTTTTCCCTGATTATGTAAAATGCAGGGGAGGCTGAGGCACGGCGGATCAGTCTAATGGGATGACGATCAAACGAACGCGCCTCCTATTCCCCGAACAGCCGTCGAGGGCCAGGGGAGATAGGCTACACACTGAACATACATTGTAAAATACTCACTGTTAATTTAACCCTGAAGACTGTACAAATGGAACCAAATGGACCCTTACGGCCTCAGGTCCATTTGGTTCCATTCGTATGCTAAGAGAGTACAAATTGGAACCAAAGTACTACAAAAGGACCCTTATGGGACCATTTTGTTCCATTTGTACAGTTAACCCTTGGGATTTTACTCTGTAGTATTGTTAGTACAACCCGTAACTAACTGTCCCTCTGGATAAAATGTGGCTCCCAGGAATGTACTGTTCTGTATATAATTCACACATACAGTAAAGTACTGTAGTTCCAATTTAGTGTGTACTGAGTCAAGATGAGTATATCAGTATGAATGATGATACTTATAGCCAGGCCTATAGCATTACCTTGCTGTGGGTGGAAACCTTGTAGCCTACGTTATGTCCAAAACTGTTATTTTCAGGAAATGGAAAAAATAACCTGTGTTCCAGTGGATCCAATGTATTTATGAATTAGTCGCAAGCTCTTGTAAATACTTTTCATTAGCTAAATATTCATAAAACCCACAGACAGACAGTCACTTTCAATCTAACGTCCCTATTTTGGGGTCATTATAGGCAAAAAACAGCTGTTTTCACTACTTTTTGGCAATACTGTCTGTCATCCAACAAATTGTAAAATAAGGCATGAAATTGTTAATAAAAAGAAAGATGAAAGATGGACATACAAGGTTTCTGCTTGACAGCGACGATACAGTATTTAACCATATCAGCACTTCTGAAAGGCCAATTTATGCTCCGTCGCACAACTGTGTCACACATTGAAAATAGCCGACCAAGGCTAGGGCTCACTCACACACGGACAACACCTGCGTGGCCTCCCCATCCACAGCTCTCTGCCCCGCTCCACAGAACGGAAGTGGACGAGGAAGCCTCGCGGCTGTGAGCTTGTCATTTCACGAAGTACAGTACAGTATGAATGGGGTTTAATACTGTCAAGAACCTGCGTTGGTGCTGAAGGTGGGACTTCTCTGATTCCCTCTGTGCGGCCTGTCAGAATGAGCCATGGTTCGGGCCGTGGGCTGGGCAGGTGGGATTGTCCCGCCAGGCGCGGAGATGTATGTATCAGGAAGCTGTAAATCCTCCTCGGCCTTCCATTTGTTTACGCCTCCTGTTTCCCGCCAAACAAACGACTAGATTTCCCAGGAGGGCCCCCTGAGCAACCCCCCCCCCCCCCCACCACCACCACCACACACACACACACACACACACACACACACACACACACACACACACACACACACACACACGCACACACACACACACACACACACACACACACACACACACTGCATCCTCGGCAGACATGCTTTATGGACGCCTCCGCCAGATGAAAACAGTTAAAACATCATTTTTAAAAAGGTGTGCGTTTCGTGCAGATGCCTGTTTTAAGTACATGCAAGGTGGGTGGGTGGCTCACGGAACAAGGGGATGCATGCTGTAAATCGACGTGCCGATCAGACCCCGCTCAGTCTGTTGAATAAGGGGACATTTCCATCACAGGGCAAACTGTTGCGCTCAAATCTTATTCTAATTTATCTCCCGATTCATTCGTCAACGCCTGTGTTCTGGGTGAAGGCGAGTGGGTGTTGAGGGGGGGTGGGGGTTCATGTGGGTGGGGATGAGTGGGTGCAGGAAAATAAAATCTGCCTCTCAAAACCATTATCACAGTGCTGTGATTTAAAGTTGATGGATGCTGCTTTGGTCATTTATATGTATACTATTGATTGTGTCTGAAAATGCATTAATTAGGTCTGCTTTTGGTGGTAATGTAAGTCACCAGTCTATAGAAGTTTCTATAACAGTCAAGCACATTTACTTCTCTTGCCTAAAGTATACGAATGAATAAGAAACAAATACAATTGAGTGAACATCACCATGGTACAGTAGTCATATATGTGTTAATTAGGCTGCACTGCAGTAGCAAGTCTGACACAGGACTGTCTTTTTAAAGTGGTGTGAAGCGCTCTAATTGGAGCTCAAACTGGGGGAGAATCCAGTTGTGCTTGTGCCTTGCGTTTGATTATATATTTTTTTATGTCTCTGTCAGGGGCGTCACAAGGAGGGGGGGGGAGTGGGACTGAGTTACCAGGGCCCAAGGTGGAGGGGCCTTAAAGGGATATTCCACTTTCAAAAAAACTTTTGGTCATTGTATGGTCTAATCAGGCTTGTATGAACACCCTGAACAGTTTTTAATTTGCTTCATTCAGTATTTAGATATTTGATGTAAATGTTACCAGGCCCAACACGCCCAGGCCCTCTCCACATACACACCCATTGTAACTTCAAACTCCATTTTAACCATGATAGATTCATTAAAAACACACATTATTTTTTCTGGTGACTCATAATACCCTCCTAATACGTGAGCAGACCGTGTTTTTTCAATAACCTTTTTCTTTTATTTTTAATAATTCTTTGGGAAAATGGAAAACATTAAATACAATAATATTTTATTGAAAATAAATGAAAAAAGTTATTGAAAAAACACGGTCTGCTCACGTATTAGGAGGGTATTATGAGTCACCAGAAAAAATAATGGGTGTTTTTGATGAATCTATCATGGTTAAAATGGAGTTTGAAGTTACAATGGGTGTGTATGTGGAGAGGGCCTGGGCGTGTTGGAGCTGGTAACATTTACATCAAATATCTAAATACTGAATGAAGAAAATTAAAAACTGTTCAGGGTGTTCATACAAGCCTGATTAGACCATACAATGACCAAAAGTTTTTTGAAAGTGTAATATCCCTTTAACTATGTTATACTTTAGCTATTGAAAAATAGCGAGCTTGTAAATCTGCTATTTTTGAAAAGTCGTGAAAATGTGAGCAAATCTTTGAATACCGGTATATGTATTTTTTAAAGCGAACATCTGTAACTCAAATGTTGCTTCTGGGGGGTCCCTGGAACTAAATATTTTGAGATGGGGGTCCATGGCCAAATACATATCATTTTGGGGGCCCTTCACATGAAAAGTTTGAACACCACTGACATAGAAACACAGGTTTTTCAAAAAACCTTAGAAGGATTTGAAATATTCAAAAACCTGTTTTCACGATTTTTCAAAAATAGCAGATCTACAAGCTCGCAAGCGTGGCACCGAGTGCCGCGCTGTGAGCTTGTATATCTGCTATTTTTCAATAGTTAAAGCACAAAATGTGAGTGAATCCTTGTACCCAGGGCCCGGAATTTGGTGTGACACCCCTGGTCTCTGTTGACGGTGTGTTTTATTAACATGGGGGCTCACAGACGAGGTGACATATTTCACCAGTGAAGGACGTGACCCTGGCTGTTTATTCCCCCATGATGAAATTGTCCAGAGTTTGACGACCCTCCATAAATAACCACGCTCACAGAGCGCTGGGCTCTTGGCTTCCGTTTGACCACCGTAATTATTATTGTGTAATCAAAGGCCTGCAGATGGCGTCTGCTGGAGTGAACCACAAGTCACAGCTACCCGAGAGACGTTTGACTCTCAGAGAGAGGGTACGAACTAGAAACTAGAAAGATGCAATTCTGGGAAATTGCAAGTGTGGTCGCCATGAAGTGAGTCTTACTTGCAAATGAATTCCGTCTGTGTCCCTTTTTGCCCATATATGGAGATCCCTGATGTCATCAATATAAAGCCCATATCTTGGAATGCCCAATTGCCCATATTAGTCCATGCGGGCCATACGAAATGTTGCAAACTATATACAGTCTATACTGTATAGTAGTCTCATGTATTCTATGACGTCAGACATCTATAATGTCAGTGGGTTAGGGTTAGGGTCCATATTTGGGATGTTTAATTTTTGCATTTTCCTATAACGTACTCGTAAGCAGACGAGTCCCGATGAAGCAGGTCCATTTGACATATGGCCCAAGTGCATGCCACCAAAACTGTGGGAGGCAAAGTTTATCTGGAAAGATGGATGGCAGAAAGTCGAAAGTACTAGTATTGTGTGGTTGCAACCACACTACCACACTAACAAACTATTTGTACCCTCTCTGAGTTAAATTAAAGGTGCTATAATTCATATGTCTTTGTTAAAATAAATGTTAAATAACTCTATATTGTAATAACTGGTTTATCCCCAATCTCAAGCTCTTTAGTAAACAGATGTATTTTGAGGGATACAGATTTCATCCAAACAGGACTGAGAACCCATACAGGATACAAGAAGATAAACAAGTGGAGACTCATTTGGAACTGGAACACAAGCTGTTGGGTTCTCTTTCCTGATTGGATGAAATGTGTAACCCAACTGAACATTTAATGAACAAACACTATAGCAATTATTACTATCAGAATATAGAGCTTTAACTTTTTAACAATAAACCTTTGGTTTAACCATAAAACAATTAATTAAATAAGTACATTTAAATTAAATAAGGATTTTACAGGGTAGTTTTAACCATGCATGTAATAAATCAGACATAGCCTATACACATGGACTTAGTGAAGCAGAAGGAAGACATTCTGCTTGCCTTCTCTGTTGGTTTAAAATTTGGCCAGTGCTTTACTTAGTTTCTCATGGGCATGAGCCGTCTCCCATTCTAATGCATCCTGTCTGTGAAAGCCACATTACAATACAAATAGGATATTCTCCTCGCACCAACAATCCTCCTATACCCTGAGAGGAACACATCATCAGGGCCACACTAACCCAATTAAAGACAATCAGCAGACCTGGTGGTACACAGTTTGATCTAATTTACTGTCAATTAATGGCCATCATATGGCAGGAGCTGTCTGTTAACACCAGAGCAGCTGAGAAGCAGGAAGGCACAGCAACAGGAAGCCTGGGAAACGCTGCAGTGCCTTTCACTTATGATTGAGTTCCTGAGTACAGATTTGTGAAATCTAGTTTTTACAGTTTCCTCGCCATGTCACTGCAGCTGTCTGAAAAAACAAAACAATAATACAAGTATGTGAACGGTCACAGCTTGTCCGTATGTATGTATCTCTGTCATTTTCTGACACTGTGGTTCTATGGGTTTGTCGCTCTGACATCATGCTCTGGCTTCATTATGATGTCACACAAACAGAATCCAATTATGCCCATATATGGAGTTCGTTGATGTCATCAATATTAAGCCCATATATGGAGGCCACATCGGCCACATACCACACTAACAGAATCCATATATGGCCAAGACAGATGGCCAAGACAGCCCATATCTGTGTGGCTGGTTCTACAGACAGGGATCTCCATGTATGGGCATAAAAGGGTATGATGTCATATAGACATCATAGGACTTTCACATAATGAATAACTGAGTAAGCATGTTTGAGCTCTCACAGCATATCTCCATATACAGTACATGGATCTCCATATGGGTACCAGGGGTCTCCATATATGGGTAACTGGTCCAATATACATCACTGGCCAGATGGCCTTTAGGGCGAGGTCGCATGTCGCCCTGAGGAGTCTTACTAGTATTTGTGGCTATATTTAGCCAAAGATTATTTATCCACTAGGGGATGCATGGTGTGAAATATTACAGTTACAGTACAGTACTGTACAGCCGTCATATTGTTCCAGATTAATAACTCATTCCATTTCCTCTGTAATTCACCATGCAATGTGGTTCTGTGGATCAGCCGTCCCACACCATGCTTTGTCAGCGCAATTTACTGCCCCAATAGATTCACAGTATGGACAATCTATAAAGTGTTCACTCCGCACTCCCTCGTAGCAGTTAGAAACTGTGTTGCAGAGGGAGAAATTAGAGGACCAAGCAAACAGGATCAATAAACATATTATGTGCTGTTGTTAATGGAAATGTCATCGGCAGAAATCTCGCAGCTCTATTGAACGATGGACCAATTTCCCTGACTCTCCATAAACCACTCGCATGTAAAACTGCAGGAAATTCCCAGGATTGTTAAGCATGTACAGTAGCACCAAACCCCAACAAAAAGATGACCAAATTTTCCAAACGATTAAATTTAACTGCATCCACCCCACCCCACCCCACCCGTGCATCCCAGCTGTGAATGGACGCGACTTGAGAATGGAAGAGGAGAGGTTCTCTTGGAAGATGAGTTGTGACTAATAAACATTTACAGTGCGGTGTATCTGCTAGCCGCTAGCCTTCTATGCCCTTCCATAATCCCCTCCTTATTGAGTTATCATAAAGTGCGGCGTGTCTTGTATCGGCGGTTGATTGACCGTGTCACTCAGTCACTACAGCACCTCCGTAGGGCAGCAGCATCAGCACAGAGCGCGGTCACGGTCGTGTCCATGGGTCAGTGAACGTGGGGAGAGTCCATCCCTTTTAAGCTTTCATTTTCAGCAATGACCTTCTCTCAGTCCTGTGAGACATCTCCACCTGGTTGTTATGATATTAACTCATACAAGGGGAGACATTAAGATACTGTAAATCTTGCTCGGTTGTTTTTTGTTGTAATTGCTTTCAGCAACAAACCTTACCTGATATTGTCTTACCACACAGTACCGCATAAGCAATAAACTTGATTATATGAATTTCTAAATAGAAATATGCATTAATCTTACACAAAAACGCTGCAAATATGAAAAAACAAATTAACTTCAGTATGGTGAAATACCCCAGATGGTTGAAGTGATTGTGCTCTTTGGGTATAGCGCACAATGAGATAATTTGACAAAACATATTTGAATGATTTTGCAAATGAGAATTTGACAGCCTACATCTTAGATTAAAGATAAATTGAATTACAACATCTCTGCAGAGAACAGGGGGATGGGGGGTTGGGATTCCATAAAAACAGGCCTATTTGTTGGAGAGCAATTGCTTTGCGGTCTAATTCCCATTGCAATTGATTTCCTCTAATATGCGAAAGAGAAGCAGATCTTTTCGGTAAATCATGTTTGCTTTGCCGTTTCCTTTCAAAATTCATTCCCCACATGTGCAAATGTGGCAAAGTGGGGCTTGTATAATCAGTTTTACAGTATTGAACAGGAGCAGCTTTACAGTAATGATCCTCAGCTTCACCACTTAAAACCTATTTTATACTTCCGTAAACCAGTGGGATCCGGCCGTCCAGGGACCCCCAGGGGTCCTTATGGGGGTTCTAGGGAGTCCCCTGCAAAATGTGTTAATATAGCACCAAAATCAGTTTAACTACTTAAATCCTATACACATTATTTAAAGAAAATGCTATTTTCGAACAATTTGAATTGCTTAATCTGAGTGGAGGAGGTAGCCTACTGCAGTGGTTCTCAAAGTGGATTCCAGGGACTCTGTGGGTTCCTTTATGGGGTCTAAATTGACCCCATTTGACCTCATACAAGTCTGTAACTCTGGCAGTGTACACTCTGCCAGAGTTAAGGGGAGACCTTGAAATCTGAAAGAGAAGGGTTAGGAAACACTGGCCTAATAATGTATGCATTATTGTGGCCAAATTTAGACTCCTAGTGGAGAGAAGTGAAATGCAGCTGATGAGTCCTGGGCCTCCCACTGATTTATCTTGGTTGTGCCCGTCTGTCCTGGCTCAGCTGATAGTCCTAGTTATCTGTCATCAGCTCTCATTGAAGAAATCACAGGCATTTTTACTCTGTGAAAAGACTCCTGAATGATCTCAGTATTATTTTTCCACTCGGTCAGCCTAGCAGGGGCGAGAAATCAGCCAAATCCAGTCGCCCGCACCTGCTTGTTGACGCAGGAAGTGTGAGCTGAAGGGAAGCAGAGGATGATGAAGCGATGACAGCGACAGGGCAGCAGGTCTCTTGTTAACACTTGACCCTGATTGGCAGCCAGCGTTTGGTCCAATTTGCATTCCTCTCTGTCAGGGACGTGCAGAAAATGTTAGAGAGGCAGGTGCTGAAATGACTAAAAGGGCCTTTTGGTGAAAACATTGAAAATAGCAGACCTCCAAGCTCACAATGCGTCGCACTGCGGTGCGTTGTGAGCTTGGAGGTCGGCTATTTTCAATACTTGATACCACACTAAACTAAGCATAAAAAGGCAATACTGGAGATGTGGCATACAGAATGGATTTCTACACAGTGAGGGCAATTCTTTCAACATAAGATGCTGCATTCAAGTTCAGGAGAGTTTGGACAAGGCAATTCTCTTGAATGCTGCCTTCAGGTATGGCATGGAAAGGGAGCATTTGCATTTCTTTCACCATAGTGAAAACGGCATTCATGCATGGTCTGGAGAGGGCACTTTTTACAGACTGTTAAAAGGGCAGGGGCTTAAGCCCCCTTTCATGTCTACAGTATGTGTGCACGTGCCTGCTCTCTGTGGTCAGACTGGTGACCTGTCCTGCATACAGTAGTAGGACAAGTGCCCTCAATACAGTCAGTTGGCATGGCAACTCCATGACTGGACCCAAGAGTGGATCCCACTGGGTACAAAAGGCATTTGCATTCATTTTAGCCTCTAATAAGAGCTAATGTGGCACACACAAGGGTTTTGTTAAGTAGACCATATAACATTTAAAACCAATTAGGATTTAAATGTTCAGAGGGGAATTACCACCAGACAGTAGCTATCTTTGTCACATCATAACAGTTATCAGTCCTATACGGCTGATAACTGTTATCACCCTCTCAGCCCTTTTCTCACTACTGTTACCCAGAGCTATACTGGGTGTGCATGTGTGATCAAATATTAAGTGCCTCTGCTACTGTACTTACCAAGTTGTGCTACTTAAATTGGTTTGTTGACACAGTACCTTACTCTATGGCTTTAAAATAATGATTATAATTATGTAATATAATGCGTATTTGTTATTTGTGTTGTAAATGTATCAAAATGCTGGGATTCTTGGCTAATAGGCTTGGTTCTGACATCTACTTCCATCAAACTGTGAAACTCCTCGAATCTTGGAGCTGAATTATATTAGTCTGGTGGCAGAACTGTCTTGGGGAAGGAAATGAAACAAAAGCCCCAGGTGTCTGCTGGGTAATGATGCTGTGTACAATACGATCATGCATGGCACGGTGACTGGAAGTGACGGGAGTTACTGTACTGTATGTCCTGGCATAGAGTGTGCCTATCCTAGTGTCCTAAAATTGAAGCAATGAACACCTGTAGCTGTCTTTGTCCACAGTTCATTTCAGACAGTAAACACAGGAATATGACACATGCAGAAATAAACATGGATGGAGAAAGGGAAGGGGCAGGGGGCATGGAAAGGTTCATACAGTAGTCTTGTGGAATAAAAGGTATCAGAGGACAAAATGAGAGTGGATGAAAGTGAAAATTCCTCAGCAGATAATTATTCTGAGCTTGATACTGTCTGTCACAAACTGTCACCAGTGCCACAAGTGTATTATAATTGTGTGAGGTTTGTTAATTCAACTGTCTGAGGTAAATTAGTGTCCTTGAATTTTGCACTCCACACTAGAACAATAATACCTCACTCTGTCTTTTTGACATTTCTGACTTGTTTTCCTTGTTTGTTTCTTTCTGTATTCTTTACCCCTTTCTTGAAACTGCAATTTTTGGAAGCTTGTACAGCAAATAATTTCACCCACTCTTTTATACCTGTAAACTTAATTGTGACGTAATGAATCTGAATAGATAGCCCACCACTGTTAGAATTGTCATCAGTCATGTGGAGACAGCTTCAGTTAATAACTTTAAGATGATTAAACCTGAAGATATAAAACGATTATTGAGCAGCAGTTGGCAGATTCATTTTTTGTTCTGTTTTTCTTTTTTTATATTACCATTTAGGAAATCTCAGCTGAGATGACGTAAAGGAGAGTGTTTGTCTGTGTGTCTGGAGCTAATCTCACAAACCGCCGGACCGATCAGCGACACGTGCTGCTGCCTGTAGGCTACACGTAAGTAGCTCCAGCCTCCAATAATTTCTATCCACATGGGGTTTATATTTTTTGAAATATTGAACTTTAATTTGACAACAGGACTCTGATCAGGCTGAAACATTGCCCAACGTTTGAGTCATACTGTACTATTGGATACATCAGCGATTCTCAACCCGTGGGCCGTGAGGATATTGCATGTGTCCCCCCAAAACACTACGATTTACATTTATAATAACAATATACTAGAAGTTAGAGCCACGTAGTATAACATTTATGTCATCAGTATATGCCCATATATGGGCATGTGATGCGGTTTTGTCTGATTCATAGTGAGGAGCCGTGGTGGTCCGCAGGCCAGCCCACCTTTTTTTTAAACCTTGAACCGTGAGTTTTCATTGTGATCAATAAAGACCTAGTAAAATTAAAAATATGTTTTTCACACTTTTAGAGCATATATCCGTGGTCATCATATGGGCATACCTAACACTAACACTAGATGCCAAAAAAGAAGAACATTTTTGTGTATTTTTATATCAAAAGTCCATAAAAAAAACAATCTTAATCACTAGTTGATTACATTCACCTGTTTGATTCCAACTCCTCCAAACACAGCTGATTTTAATTACAGAACTACTCTGTTTTGAATCTCAAGATGACGTCCAGACTGTGTATTAGCCTACTCATTGTCAGCAAACTAAAATATGTATCTGAAAACATAATAGGTTAGAATAATAAGCAACTTGGTAACAAACATTCTCGACGCATTGTGAGCTTGTAGATCTGCTATTTCCACTATTTTTGAAAATGTTTTTAAACTATATGAACATTTTTTTACATGGAAACGATTATGACAAATTGATTATGACAAAATAATTGCGATTATGTCAAATAATTGCGATTATGTCAAATAATTGCGATTAGACGATTATTATGTAATAATTGTGACCGGCCTAGCCATGAACGTTTTGGGGATTTTCACGTGGGCCCTGAATCTGATCCAGAAAAGGTTAAGAACCACTGGGGTACATCATCAACTGTCATCATAGTTGACTGATATCACAGGATGTCCGCTTGAAATTCATATTCATTCTTTTTGGAGCCACATTGGAGCCACAGAGCTAATCTCACAAACTGCTGAAGCGATCAGGTCCAACTTTGCACTCACATGATTTACATTTTTATCACAGTTTCACTGCTGTATCTCATGAGTAAAACCACTCTCCAATCAAATTAATTTAAATCTTACTATGAAAATCATAATGTAATATGGTAACCATATAATTTGAATGATTATCAATTATTTGTTATATTAAGTTGTATATTATATTAAGTGGAGGTTATTTCACCACTTAAGTACTAATAATAATGTTTGTCAGAATTGTGTGCATCAATTTGTGGAAATGCTAAAACTGCAGACCATCCCTGAGTAGTCCACTGGGTGGTGCTAGAGTGGAAGAAAAGGTAAAGAGTCAACATGCATAAATGTAGCCTGGGGCCAGCCTATATACTAATGCAGCTAACTTGTTTTAACATGTGTGGGGATGTCTAGCTGGCTAGGCTAGCATAAATGTACAGTGACATTGTTCAGAGCCTAATGGATTGATCCAAACACATTCAGGGGCGTCACAAGGGGGAGAAAAGTGGGACTGAGTTACTATAGGGCCCAAGGTGGAGGGGCCTTAATTATTTTATACTTTAGCTATTGAAAAATAGAAGATATACAAGCTCACAGTGCGGCAGCGAGTGCCACACTGCAAGCTTGTAGATCTGCTATTTTTGAAAAGTTGTGAAAATGTGCGTAAATCTTTGAATATATGTATTTTTTAAGCGAACATTTGTAACTCAAATTTTGCTTCTGGGGGCGTCCCTGGAACTAAATATTTTGAGATGGGGGTCCGTGGCCAAATACATATAGTTTTGGGGGTCCTTCACATGAAAAGGTTTGAGTACCACTGACATAGAAACATGTTTTTTCAAAAAACCTTAGAAGGATTTGAAATATTCATTTCAAAGACTTGCAAAAATTTTCACGATTTTTCAAAAATAGCAGATCTACAAGCTCGCAGCCCACGCCGTACTACTTTGTACCTACTTTGTAACTGCTTTGTACCTATAGTGTTTTATATTTGTTGATTATATGTACTATATTTTGGTGTTATTTCTATGCTATTTTGATGAGTTCAATACATATAGGACCACAAAGGAAACAAGTACCCAGGACATTTTTACATGAGTCTGTGTGTACCTCCTGCTGTTTACATTCCTGTCTAATAAAGTATTCAATCAGGGCTAATATGCTTTGGCGAAAGAGTGTCATGCAACAATTAACTCAACAAAAACTATGCGATTTCAATTTAAAAAGTTATCGAATCATAAAATCATAAACTAGTCTTCAGATCTGTTAACAGTACGAGACGCCTTTCAGAATGCAACAAGTCGGGATTACAGTAATCACCCGTGCACGCACCAAAATTACACATTATCTGTAATTATATCTGTTGTTTTCTGTCCAAGGACAGTGTTTTACTTCTCAAGCACTGCAAGAAAAAGTTATGAATAGTGCATGATGATATATTGATGTCTCAGAATCATAACTGTAGGATTTGCCTTCCTGTACTTACCAGGACAGTGTTTGTCAGTAAAAGTCACTGGGTCAGATAATTGAGTAAAAAGAGACAGATGGTGGCAGCATTTACTGCTGATTACATGGAGGTCATAAAGTGCCTTTCAATAGCAGGGGTGTCCAAGCCAATGCCATAAAACTGACAGAGCCTGAGTCTTAAAGCCAATGCCTCACCCGCCCAGGTGTACAGCACTGGGGTTCAAAGTGGGCAAGACCGGTGGCAGACTCCAGTACATAGCTTGTTTGGCAAGCTAGTTTAAGCACATTAACCCTAGTGTTAATATAAATGGAGAAAAAATATATATATATTCAAAATGTTGAACTTTCAGGGGCACAGCGGCGCAGTCAGCAGCGCTGTCGCCTCACAGCTAGAAGGTCCTGGGTTTGATTCCCCCGGGGACGCTGCGGGTGTGTTCTCTCCTCTGTGTCATCAGTGTCATGTGAAAGGGCCTTTCTGTGTGGAGTTTGCATGTTCTCCCCGTGTCCCCTAGGGTACTGTAGGTACCCTTACAAAAACATGCAGTAATCCTGGTCTCTACTGCCTCCCCCTGGTCAGCTGGGGCGCCTGATGGAGTGGAAAGGAACTGGTTTGGAATAACGTGTTCCTTCCACGCACTACATCCAACCGGGGACACTCCCTCCTGTCAGGTGATAAGACGTGGCTTGCTAACTCCTCATGCCCCAAAAGGAAGCATGAGCTCAGTTCGGGGCCTCCCCCGCTTGGCAGAGTGAGAGTAGTGCCCAGGATTACAGTTTAGGCATTGGTACCGGAAGAAAAATGTGTGACAAAAATCATGGGATAAAGATTCATGGGAAAATGTAGTTTTTTAACTTGCTTTTAAAATGTTTGTTTTTCAAGAAAAGCAAAAATAGCAGACCTAACAAGCTCACATATATTATATGTGTCGCATCACAATGCTTTGTAAGCTTGTAGATAAGCTATTTTCGCTATTGTATGATGAACTACTTACAGTAGCCTACTGTAGCTACGTATATGGCTATAAGTGGTTAAAAAGTAGCTAGCTAAATTACCAGATACTTTTTATAAAAAGTAACTGAACTACACTAAAACTCTCTTCTAAAATAAGTAGCTACCATTGAAGTTACCTTTGTACCATGTGGTTGGAAATGTGGTTGAGGATGTCATGACATTGAGTGATTGAATAAAACATAGCTGAAAAGCTACAAATTGATGAGATCGAGATGGACTATTCTCTCTTTGATCATGTGATAATATAATCTGATAACCTGCATATGCAAAATGTCCATATTACTGTATATGGTGTTTTTCTTCTCTGTGTCGAAGGTCTTGGCCTCTCCACAAGATAAAGTCACTTGAGAATCTCCGGAGGGTTATGTCGAAAAAGCACTTTATGTCTGTTCTCTTCAAAACAGTTGAGTTGGCATATTGTAGCAACGGGCATAACGGCTGTCACTCACAGAGAATGAAATATTCCATACCAGACGCCCCCGGGTTTCAACCAGAAGTGCATGGAATGGCAGTATACTGTATACACAATGCAGTAAATATAAATAGTAGATGCTGATCTAGGGCCATGCGCAGTGTCATGAAATGACACAAGGCCATGGAGCGAGCAGTGCTCCTCGGCAAACCTGCTGGACTATGCAAAATGGATTATAACAACAAATGGTTTATTAAATCAGCTGAGATTTATGACCGTCTGGATTGAGGGTGAAGGGAGGGGGAATGCTGCAGCTGTGGATGTTGATACTTGAATGCAACAAAATGACATGTTAGATTTCCAGACAATTTCAGACGTTGCGTTCGTCCACACGCGTCGCCACATAGTCGGAGTAATAACACGTCGGACTGATGTATTCCTCCTGGCAATGACCTATCCTATAACTTTTTGTAGTCTGTGCTAATGGTCTTTTTATTAAGTAACAACAAGCCATAACAAAGAGAAGTGTCATCTTCATTAAGTTGTGTTGCCATGCTGTGTAGTGTTATTGGTATTTATCTCCGCAATGGGGAGAAAATAGCTTATACAGCCTACGTACTAGGCTGTATATAGCCTAGGGATTTTTCTCTGCAATGTTCTAATGCTTAATTTCCTGTGATGCATCGTGAGCTTGTTGATTGTCTATTTTCAAAGTATAGATTCTTTGGTCTGAACTTAGGCTTTAGATTTGTTTTTGCAGGATGTTGCCATTATGTTCCATGATGCTGTAGGTTTTGTTGCAGGGCCTTGATTACTGCTTACCATACATTTAGATTAGTCTGGCGTCTGGACCTGTCTACACACCAGGGCTCTAGACACTGTTTACCGATCATTCTGATGTATTTGTCTACCAACTCCACGCGACAGGCAATCAATATTCCAATTACAGGTGGATTCCCACTCTAGCACCACTGAGCAGTGAACATCAATCAATATCTTTGTCAAAATGAATGCCACCATATGTACAAACTGTGTCTGGGGCACTAAAGCCAAATGATGAAAGCTTTCTTTTTTCCGATAAGTCAAGTAATACAATCCCTCCATACTATCAATTTATGTCATGACATTATAAAGGAAATGCTTAAATAAATAACAAAACAGAAAGCTGTGGTTGGTAGGTGTTGACACACACCATTACATTTATTGTCAATGTATACTGATGCGTAGCACAGATGGAAAGGCATTTAAAATGTCCAACTCAGAGAAAGCATCTGTTTCTGCGTTTTATGCGATGCCATGCTAGCATTCATTCTATAAGTGTTATGGAGCAGCCCTGAAGGGTTTGTCCTTACTATGATGGGTTTCAAGGGAGCAGTAATCAAGGGTGACCTTCAAACACCATGCAACATGACAAGAATCCTGGCAGTGGAGGTTGCCCTTCGTTGTAGCCCTGTGAAGCTTAAACCTTACCCCCAAGGAGTATGTAATTGTTATTTGGCTTTAAAAGTCAGAGGGGAATTGCAACAAGATTGTTCACATATTCTGTTGCTCATAGAATATGACCCCCAAAACATTTAATAAAATATTGATATTTTTACTTATTACTGTACATTATATATTATCTTATAATTTATGAGGAAACTAGTGCAGCCCTCATCTAAATCCATAGGAGGTAAATGAGCGTGAAAGCTTGTCCTTGCTGCTGATTGGGTTTCCTGGCATGTGGCTGTCAGCACAAGTTAACATGGAAAGACCCTCGTCACCAGAACTGACGTGTGTCCGTTGTGATTGGCTGGCATCTAATGAGGAGATGGAGCCCTCTGTGTCTTCTATTGTTGTGAATGGTCATAGTTAAGACTGACGAGTGACGAGGCCTGAGCAGTTCAAGGACGTTTATTACTTGCGCCAGGCAGAGCGCACAAGTACTGCATTCGTCTGCGTATGTAGGTAGGTAGGTAGGTAGGTAGGTAGGTAGGTAGGTAGCTGTGTGTGTGTTTAAGCCCGTAGCCATTCAGGGACCAGTATTTCTGGTAACGTTATCATTAACAGCCAATGAGGGACCAGAGAGAGTTATAAGAGTCAGCTTCTGTCACTTAGGAATGTGTCATTTGATGGATCGCAACAGGTGCATAGGTGTATGACGTCACAGGTTCGTTTGGGCGGGAACATTTTAGGCGGGATTCCTTTGGGCGGGAACATTTTGGGCGGGAACATTTTTTTTGGCGGTATTCCTTTGGGCGGGAACATTTTGGGCGCGAACATTTTGGGGGGATTTCTTTGAGCGGGAAGATTTTGGGGGGGCTTCGTTTGAGCGGGATTCGTTTGAGCGGGATGTGTCCAGGTCAGAGATCATGATATGGCAGGCTAAATGGAACCTGGAGTACATGTCCTTATGTGCCCCTGCTCGTGGCTGTCTACCAGCACCTGTGCTAGGGGGGCTGTCGTCCCTATTTGGAACATGCATGTTGCAATATGCACAATCCTCGCCTTATTCATACAACAGTTAGCTCATACAGCTGTCTGCATGCATGTGTAGTTTAGGTTGTTAGATAACAGGTAAGGTGGTTCTAAAACGTCCTCACGGTCTGCTCAGACGGTGCATGAAGAAGGTAATTGTTCTTCTAACTTTTCTCAGGCTCTCTCTCCCTTTCTCCTTGGCTCTCAGCCTAGATAGGCACCCAATGCGATATACAGCTGTCGCTGTGTACACACACACACACACACACACACACACACACACACACGCACACGCACACGCACACGCACACACATGCACACGCACGCACACGCACGCACACACACACACACACACACACACACACACACACACACACACACACACACACACACACACACACACACACACACACACACAATGCGGGGAGAGGCCCCAAGGGTTCTGCCCCCCTCTTTCTCTCTCTCTCTCTCTCTCTCTCTCTCTCTCTCTCTCTCTCTATCCCTCTGCCTGCACACGCACACACGTGTTTGATATCAACATTTAAATATATATTTATATATAAAATAAATACAATTAATAACTGTATGTTTTGAATTATTATTCAAAGTAAAAATAATTAAAATAGAACCTATGGTCTGAATTGTATGGATGAAGTGTTCCTTGTGTCTGTGTATTTTTAGATGCTGGAAAGACAGTCTAGGTGTTTGGGCTTACCTTAGTGGTTCATAATTAGCAGGGTTAGAGGTAGGGGGATTGCTTTTTTCTGCTGAGCCTACCGGTATACCTCCTAACCCCTAGCCTCAGAAAGGTTAAATATATTAATAAAACAAAACATAATCCACAATCAAAATAGTTCATTGGTCATAGTTGGTGATATTGGCCTAACATAATTTATATAATAGCCTAGTATACTGTATAATCACAATATGTTGTTCGTTGTACACTATACATAAGGCTTGCATGGACAGTCATTGTAAGGTACAGTACAGTTATGCCACACTTTGCGAACATGTGACTGTCACATTAGTATAAAATGTAATCCATAAAAATAGTAAGAATATATAGTATAGTTATATATAGGTATGTTTGGTGTATTCACCTGTGTGAGTCCCATAGCTCTTGAGAATGATGATGGACTTTCGACTTGGTCACTTTGCCAACACTTGACTGTCATATTACTATGAATGTAATCATTAAAAATATACAGTAAAAAATGATGTCATACTGTACAATTGGACCCCAAAATATAAACAGTAAAATAAATCAGGCCATGAAAAGAATCATGTGGCACTATCAGTAGGTCTACCATTCAAATGTCATTGTTCGAAAATAGCAGATCTATAAGGTTTTAGCATTAACCAACCGATGGATATTATCATAGAGTGAATGGATGAAATCAGTATCTAGTATGTAGAGTGTATGGAGTTCTAATTTAAGACTACTACTACGCAGGATATTCAACATCACCAAGGTGCATCAGTAACAATGTATTTTATTGTTACTTGGCACACATGACCGAGTATTGGGCAGGGAGGGGATGATGCTTCACCGTTATGGTTTTATCTATAAGTAAACAGAAACACATAATGATCATACAACACAATAATGACATCACATTTAACAATTGATCATACAAAAAAGTACCAAAGAGATGTGATTATTGATTAGCTACCATTGAATAGATTAAGAGTACAGGCATACATATAACAAACGCTATTCAATGCTACCTGTCTATTTTCTTGTTTACCCTATACAATAAAAAAAACTCATACACATCAACATAACTACACAACCCATCAACAAAACATCAACGCACATTACATCACAACAACACAAAAACACTTGAAAACATGCAAAACATGAAAACAAAAAGTCACAATATATTACTAGCAATGTGACCCCTCCCCTACAACGCCTATTCCTTTTACAAGATATGAGCGGGGGCCTTAACAAACAGAGAGAACATTGAACACTGCAAGTAATCTGTACTGGTATTGGACACTGACCGTCCTTTCGATACAAGTCTTAATAAAGTAAAATAAATGTAATGTTGTTGTGATACTCACTCATTTTCAACTCGACTACCTCCCCGTGTCAACAAAACTACACCGCAACAACACAGCTAATACCATCACATCATCACAACACTACTGCAACATTATGACATCAGCACAACAACTACAAACATGAAACACAAAACATAAAAACATGAGACATCTAGAAAACAACAATCATGACAAGATAAAACGTGACAACATAAAACAAAACGTGTACCATACACAACCTAATACATAAAATATATTAAAAAAACAAGATGCTAAATATTAAACAAAACACAACAGACAAAACAAGGGTCCAAAATGTACATCCTATGTTTGAGAATAGTGTACTATGGCTCAAACAAAAAAGTAAATGCCGAATAATAATGCATTGCATACCACTGTGTTGAGATGTACTCACACATACTAACTAATTTCAGAAATCTTTGAGGGACAGCAACATAATATACAGTAGGCCTATCTTCAAAACACCTTATGTTAGTGCTGAATAAATGTAGTTGGTTGAATACATACAAGTCTTAATAAAGCAAAAATAAAATGAATGTTGTTGTGATACTCACTCATTTTCAACTCGGCTACCTCCGGCTCCCCGTGTCAACAAAACTACACCGCATCAACACAACTAATACCATCACATCATCACAACACTACTGCAACATTATGACATCAACACAACAACTACAAACATGAAACACAAAACATAAAAACATGAGACATCTAGAAAACAACAATCATGACATGAAGATAAAACACATCAGACTTGACAACACAAAACAAAACGCGTACCATACAAAACCTAATACATAAAATATATAAAAAAAACAAGATGCTAAATATTAAACAAAACACAACTGACAAAACAAGGGTCCAAAATGTACATCCTACGGTATGTTTGAGAATAGTGTACTATGGCTCAAACAAAAAAGTAAATGCCGAATAATAATGCATTGCATACCACTGTGTTGAGATTTACTCACACATAATAACTAATTTCAGAAATCTTTGAGGGACAGCAACATATATACAGTAGGCCTATCTTCAAAACACCTTATGTTAGTGCTGAATAAATGTAGTTGGTTGAATACATTATTTGTCTGCAAATCTTACACGTGAAGTATCAGTAGTTAGATTATCCTTAGAATCCATAGAATATAACAATATGTTGAGGATTATTCAAAATGTTGTTTATTTCACAACATATTTAATCAGATTCAAGCATGAATTATATACATATAAGATAGACAAAACACATTGTCAAAGTTGAATCCATATCTGATACAGTTGTGGAATTACAATGCAAGAAAAGAATACCAACAGTATTGAATAAACACCTCTATAGTGACCCTTTGGCATTCCCTCCCATTTATGCTCCTCTTCACACCAATCGGTTGCTGTTTCTTGTTTGGACAAAATTCTGTCTCTCTCCATCCACTACCAATGAAACATGTTTTTCAGTTGCTTTGTATTAATGTTCTGTAGGCCTATATTCAATTCTTATTTAAACTTGATAACAGTAAAAAGAAACCTCTCAGGTGTAGTATAGTGACTCAGCGTATCATGTTTTCTTTTTTCCTCCACAAAATGTGGTTTTATCAAATCGATGAAAACAAATTAATCTAATGAAACCTGTGTATAATTTGTTATCACTTTTACCACATAGTAATGTTTAGTGTGTGAATATGTTACCAAATGAATATACCTCTGTTACAGATGGTTAAACCACCTATACATGACCTGGTATGAGTGAACATGGTATATGTGCATCCTGGTTGTTAGATTTTAATTGTGATTTGCCATCTTTGAACATGCATCCTATATACAAAAAGGTTGTCTGGCTCCAGCCCATAGACCCGCCCACTTCCAGCGCAGAGTCTGAAATCAGGGTATAAAAAAGGAGAATGTGAGGTCTGCATCAGTCTTCTGTTTGATATGGATAACATACATGCAGGGCTACAACAACAGGATTCCGGCAATCCATCAACCAATCCATTTTCCATCTTCACTACAAATGTAAAATCCCATGGCTTAAGCGAGGAAGATGGCGAACCTACAATCTTCTCCGGAATAATTTTTAAAGATGGACAATATATTCCCATTGGCATAGATCCCTATTTTGATAGACTTATGTATGGTCGAATTAAATGGATGAATGACACTGACGGAGGCAAAAATATTCCACCCAATGACCAATCAATTTATGCCTGTGAAGCCGCAATGTGTGGCCTACCCCCACAGCAGAATGTCCCCATCAGCAATTCAAACACTGATACTGGTTTCAATTTTAAATTGGCGCAATTTGCGTGGTTAGGTGACCGCAGTAACATGAAGCACACGGGTGTGGAAGATCATCACCGTTGTGCAGCTTGCAAACTTGCGCTTTCGAAGTTTTTGCCAGGTGATACATTTTTAAATCAACATGCCTACTTCACCAGAGGAGAATGTCCTTATCTCAAAGCGAACTATACACCTGAACGGATAAAAATTGAAATTGGACAGGAAAGGTTTCGAAGAGGATTTGTTGCACATCCAAATGCGATCGCAGCACCGGATGCGTGGAAAGTATCTGAAGTGAAATTAACAAACAGGATATATGTGACGCTGGCTGCACAGGAATGGTGTTACTTGTGTGGACGTTCACCGGGTGATCATGTGCAAAACTGTTACCAAAACATGACAGAGCTCATACAAAGACTTAACAATGGCCTTCTCGAATTAAAGTTATAGTTACATTAGTTCATTGTCCTTGATTAAAAAGGAGATCGTAGTATGGTTTTTGGCTTAGTTCCACAGGAAACCTTTATCTATCTTATATAACATTGAATAACAGGCGGATAAAACAGTAGTTCCCATACTGTGAGTTGAACCCGGGCTGCTGGGGGTGAAAACCAGGAATCCTAGCCGCTTGACCATATGGAATGCAAATCCTACAAACTGTACACACTATATCATTCATAAAGTGTAGAGGACCAACTATACAACACAACTATGCGACATCAACAGGCTTGCATAATACCTAATCAACTACTGTATATTCTTCACAAATATACACCACCAACAGAAATCATCAGCATCGTCACTGCACATTGGGAGTAGCACACAAAACATCACACACAAAACATTAAAAAAACATAACTCTTGCATTCACGTGAAGACAAAATACACAATATGTTCTAATAATAAAGTGTTCAACAGACTTTTGCTCAACAACCTTTTAATATCAATTGGCTGTGTAAATAACTGAAAGTTTATTTTTTTTCTTTTGCATAGGTGATGGGAAAGTATGGTTTCAATGTATAGTTTGGATATTTGTTTTTGTAATTTTACTGTTAAGTTAATGATAGGATCATGGTTTACCTATGGTCATAGCTATGGATATGCATCTTTATGTATAACCTTGTTTATCTGAACTCAATCTGGAGTAAGAGTGTTTTCTAAATGCCAAAACACTTCGCTAATACATAGCAAAATATGATGATATCCTAGAAAACACATTAACATCAAACATCACCTATATCAAATTGTGTCTACAGTACACTATCTACACTACAGTATACTGAGCATACTAAAACCTCTATTATTCACCATTGCATTTCGTGAAATGAAAACCTACAGTACATTTTTTAGAAGCGTGAATAAACTTTAACTATGCCTAAAACAACATAAAAACTTGTTGCAGAGTCTCACACTATCTCATGCATGTTGCTATATGCTAGACGTCACAGTAGGTGCTTCTAGTGAGCAGTGGGGTCTTCTTTTAACATCTCACTCACATAATATCTCTATCGCCTTTCACTCAATCTATGACCAACACATTTCTCTGACAATTCACAATGTCACAATTCGTTTCTCCTAAGCCAAAAACAATTTGTTTCTGTGTCCTCAGTACACCATTAATCAAAATCTGTAACTTATGTGACAATAAAGCTGCATATGAATCTATAAACATATGTCATTCAGATTCAGATTCCTTTATTTACCATTGTGTAGAACACATAGGAATTACTATCCATTACTACCCATTTAAGTGAATAACACATTTGTAATTCATCTGGTAGTTAATTATACAGGGGGGGGGAAATGGTATAAGTCATTCAAGGATGTATTTGAAAATGTTTGGTGTAAAACACGCTAACAAAAACGCTAGTTTTGACTACACACACAAATTATTTATTTTTTCTCCCTGAAATTGACGTTGTTCACATTAAAATTGTACATAGATAGTACACAGTAAAATATGCACACACTAAACATCACTAGTACAGTGATAACAAAAATTAGACACACAGATCATTAAATATATATTTTTATTTATTTATTATGATTACGAGAATGCATGAACACCATAGCTACTGAAAGTGGTGTACAAATATATGCATAACAAATCGAAATATAATTTATTCACAGTAACAATTCACAGTAATCAATTATTAAGGTGTTTATACTTTATCTAATAATTCTACAGTTCTACAGATGTTGAGTTCCTCCAGAATGTAACAAGCTCATTCAGAACTGCACACGTTTTCTTGTCTTTACCCAATACCAGATTGGCATTAACAATCGCCTTGATATATCCTGGAATATCTTTAACACCCTTCAATTCGTGTAGAAAAGTTTCACACACTCCATGCACTCTGGATGTTGTTGTAATAATACCACAAGTTTCCAACACATGCATGATTCCTGAAATAAATCGCTCAGTCCACAGTCTTTTCATTAATTCTTCAAAATGAATGAAAAAATATCTTGATGGTTGGGATAGACACTGGTGATGGGCTGGGCTGGGATGATCTATTTCACAACCGTCACAATCCTCTTTCCATAGATCTGTTATTATAGCATCCACTAGCATTGCTACGCATACTTTTATAATACGCAGAAAGCGTGAACCGAGCAAAGTTGCAGGTTGATCCAGATCCAGGGGTGTATTTGCTGGAGAGGGGTGGGAATGCATTAGAGAGGAGGAGAAGTGGTCGAGAAAAGAATATCTTTTAAACATGAATAAAACATACAATATATGCTGTAAAACTATTCTCTCAAACTACTTTCTGAAATAATTACCAGCGTCAGAGCTTGCAGCATCAGGTGGGGTGTTAGTCCAAAATGTAACAAGCTTGTTCAACACATCACGCTTCTTCTTGTTTCCGCCTAGCACATGATTATTATCACCAGCCTCTTTGATTTTTGTCTGAATTACATCCACATTCTTCAGCTCATATAGAAAAGCTTCACATATCCCATGCACTCGAGATGCGGTAGTGACATTTCCTTGGGTTTCCAGAACACGCATGATCCCCGAAATGAATCGATCAGTCCAAAGTCTTTTCATTAATTCTTTAAAATTTGTGAAGACATAATATTTAGGGATTGGATTGAGGCAGTGGTGTTGGGGCTGACTAGGATGATCTGCTTGGCAGCCGTCGCAGTCATCTTTCCACAGATCAATTATTACCACATTCAGCAGCTTGATGATGCATACTTTTATAATTTCCAGAAGCTCTACATTGCCCAGACCATCGGGGTGATCCAGAGTCTGAGTTGAATTCACTGGAGATGGTGGTGAAACCGAAAGGATTGGTGAGAAGGAGTAAGGTGTAGAGTCATTCACCGGTGAATACGGTGGAACAGGATCTGATGCCAGGGGATTGTGAGAAGATATTGGTGATGATGGAGGTGAAGGACCACATGCAAGGGCATAGTATTCATCGTCCGTGTCGCTGTCATTGGATTCTGCCCATGGCTCATATTCTATAGGGTTAGGGTTAGGGTAGACCTCTAGACTAGTACCGCTAGAGTTGGGTTTGTCAACTTCTTCGCTTCTTTCAGCAGATTCCTCCATGGTGACTGGTAAAGAGCACATTACGAGCAATACCCTTATATATTGGGAGAGGAATAGGCGTGGTGTATCTTGCGAGAGGAAGAGGCGTAGGAGGGTGGACCAGTAAGGGTTATGAGGAGGAGGAGCAGAAGTAGAATGAAAGCACAGAGGCTTCTTTGTTTAGACATAGCATTATTATGTTATAGTTCAGTACTTGGTTCTACAAATGGTGAGTTTATCCAGAAAGGAATGACTTCGTTCATCACATTATGTTGTGTCACATTTTCTTTTCTTTGTTTCTGATTTGGTTGTATGCCCATGCTTCCTTTTTTGCTGTTGTTTCACATGGCCACTAGAATTGTCCCATGGGACTGTCTTCAGAGCAGGAAACATTTTTATTACATTTCTTGTTTTCAGAATATCCAGGAATAAAGCATTGCAGGTTGATTCGCCCTTGCGGACATAATTATGTCCACAAGTTCAGTGGTTGGGTCCGCTGAGATATGATATCTATCCAGTTGTGTGATTAGCTCTTCGCCCTTGCAGAACATGTTGTCCAAAAGCTCAACAGCTGCTGTGTACTGCGAAGAATTCTGTTATGGGTTCATTGCTATGCTACAAAATAATGAAGTTACAGCAATTAGACCTGAATTGGAGGCACTGTCTTATGCAGCACAACACAAAGGACGTCCTGGATACATGGCTTGCACAGATAAGCGAAATAAGCTTGAAGAGATTGTCAATATCTGACATCAAGGTGTTTTGAAGTGTTGACTTGTTTTTTCTTATACTGTCTTGTGCTCTTCTGCCAGGCCGAAAGAGCCTCCTGCTTGTTCACTCATGGACAATCCAGAAGGCCGACAAAGGCTGAATTTTTTAACTAAGCTCGCCCCTTCAATAAAATCAACTTGAAACTCAATTCAACCACCGCCATCTTTTTCCTTTTTAATCAAGGACAATGAACTAATGTAACTATAACTTTAATTCGAGAAGGCCATTGTTAAGTCTTTGTATGAGCTCTGTCATGTTTTGGTAACAGTTTTGCACATGATCACCCGGTGAACGTCCACACAAGTAACACCATTCCTGTGCAGCCAGCGTCACATATATCCTGTTTGTTAATTTCACTTCAGATACTTTCCACGCATCCGGTGCTGCGATCGCATTTGGATGTGCAACAAATCCTCTTCGAAACCTTTCCTGTCCAATTTCAATTTTTATCCGTTCAGGTGTATAGTTCGCTTTGAGATAAGGACATTCTCCTCTGGTGAAGTAGGCATGTTGATTTAAAAATGTATCACCTGGCAAAAACTTCGAAAGCGCAAGTTTGCAAGCTGCACAACGGTGATGATCTTCCACACCCGTGTGCTTCATGTTACTGCGGTCACCTAACCACGCAAATTGCGCCAATTTAAAATTGAAACCAGTATCAGTGTTTGAATTGCTGATGGGGACATTCTGCTGTGGGGGTAGGCCACACATTGCGGCTTCACAGGCATAAATTGATTGGTCATTGGGTGGAATATTTTTGCCTCCGTCAGTGTCATTCATCCATTTAATTCGACCATACATAAGTCTATCAAAATAGGGATCTATGCCAATGGGAATATATTGTCCATCTTTAAAAATTATTCCGGAGAAGATTGTAGGTTCGCCATCTTCCTCGCTTAAGCCATGGGATTTTACATTTGTAGTGAAGATGGAAAATGGATTGGTTGATGGATTGCCGGAATCCTGTTGTTGTAGCCCTGCATGTATGTTATCCATATCAAACAGAAGACTGATGCAGACCTCACATTCTCCTTTTTTATACCCTGATTTCAGACTCTGCGCTGGAAGTGGGCGGGTCTATGGGCTGGAGCCAGACAACCTTTTTGTATATAGGATGCATGTTCAAAGATGGCAAATCACAATTAAAATCTAACAACCAGGATGCACATATACCAAGTTCACTCATACCAGGTCATGTATAGGTGGTTTAACCATCTGTAACAGAGGTATATTCATTTGGTAACATATTCACACACTAAACATTACTATGTGGTAAAAGTGATAACAAATTATACACAGGTTTCATTAGATTAATTTGTTTTCATCGATTTGATAAAACCACATTTTGTGGAGGAAAAAAGAAAACATGATACGCTGAGTCACTATACTACACCTGAGAGGTTTCTTTTTACTGTTATCAAGTTTAAATAAGAATTGAATATAGGCCTACAGAACATTAATACAAAGCAACTGAAAAACATGTTTCATTGGTAGTGGATGGAGAGAGACAGAATTTTGTCCAAACAAGAAACAGCAACCGATTGGTGTGAAGAGGAGCATAAATGGGAGGGAATGCCAAAGGGTCACTATAGAGGTGTTTATTCAATACTGTTGGTATTCTTTTCTTGCATTGTAATTCCACAACTGTATCAGATATGGATTCAACTTTGACAATGTGTTTTGTCTATCTTATATGTATATAATTCATGCTTGAATCTGATTAAATATGTTGTGAAATAAACAACATTTTGAATAATCCTCAACATATTGTTATATTCTATGGATTCTAAGGATAATCTAACTACTGATACTTCACGTGTAAGATTTGCAGACAAATAATGTATTCAACCAACTACATTTATTCAGCACTAACATAAGGTGTTTTGAAGATAGGCCTACTGTATATATGTTGCTGTCCCTCAAAGATTTCTGAAATTAGTTATTATGTGTGAGTAAATCTCAACACAGTGGTATGCAATGCATTATTATTCGGCATTTACTTTTTTGTTTGAGCCATAGTACACTATTCTCAAACATACCGTAGGATGTACATTTTGGACCCTTGTTTTGTCAGTTGTGTTTTGTTTAATATTTAGCATCTTGTTTTTTTAATATATTTTATGTATTAGGTTTTGTATGGTACGCGTTTTGTTTTGTGTTGTCAAGTTTGATGTGTTTTATCTTCATGTCATGATTGTTGTTTTCTAGATGTCTCATGTTTTTATGTTTTGTGTTTCATGTTTGTAGTTGTTGTGTTGATGTCATAATGTTGCAGTAGTGTTGTGATGATGTGATGGTATTAGTTGTGTTGATGCGGTGTAGTTTTGTTGACACGGGGAGCCGGAGGTAGCCGAGTTGAAAATGAGTGAGTATCACAACAACATTCATTTTATTTTTGCTTTATTAAGACTTGTATGTATTCAACCAACTACATTTATTCAGCACTAACATAAGGTGTTTTGAAGATAGGCCTACTGTATATTATGTTGCTGTCCCTCAAAGATTTCTGAAATTAGTTAGTATGTGTGAGTACATCTCAACACAGTGGTATGCAATGCATTATTATTCGGCATTTACTTTTTTGTTTGAGCCATAGTACACTATTCTCAAACATAGGATGTACATTTTGGACCCTTGTTTTGTCTGTTGTGTTTTGTTTAATATTTAGCATCTTGTTTTTTTAATATATTTTATGTATTAGGTTGTGTATGGTACACGTTTTGTTTTATGTTGTCACGTTTTATCTTGTCATGATTGTTGTTTTCTAGATGTCTCATGTTTTTATGTTTTGTGTTTCATGTTTGTAGTTGTTGTGCTGATGTCATAATGTTGCAGTAGTGTTGTGATGATGTGATGGTATTAGCTGTGTTGTTGCGGTGTAGTTTTGTTGACACGGGGAGGTAGTCGAGTTGAAAATGAGTGAGTATCACAACAACATTACATTTATTTTACTTTATTAAGACTTGTATCGAAAGGACGGTCAGTGTCCAATACCAGTACAGATTACTTGCAGTGTTCAATGTTCTCTCTGTTTGTTAAGGCCCCCGCTCATATCTTGTAAAAGGAATAGGCGTTGTAGGGGAGGGGTCACATTGCTAGTAATATATTGTGACTTTTTGTTTTCATGTTTTGCATGTTTTCAAGTGTTTTTGTGTTGTTGTGATGTAATGTGCGTTGATGTTTTGTTGATGGGTTGTGTAGTTATGTTGATGTGTATGAGTTTTTTTTATTGTATAGGGTAAACAAGAAAATAGACAGGTAGCATTGAATAGCGTTTGTTATATGTATGCCTGTACTCTTAATCTATTCAATGGTAGCTAATCAATAATCACATCTCTTTGGTACTTTTTTGTATGATCAATTGTTAAATGTGATGTCATTATTGTGTTGTATGATCATTATGTGTTTCTGTTTACTTATAGATAAAACCATAACGGTGAAGCATCATCCCCTCCCTGCCCAATACTCGGTCATGTGTGCCAAGTAACAATAAAATACATTGTTACTGATGCACCTTGGTGATGTTGAATATCCTGCGTAGTAGTAGTCTTAAATTAGAACTCCATACACTCTACATACTAGATACTGATTTCATCCATTCACTCTATGATAATATCCATCGGTTGGTTAATGCTAAAACCTTATAGATCTGCTATTTTCGAACAATGACATTTGAATGGTAGACCTACTGATAGTGCCACATGATTCTTTTCATGGCCTGATTTATTTTACTGTTTATATTTTGGGGTCCAATTGTACAGTATGACATCATTTTTTACTGTATATTTTTAATGATTACATTCATAGTAATATGACAGTCAAGTGTTGGCAAAGTGACCAAGTCGAAAGTCCATCATCATTCTCAAGAGCTATGGGACTCACACAGGTGAATACACCAAACATACCTATATATAACTATACTATATATTCTTACTATTTTTATGGATTACATTTTATACTAATGTGACAGTCACATGTTCGCAAAGTGTGGCATAACTGTACTGTACCTTACAATGACTGTCCATGCAAGCCTTATGTATAGTGTACAACGAACAACATATTGTGATTATACAGTATACTAGGCTATTATATAAATTATGTTAGGCCAATATCACCAACTATGACCAATGAACTATTTTGATTGTGGATTATGTTTTGTTTTATTAATATATTTAACCTTTCTGAGGCTAGGGGTTAGGAGGTATACCGGTAGGCTCAGCAGAAAAAAGCAATCCCCCTACCTCTAACCCTGCTAATTATGAACCACTAAGGTAAGCCCAAACACCTAGACTGTCTTTCCAGCATCTAAAAATACACAGACACAAGGAACACTTCATCCATACAATTCAGACCATAGGTTCTATTTTAATTATTTTTACTTTGAATAATAATTCAAAACATACAGTTATTAATTGTATTTATTTTATATATAAATATATATTTAAATGTTGATATCAAACACGTGTGTGCGTGTGCAGGCAGAGGGATAGAGAGAGAGAGAGAGAGAGAGAGAGAGAGAGAGAGAGAGAGAGAGAGAGAGAGAAAGAGGGGGGCAGAACCCTTGGGGCCTCTCCCCGCATTGTGTGTGTGTGTGTGTGTGTGTGTGTGTGTGTGTGTGTGTGTGTGTGTGTGTGTGTGTGTGTGTGTGTGTGTGCGTGCGTGTGCGTGCGTGTGCATGTGTGTGCGTGTGCGTGTGCGTGTGTGTGTGTGTGTGTGTGTGTGTGTGTGTGTGTACACAGCGACAGCTGTATATCGCATTGGGTGCCTATCTAGGCTGAGAGCCAAGGAGAAAGGGAGAGAGAGCCTGAGAAAAGTTAGAAGAACAATTACCTTCTTCATGCACCGTCTGAGCAGACCGTGAGGACGTTTTAGAACCACCTTACCTGTTATCTAACAACCTAAACTACACATGCATGCAGACAGCTGTATGAGCTAACTGTTGTATGAATAAGGCGAGGATTGTGCATATTGCTGACTCCTGACCTCAGGCCCCCCCTGTCATGTGCATTAAATAAATGCACATGACAGGGGAATCATGGAATCATTTACTGCCCTCCCCTCAGGCGCAAGACAAGGTGAAGGGTGGATTCTTTCTGGATGTTGTAGTCAGAAAGGGTGCGTCCATCTTCCAGTTGCTTACCAGCAAAGATCAGTCTCTGTTGGTCAGGGGGAATTCCTTCCTTGTCTTGGATCTTGGCTTTGACATTCTCAATGTTATCACTTGCCTCAACCTCCAAGGTGATGGTCTTGCCAGTGAGAGTCTTGACGAAGATCTGCATTCCTCCCCTCAGACGCAGCACAAGATGGAGGGTGGATTCTTTCTGGATGTTGTAGTCAGAAAGGGTGCGTCCATCTTCCAGTTGCTTACCAGCGAAGATCAGTCTCTGCTGGTCAGGGGGAATTCCTTCCTTGTCTTGGATCTTAGCTTTGACATTCTCAATGTTATCACTTGCCTCAACCTCCAAGGTGATGGTCTTACCAGTGAGAGTCTTGACAAAGATCTGCATTCCTCCCCTCAGACGCAGCACAAGATGGAGTGTGGATTCTTTCTGGATGTTGTAGTCAGAAAGGGTGCGTCCATCTTCCAGTTGCTTACCAGCGAAGATCAGTCTCTGCTGGTCAGGGGGAATTCCTTCCTTGTCTTGGATCTTGGCTTTGACATTCTCAATGTTATCACTTGCCTCAACCTCCAAGGTGATGGTCTTGCCAGTGAGGGTCTTGACAAAAATCTGCATGTTTGCGGAATATTACTGTAACTGCTATCTGTATACTTTTATCTTAGTTTCTTAGTATTCTGTTCTCTGCAACCACCCTCTGCAAACTGCACTGGATGCATGAACAATGAACATACCTTCTCTTATATTGACAGTGATGTCACGGTTATGTCACAGTTCACTATGTCACTAAGCTTTGAGCCCATACATGGTGTTCCATGCGAGCCCACACTGTTTCGTAGGAACAGTATTTCTAGTTATAATATGCAATACAGCAGGTAGCAACATTGCAGCTGTGAAATTGAAGCAGTAATCAGCAATATGAGTTAACCAGTATTCCTCCATCACAATCACTGTGATGGCCACACCATGGTGGTGTGGCCATCATTGGTTTATTTGCAACTGTAGGTCGCATTTTATAATGAGAAACGGAACATCTTGTCTCCGTACATACGTGTCAGTTTTTTTTACGGTCTATGGGTTTGAACCACAATAACATAATCCCTTTTATGCCCATGTAGATCCCTGATGTAATCAATATTAAGCCCATGCATATCTAACAGGACTTCATATGGGAATGCCCATATATGGAGGCCACATCGGAACATACCACACTATCAGAATCCATATGGCCAAGACAGATGGCTTAGACAGCCCATATCTTTGTCGTGGTTCTACAGACAGGGATCTCCATATATGGGCATAAAAGGGATTTTATGTACAGTATGATGTCAGATGTCATAGATGTCATAGGACTTTCACATAACGAATAACCGATTAAGCATGTTTGGGGTTTCACAGCAAATCTCCATATACAGTACATGGATCTCCATATACAGTGGATCTCCATATACGGGTACCAGGGGTCTCCATATATGGGTAACTGCCTGGTCCGATATACATCACTGGCCAGATGGCCAAGACATGGCGCGACCTCGCTTGTCGCCCTTAGGCGTCTTACTGGTTAATTTATTTTAAAAGTATTTTCAGTACTAACATAAAGGACTACACACAACCGGTTAAATGACATGCTGCTCTTTGCATGTTTGATGATAAAGTTACAGACTGGAAATTGGAAATACTCAAGTACAAATACCTCAAAATTACAAGTAGTTGTATTATATAGTGATTGTTTTGTCTGTTTAAATGTTATTCTTTTGTCTTCCCCTTTGTGTTAACCCTTGGATGCATGACCAACCAATACCTACACTCTTCCATGAGTGGGGTCAAAAATGACCCCAATTAAAATCAATGCGTTTTTGCAATAAACTACTTTGCTCTCACACATAACTCTGCCATACTTTTGCCTAGCAACGTGATTTCAACTTTAAAACGCTCACACGAC
Organism: Nannobrachium achirus; assembly: GCF_963921795.1. Lineage (NCBI taxonomy): Eukaryota > Metazoa > Chordata > Actinopteri > Myctophiformes > Myctophidae > Nannobrachium > Nannobrachium achirus. The sequence continues at coordinate 22,630,150 of NC_137827.1, forward strand.
TTGGGCCTTTTTTCTGCCAATAGGGACGAGCTGTAATTGTTGAAGCCCCGCCCCCTCTGTCTAATAAATGCGCGCAGCAGCTGTCACACTTTGCTGTCACACATTGCTCTCACACGTAACTCTGGCATACTTTTGCGTAGCAACGTGATTTCAACTATGAAATGTTCACACGACTTGACACTTTTTCCGGCCAATAGGGACGAGCTGTAATTGTTGAAGCCCCCTCCCCCGTCTTCCTATTGGCTGGGCTTTAAACAGCTATAACTCCAGTTCGCAGCATCGTACCGTCTCGAAACTTGGTGTCTGGACTTAGACCACCATAGGGATGAGCTGCAATTTTTGAAGCCCCGCCCCCTCTTTCCTCCTATTGGCTGGGCTTTAAACAGCTATAACTCCAGTTTGCAGCATGGTACCGTCTCGAAACTTGGTGTCTGGACTTAGACGGCCAATATGGACGAGCTGTAATTGTTGATGCCCCGCCCCCTCTTACAAGTCTGTGGTTTCTGCCCACCCTGACGGTCGCTTCTCCCCCTTAGGGCATCTTACTGCTAATAGTAGTATAGTAGTAATAGCAGTAGTAATAGTAGTAATAATAGTTGCGACCATAGGTCGCAAGTTTGTATGTGAACGGTCACAGCTTGTCCATATGTATGTATGTATCACTTTGATGTCAGGGGAACCACTCTTACAGAATGGGTTTGCTGCTCTGACATCACACTCAGGCTTCACTGAGATGTCACACTAACAGAATACCTTTTATGCCCATACATGGAGATCCCTGTCTGTAGAACCAGTCACACAGATATGGGCTGTCTTGGCCATGTGTCTTGGACATATATGGATTCTGTTGGTATGTGGTCGATGTGGTCTCCAAATATGGGTATTCCCTTATGAAGTCCTGTTAGACATTAACATTGATGACATCAGGGAACTCCATGTATGGGCATAAAAGGGATTCTGTTAGTGTGACATCACAGTGAAGCCAGAGCGTGATGTCAGAGCAGCAAACACATTCTGTTAGAGTGGTTCCCCTGCATCTCAGTGACATCAGAGGGTGATCAGAGCGATAAACCCATAGAACCACAGTATCAGGCGTGACAGAGATACATACATACATACGGACAAGCTGTGAACGTTCACATACTAAACTTGTGACCTACGGTCGCAACTATTATTACTACTATTACTACTACAATTACACTATTACTGCTATTACCAGTAAGACTCCCTAATCGGGAGATAAGCGACCAACAGACACCCTAAGGATGAGAAGCTTGTAAGAAGGGATGGGGGCCTCAATAATTACGGCTCATCCATATTGGCCGTCTAAGTCCGGACACCAAGTTTCGAGGCGGTACCATCCTGCAAACTGGTGTTATGGCTGTTTAAAGCCCAGCCAATAGGAAGACAGCGGGGCGGGGCTTCAACAATTACAGCTCGTCCCTATTGGCGGAAAAAAGGCCAAAGTCGTGTGAACGTTTTAAAGTAGAAATCACGTTGCTAGGCAAAAGTATGGCTGAGTTATGTGTGAGAGCAAAGTAGTTTATTGCAAAAACGCATTGATTTTAATTGGGGTCATTTTTTACCCCACTCATGGAAGAGTGGGGTAGTGATACAAAAACTGCATTTTCTTAAAATTAATGAAAGAATGAATAAAAATGAAACAAACATGTTTCATGAGGAATACCTGGAATATGAAAATATTAACACTTTTAATTTTAAAGATATTGAAGAATAACAACCCTGGGGTCATTTTTGACCCCACTTATGCATCTAAGGGTTAAGAGTGGTCTGATGAGTCATCTGTATATATCAGTTCAGTTTTGTTTGTCTTAATTTGTTTTGGGCCTAGAATGAATGATTAATTGGCTTGTTTTTATAAAAAAAAAAAAAAAAAAACATTTTAAAGAAACACGTGTTATGCTCTCTCTCTTGCTGACCTGATAATCACACCCTACGACTTTGATCCTTTCTCTCTACATGCTGGCTCTGTGCTCTACTCTGTTGACATGGCAGTAAAGTGAGGAGCATCACCTTCCTGTGGGTGGATGGCGAGCAGTGTCCTGCATTAGCATAATCAAATCCCACGGATGTCCCCGATGCCATTAGTCCACAATGAACAGTTTCCCCGGGTCCCCGAGTCTGACCTGCCAGTGCAGTGTTGTTGCTCCCTGATCCCCGGTGCACTGGCATTCACAGCCATTAAAACCCTGTCCTGCTCACCTAGGTGAATCGGACACTAATGGAGACTGACTCTGTCCATTTGGTTTGTGTTACCACATTAATTTCCTCCCTGTGTGTGTGTGTGTGTGTGTGTGTGTGTGTGTGTGTGTGTGTGTGTGTGGGTGTGGGTGTGTGTGGGAGCTCAGTGGCGTCACACGTCAGTTCAGAAAAAGCTAAGGTATGGCAACATGACTGGTGTCTTGCACGCGCGCCTTCATATTTTTATGTTGAATGAATGGCCTATTTTATATTTGTCGTATGACAGTATCGCATAAAAGTGCGAAAATAGCCAATCTACAGTACAAGCCTGCAGATATACTGTAGATCAGTCATTACAGCATCTTGTAAGTGAGTAGCCTTGGTAAACAATGGTTTCTGAGCCATGTGGCCCATTGGTCAAAAGCCTATCTCCTGTTTCTGTAGCGTGAGGCAGCCACCCAATTGACGCCCCTGTGGGAGCTGGGAAGTGAATGGAGGATAATAGTCCAGCTCTGGGAGACTCCAACAAGAACATCCTCTAATCATCTGAATCATCTCCGGGCCGGACGATGTGGCCATATCTCTCCCCTCTCACGTTACCCAGGCACCGTTTGTCCTCCACCCTAATGTTGATTAGCAGAGTGTGAGAGGAAGTGTGCAAACATCCGATGGCAACGGTGCTCCTCATGATCAGGATAAATATTTGTTGTCCTTGTTTGAATAGTGAGAAGCGAACATGTGCGGTTTCTAATGACTGCATCTGCAACCGCTGTCTGCCTCGCTTTATCCCATTAATGCAAGCCTCTGGTCTCCCTGTGCTGATACTACTGTGAGAAAACATGCTCACACAGCATTTGTGCTAGACTGCTTGTTAAACATTAAGGGTTGGTGCATAATTCCATACTGCCCGTTCTCCCGTCCGTGAACCATTAAGTAGGACAGTAAGAGTCATTTTGCTCTCACAGTAATGAATGAGCATAATATGCACGGCTCTTTGAATATTCATTTCCGGGGAAGAATTGGGTCAAGGCACCGGCTGAAATTAGATCAAATGAAACAAAATCATGGGCTCATAGGAACATCATTATTTACGTGGTGACGTGGTGACGCCGCAGTCCATTTGCAGTTTAGAAGGCAAGCATTGCCGTTTGCATACTGTATAAAGATTGGAGAGAGAGAGAGAGAGAGTCAGAGAACTGTGCTCACTCAACAGCCTGTACCCATTTCCTGCATGCCGGGACTCTGCACATGCTGACTGAGCTACTGTATGCGAGTAGAGCTGCGATTGGACCAAAGCCCTGCCATTCACAGAACAAATCCCCTCTGACTTCCCCTCTCCTCCTTTCCTAATGCAGCCTGTGAGGGGATCGAGGGAGGGAGGGAGGGGAGTGGAAATGTGCTTTGTGAGTCTCTCTCTCTCTCTCTCTCTCACTCTCAGTCCGCTCCTTGCCACCTGTCCTTGACTTTACTCTGGAGAGAGACGGAAGCTAAGAGCAGCGCTCTGTGCACTTCTCCTCCTCCTCCGACTCCTCTTGTCTAGTGTTTGGTTGCACACACGTGAGCCACGGATTCCTTTAATCTCTCTCGTTCTCTCTCTGTGTTTCCCACCCTGCCTGCCTGCAGCGTTTCGGTGGAGTGGCGACGAGGTGAGAGGAACGCTTGTCCTCGGCCCGGCGGAGCTCCGATGGGAGGCAGAGCTGCCTCTGGTTGGGACTGGGGATGCTGAGCGGGGGGAGGGAGGGCCTGTTTGAGCTGGGACAGCAGCTTCAGCAGCAGGGGGAGTACCAGGCCGCTCTGCACTGCTTCCTCAGCTCCCTCCTGGGACTCACCCATGTGCAGAGCTTCACCTCTCTGCCCAATTGTCTTCACCAGGTGAGCCAGCAGCAACACACACACACACACACACACACACACACACACACACACACACACACACACACACACACACACACACACACACACACACACACACACACCACATACACATACACATTCTGTATACCTACACACTATTTGTCTCTCTCATTCTCTCTCTGCTGCTTACACACACACACACACACACACACACACACACACACACACACACACACACACACACACACACACACACACACACACACACACACACACACACACACATACACATTCTGTATACCCACACACTATTTGTCTCTCTCATTCTCTCTCTGCTGCTGACACACACACACACACACACACACACACACACACACACACACACACACACACACACACACACACACACACACACACACACACACACACACACACACACACAAAGGGTATCATTTCCATTCTAAACCTGCAATCTATCATACAGTACATGCTTCACATGTAGTCATCCATCACACATGTACAAAACATTTGAATTAGCTTGTTTAATGTATGAATGGGTGAATGTAATGCACATTGTACAGCACTTTGGAGAAAGACGCTACTGTATGGTATAGCAATGCAACATTTAGTGCACGTTTTGTAATTCAGTGTTACTCAATTAATGTGACATCCTTTAGCACATATTGTACAGTTAGCATGGGAGCAGAGATTGAAAAGCACAAATTATATGTTCAACCTTGACATCTATAATATCAATGTAAAATGTGACATTGTGCAGTTTCAACAGAATACAGGTTGTTCATATAGAGTGCATGCTGCTCATTTGGGTCTTAGAGTTGCCTCTATGTCCTCTGTGTGACTGATCTATGAGTGTGAGTGTGATCTATACATCACTGCACCACCATCACTGTCACTGTCCCATTGATATCAAACACTTCACAACATTCATAAATAGTATCCATGCTCATTGGAGACTTGCAGTGTTGTCTGTGTCCAGGCTTGTGGTGTTTTGTTTCGTGGTATGACGTCATGGCCGTGAATGTATTGGCATTTCCGTGTTAGGCCATAGATTTAGTCCATTTTATTGCTGGTGTTATTTTGCCACGGCTACATTGTTGTGACTGCTATTTAAAAGCCTCTGCTGAAAAAAAACCAAATATCAAAACATAGCCTTTACTCCAGAGCACTGGAATGCATGGCATGATGTTGACCAGACCCAGGGAGAGAGGAAGAAAGCTTAGGCTTGCTTTGCCTGCAAATAGCTTCACACATATCATTGCTGTCGGGTAGAAATCTTGTATTCTATGTTCTATGTTACTTTTCAGGAAATGTAAAAAATAACCTGTGTTCCAATGTTTCCAATAGTTATATTATTTTTGTCACAAGCTCTTTTTAATGATTTTCATTGGTTAAATATTTATAAAATCCACAAACAGACTTAACTACCTGTCATCCCTATTTTGGGCATGTCGTTAAAGGCAATAACGTTCTAAAAACGTTGCAAAAATAGCAAATGTACAATATACTGCACCAGCCCAGAGTGTCCTCCCTGAAATTAGCAGGTCGTGGGCGTTTGATACCATACTAAAGACTATACAAATGGTACCTAAATTAACCTAATGTCTCCCTGCTTGGCACTCAGCAGCATCAAGGATTAGATTGGGGTAGTCCCTGCGACGTGACTTGCATCATGTCCAGGGGTGTACTTGTACATCATTTCCAGGGGATGTACTTGTACATCAAGCAGCCTCACGCTACAGAAACAGGAGATAGGCTTTGACCAATGGGCCACATGGCTCATTGTTTACCAAGGCTCTTACTTACAAGATGCGGTAATGACTGATCTATATCTGCAGGCGTGTACTGTAGATTGGCTATTTTCGCACTTTTATGCGATACTGTCATACGACAAAGTATAAAATAGGTCATTCATTCAACATATGAAATATAGAGAATGTTTTCTGCCCGACAACAACAATATTATACAGTACAGGATTGAGAACGATGCAGGAAATGAATTATTTAACATTCTTCCTATTATGTATGTCCAATGTTTGTTTTCTTGTGATTTACAGATTGCGGAACTCTTCATCACAGAAAAGAATTGTATCCTTTTTCTCACTAAGGGAGTAGTGGTCCACTGTGTCTCTATTATGTGAGCATTTTTCTACCCTTTTTGCTTTCAGCCTCCCCTGAGGCCTGTGAGTGCTAGCAAACCAGGCCAACTATAGAATTACAAGTCTCTTTCAGTGAGGCTAGTGTTGAAAGCATCGCCAGTAGGAGCAGGCATGGCAAATGCCAGCACAAAGTGAGCGGTGTGGAACCTAATAGAGAATAGAGTAAACTGTGTGTGTGTGTGTGTGTGTGTGTGTGTGTGTGTGTGTGTGTGTGTGTGTGTGTGTGTGTGTGTGTGTGTGTGTGTGTGTGTGTGTGTGTGTGTGTGTGTGTGTGCGCGCGTGTGCGTGCGTGCGTGAGTGTGTGTGTGTGTGTGTGTGCGCGGCTCGAGTGTGTGTGTGTGGTCCATAATAACACATTTTGTACCAGAGAGTGCCTAATGGTTTACTGAGGAGCTCAAGCTGAGTGTCTATATCTCTTAAGAGGATTCCTGAGTCCTTATCTCTGTGCTGCACTGCGCGAGCTCTCATTAACCTGTATAATGCGCTGCCTTCATTTTGCATCGCCTTGCGTATATTTAGAATGCTTTATTCTTCATACAAAATCAATTTAAAATTGTGCCAAACTTAAAATTAAATATGTATGTGCCCATTCTGCCCAACATGTGCTAACACATGTATTTAAAAAATAAAAGAATATGTCAAACAATTACATATTCAGTCATGGATAAGCTGTCACTGAGTTTGTAACCAAATGGACCCTTACAGATCTGCTTGTGCAGCCTCTGTGTAATATAGGCATGCTATTCCACCGATTTGTATTTACTAGCTCTTACCCGTTCAAAGATATGAGCTCCAAAATGATGTGCAGTGTGTGGGTTATGGGATGTGCACTGTGCATACAGTATATGAGGGATGGAAAGTAACTTTAACTGGTGCTTGCATGATAATATGTAGGAGCATCAATGTAAGAAATACCCGTTTCGTTTAATGGCCCGAAACGAAACGCGCCCACCCGCCCACCCGCCCACCCGCCTGCGCACACACCCAAATGCCTGCACACACACACACACACACACACACACACACACACACACACACACAGCTGGTTAAACATGTTGCCTCATGCTAGATGCAGAATAGATTAGCCTCAAGCTAGATGCAGAATAGATAGTAGATACACCATAAAAATGCTAATATACAGCATACGATTTGTGAAAGTGACAAACGGGCTTCACAGTTATGTTAGGTGTGTTCATATGCTAATTGTGATGCGATTTCAGATCAATTGCTCCAGCCACTGATGAGAAACGCTGTTTCAGACAGACAGACAGACAGACAGACAGACAGACAGACAGACATTCGCAAAATTATAGTATAGATATATAGTTTCTAGTGCAATCAGTTGCATTTAGAGCTGAAACTCAGACAAAGTTTCACGTAATGATGAAAATAAACAATCAAGCACTGCAGTCGCGCTTGCAGAAGATCGCACAGACGGCACAGTCGCCGCCAGGCTGCGGTTTCTCTGCCCCTCTTCCCCGGGCAGCGTAGGCCGCGCCGCGCCCTGACGCGGACCTCCCACGCCCGATCACGGACCCACCGATGGGGGCCCACTCATGCACCGCATGAAAATGACCGCCCGCACGCGTCCATTTGGTTTCATTTTACACTCTCAAGAGTTAAAGATCTATAGTATAAGGGTCTGTTTGGTTACCAACTCTCCATCATTTAACAGGAGACCACCTGTAAACCCCAGCATAGCACTGGTGGTCCCTGGACCACTGGTAGAGACCCACTTCTGTAGACTACTCACTATTTGATCACATATCAAACACCACTAATAGCCTCTGATGAGGAATAGCAGTGTTTCACTTCAGGAGATATTCCACATCATGTTTTAGCGTATTATTTAGTGATCGTTTGAACCTTGTAAACGTCTTTATTCTCATTATACATGGGAGCATTAGGTTCAGCATCCATTTTGCAATCGGCGGGATCAGAACAGTTTTAAATAATATCCTACGTTGTCATTGTGACGCCGATATGTTTTCTTTCCTTTTTTTTTTTATAAGACAAGTTGAAGTTTTTATATAAGCAGCACGGCCACGTTAAAGTTCCTAGTCTGCCGGCAAGAAGAAAAATAATACTGTAGAGTAGACTACTGTATATTGATCACATCATCACATGAACGCTACACAATAACAAAATAAGTCTTACCTTTGGTCAGATAAGGAATGAAATGTGGCTGTTCCGATGTAGGACAGTGATGAAATATTAATCCGATAATCAATAAAGCTCTGGTCTGGTCCATAATATATCGGAAAGCAGGGTGGCACAGCTCTATATGCCTTCAACATTATCTTTTTGCCAATGTTCAGTGGAAAAGGCTTAATATCCATTCCATGTTTACTATTTCGTGGTGGGTTAAAACTTATTTATGGAAGCAATGCAGATGATGATCCATTGTAGCCTACAATCGGCAGGACAGATTTAATTGTAACAGATCTTTTTTTTTTTTTTTTTTTGTGTTGTGTTTTGGGATGAGAGCCAAGTTCAACCGCAAAGCCATGGCGGAGTTTAAGTTTCATTTCCCATATAGTGAATGGGGCATTCCCAGAGCAGACTACAGAGTGCTGAGTCATGCTTCCTACCATATATGGTTCTGCCATAAGTACTTTGGAAGCAACGCTTGTGATTTTACACTACTGCCAGCGGTCCGAATTCATCATGATATACACCTGTGCTGCGCACAAAATGGTTGATGAACCCCACTCAGTTTTTGCTTTGAGAAATATACGCCAGATTTAGTCACTTTGTTTACACTATATTTACGACCAGATGGTCCCTGGACACCTAACCCCTAATTGCTCCGTTTACACATCGGCACTCCGAAACATCGCTATTCCAAACAACCTAACCTTAACCCTAACCCCCAGTTTTTCACTTCATTTACACTATATTTACGACCAGATTGATGAATCGGGCCCAATATTAGGATCCGAGATGTAGTGGAGTAGAAGTAAAAGTATTGGAAATTGGAAATACTCAAGTAAAGTACACATACCTCAAAATTGGTACTTAAGTACAGTACTTAAGTAAATGTACTTAAATACTTTACACCACTGCATGTCGCGTCGCCTCCACATTGCTTGGGTGGACCACGGCAGTGGAGGGCACCGCAGAGAGAATAGTGAGGTGTCACGTTTCAGGATATATAACCCTGATGTCTCTGGGCCCCGATACTGAGACACTGCTGCGTACACTTTGCGCGCCAGCTCATGTTATCTACCTCGCTGAGGCGATGCCCTTTACCACCCATCTCTCCCAAAATAGGTCGCTTTGCAAGGCTTCACCTCATCAATAGACTGTTGTGTGAGCATCAACTGAAGAGCCTCGTTTATCATGGCTAGATGAAGTCTTCTGACAGTGGCATTATGAATATTAAATGGGGGGAAAGGTGTCATGTCATGTCATGTCATGTCATGTCATGTCATGTCATGTCACAGGTGGCGTTGTATGAGTGTCGTAAAGTGCCATGTTACATTCTTTTACTTTTAGTGTAATGTTACAGCCATAAAATTTAAACTTTAATTTAACTGCACGCTACAGAATGGATGCATTACATTTAGATGGTCTGTGAATGTAGAGAAGTGTTTAAATGTATTTTATAAAAAAGAAAACTATAAATGTTCGCAGAAAATCACATCATTGTAACGTGTTCATGTAATGAGTAAATAAGAATTCATGAAGAGTTTTTGTTAAACCTGGGCATTATTCAGATTTAAGAAATGATTCCTAAACCATTATTTATTCATTAATTCTGTTAGCAAAGACTGAACTGACATGATATATTGTCATTGCGTGCCATACAACCTTTCATTGTATTGTCGACAACAACAGTTCTCATGAGCAAAAGACGAGCTTGGCCAGTTATGCTGTGGCCTTTGTGACTGTCGTCTAGGGAGACAGGTTAATGGTCAGTCTGCTGTAACAAGAGACAAATGAATGGGAATTTGGGAGTTTCACAAAAAACTGGAACATGATTGTATAACTAAAGCTGGCTAAGTGTTTGTAGCATAATTTTAATGTCTGGTTTAACCCTAGCATCCCTATTCTAATGATGTGTTTTAACCCTAACCCTAACCCTAACCCATTGACACAGGAAACAGGGAGAGAGAGAGAGACAGTGAGTGACACGCTGCAAAGGTCATCGGGATTGGGATTCAAACGAGCAACACACTGCATTAGAGCCTATATGTGGTACACGCCTGGACCGCTAGGCCAGCAGGTGCCCTATAGCATCCCTATTCTGGGGCAAACATTTGCAGAAAATATCTGATCTACAAGCTCACAGCATAATGCAGATCAGCAGTTTTTGGCTAAGAGATTTGGTGTATAGAGGGACAGGTGCATGCCTATTATAGATCCCTGGGGGACTATGGTCGATGGGTATTTAAGCATAAAATAATGGTTAAAGAATAATGCATAAAAATGCGTTCCAGGTGAGAAATTCACTTGACCTGGTGGGTGTAATCATACATTGTGCTGACATACTGGCTTCAACCCACATGAACACATTAGAAGTGTCATTATGGCTTAAAGTCTGCAGGACTGCTATCAGTACTGGCATTATCTTGAAGTGACCTTTGTCCCGAGCCAAAAAGCCTTTCACTTGGCTGGTGAGTGTTTATTGATGTCTGTTTCATGGGCAGTGCATTGGTCTGTCAATTCGACTTTGATCTCAAATAAAAGAAAGATTACTAGCCTTGGTTGTTGTTTTCACGCCAGGCTAAAAATATCAGCAGCCAGCTGAAGTAGCCTACCTCTTCTCTGTTCTGACCTTTGATAGCTGCTGTTGTTTCTAATCCACCGGAGTGGTTCTCAACAACTGGTCCGTGGACCTCTTGAGAGAATGAAATACGGACCCATTTGGGCGGGGGGCCATAGCTGAGTGGTTAGTGAGTCCGCCTGGGGCGCCATAGACCCTGGTTGTCTTGTCACAGGTACGATTCCAGGCCAGCAATGTGTCGAAGTGTCCTTGAGCAAGACACTAACACCTAATTGCTCCGGTTACACATCGGCACTCTGAAACATCGCTATTCCGACCACCTAAACCTAACCTCAGTAAAACTAACGCTGGTGAAATGCTGACTTGCTGACGCTGGTGAATGCTAACCTGGTGAAATGCTAACCTGCCGACGCTGGTGAATGCTAACCTGGTTTCGGAATGGGGATGTTTCAGAATGGAGAATTGCTCCTCTGGGGGGCAGCTCTCAGCTGGGTGAAACTGAAGCTCCCCCTTGCTGGGTGTGTAAAGTCAATAAATATATTTGGTTTCATGTTACGCTCTAAATTATTGTTAAACATCTGCATTACTTAATTTACAAGAAGTCTACATAATTAGAAAATGAAGAAGAATTGTTATTTTGATCAACATTTGCCTGTTATCTCTCCTATGGTACCAACATCAATACGGCATACCAACGATAACAAAATAGCCTTAAGTTTTGGGTCTGAGAGGCAAAATCTCATCTAATGGTAGCCTGACACTCAGCCTGAATTGACATTTCGTTTCACTTCATTATTCAGTCTGAAGTCAGTTCCGCCCACAGCCTTTGCAGGGATGGGCGTTGCCGAAATGAGGCACTGTTCAGCGATTGGTTCACCGACCAACACATGACATAGTGTTGTTATGTGTGCCTGGCTGGCTAGTGGCTAACCTGTTGCTTGCTAGTGCTACTTGCTAACCAAAGAAACAGTCAGAATAGGAGCACTACGAACTAGTAATCAAACACAACATAACATGCCTGCTACTGGTGTTTCATAGCGAGATCGATACGATCGTATTTTACCGCAATTTACCGCATTTTACCGCGACACGATGTGCGGTACGGTACGGCGGCGGCGCTGGTGTACTTGGAAACACACATGAGTTCTGGGAAACCCCCACCCACGCTGATCACAAGACGCTGATTCACGACGCTGATTCGCCCGTTTGGATTTTCAACCGAGGCAGGCCTCCTCATTGAGAGCGATTCTAGACCTGAATCGCAGAAACAAAAAAAATAAAGGGGTGTGGCTAGCGATTCAGGGTCTGGAACTAGGCTAATCTAATGGTGGTCCGTGGCTCAAATTCAGCATAAATAATGGACCTTGATATGAAAAGGGTTGAAAACCACTGCCGTATAGTTACGGTATTTTCATTCTCACCTTGTACTCATATGCTGCCAGGTGACTCTCCCCAGACACTGAATACTCCCAGCCGCTGACACAGATTAATTGCATTTCTAATGATACTACAATTACTCCCTCAGGAGGATTTGCTCAAAATAACTGTATAAATAGTGTATTGTTTTGTTGTCTCGCGTAGCCAGGCAATCAGAGATCTCTGCCTACTGATGTCCGGTGATATCATTCAATGTAGTTGCTTACATTATGGAAACTGGGATTAAATCAATTATAATATCCAGAACCAATGCAAAAAGGGTGGATTGGTTTTCAAAGCAGTAGGCGTAAGGTAGAGGTTTTCGCAGCTGTGCAACTACTGTACATTGAATGGTAGGCAGAGATCTCGATCATCTGGCTACATGTAATCCCTCAGGACAGATTCAGCTAACAGGAATTGGCACTCCCAGAGGCAAAAACAAAGGGGAAAAATATGTGGGTTCCCAGATTGGGCTTACATGAGACTATAATGAAATGTGCAGGGCTATTGCACCAGATCTGCCTGTCAAAACTTCCATTTTATGTATCAGTTGTTCAATTGTACAGATCAACAGTTGAACCTACTCTATATCCCTCAGTCATTGAGGTGGGGTTTCCCACTGCTCGCATGACGTAAGAACAGAATGGCCACGTGACAATACGTTCAATGGCTATCAATAGTCATTCAGCATCCCTCTGCCTTTATGGCGCTACTGTTTGGCATTACTCAGAAGTAACACTTTTTAGTGAGGCTAATACATGTTTATCTTTTTTGCAAGGTTTGTCAGGTTTGTCACTTTTCATAAGCTCAAGGTAGGTAGGTTTGTTGCGCTCTACATGGAAGTTGGAAGATGTAGATTAGCCTGGCTCATTTGTACTATTCCTTTTAATGAGGTTTCAAGTTCAACTGTATAATGCTTTTGTCCAACCGTCCTGGTGGGGACTTGTAGAAAGCTCTCAATTCCTTCATTTTAGAATGGATCTGTCCGAAGCCCTGTTGGATACTATTCTGTTGAATTAGAGATGAATTGAGCTACTAAAAAAAGACAGTGAAGGACATGGAATCACTAAATATAGAATTTACTCCTCTTTACATGTGTAGGAGGCATGCCGTTAAATAGGACAGGCAGGCAACAGAGTGTTTATTTTAAGCCTATTGTCTGTGCCAGTGGTCTTTAAGTTCACCTGTCAAGTCTAAATGGTGTCACTTTACAGCGGGAGCTGTTCTCAGTATGTGGAATGCCTTTGAGACAATAAACACGCTCTATTTATAGTGGCTTTGAAAAGTATCCTTTTATGGAAAATAATGAAATAAAAACACTGCAAAACAGTTGCGATAGAGATCAAGATTTCACATAGTTCATTCAATATGTGTGGACAGCTAGAAACCATGTAATGGTGTGATCAATGATCACCAAGAATTAAATGCTTCAGCTGCTCTTTTCTCTATGTTTACATACAGTGTTTGTGTTAGCTATTGTGTCCAAATGATCTCAATCTTATTGGTTAGAAATAGAAACTAGACTAAGTAACAGTTACACTTACAATGTTGGTTGCATTCAAATTGTATGAACTGTAGTAACCCCTTTGTTTATTGTTGGTAAAAAGGTGTCTGTGGCTCAGGAGTAGATGGGTAGAAGGCTCCCGATTTCATCCCTGGCTCATCCTGGCTTCATGTTTTAGTGTCCTTTAGTAAGACAGTTACTGAACCTGGAACTTGCTACCAATAGTGTGTGAATGTATGGGTTACCATTGAGTTTTGACTTTCTATTAGTTTATTCAAATAAATGAATTATCTTTCATGCTAAACTTTTTATTTAAAAGTCCATATGTCAATATTGGGGATCAACAGTCACTAACAATGACTGCTTGCATTTCTGTTTTACACCTACCGTAAAACATTGTATAAATGACAAGCCTGGCAACAGGTCTGTTTGTGACAACAACAACTGACTAATCCTGTTGACAAGTGACACTGATCCTTCACCCATATAAACAGATGAGAAAGCCCTGCAGTTCATCCAGGCTGAGAAAATGTTCTACGAGGTGGCATTGATTGAGCTCACCGCCCTTCAGGGCAGCACAGGCAAGTACGCTAGCATGTTTTCTACCGCAGTGGATGCAGACTTAGACGTGAGTTTGAACTTGGATCTGGTTATTTATTATTGTTCTTCTGTTTTGAAATTAGACTCTAGACAGACAGACCTCTCTTGATCCCGCAAGGGAAATTCAGTTAGCCTGGGTACCAGCCCGCTACGCTAGATTCAGTGGATTGATTTTGTCAATTCGCTTCTCAGTCACACCAGGCTCACAGTATCTCCAAGGGAGGCGGGACATAGAAAACGAGTGGAAACCACTCACGGCTTCTGATTGGTCTGTGGTGCGGGCGCATACACCAGTGTGTATTGGCGGGCTGATGACATACAGTAGCTACCCTAACCCTACTCTGATTTGTTGGAACAACATCCAATCAGCAACGATGTCGCCGGTGATGTTCGGAAATACGAGTCAAATGGAGGCTTGCCAGACTGAGAAGCGAAGTGACAAAACCAATCCACTGGATGTAGCGTAGCAGGCTAAAATTCAGTTGTTTTGGGACAATATGTTCTCATCAGAAAATGTACAATGTATATTTAATAGACCATAGCAGCACAGCAAAGTCTACCCTTTTACTACATAAACAGGGTGGGAGTTTAATTGCTGGTTGTTTGGAATCAGCAGGTCCGGGACATTAAGGAATACACTCCCTGTTCACTTAACAACCATTGTTCATTCTGAAGTAATGCACTTAACCCCCAGGCTGCTAAAAGATTAACAGCTGATCTAATGGGCTCGTATCGCCCGATTCACAGGTGTGAATTTACATAACTGCATAAATGTTGACCAAGGGTGTTGCGAAAGAAAGCCGCCCGTGTCTGACTCTACACGTAACCTGAGTCAACAAAACTCCAGATGGTCCTGTACACAACAGAGTGTAGATTACTATGCCGTAATTGGTGCGAAAAGCACCGTCCGTTTCCACTTGCGAGCAAAACAGAGCCTCCGCTTTGACCTCAGTTCATCTTTATTTGCTGTAAATCTGGCAGAGCTCTGAGCAAGCTTTGGCAGAAGCAGCCAGCCATTCATCACCTGCTACTGCTGCTGCTGCCTCTCCAGACGGCTGCCTCTTCCTCTTCCTCTACCTCCGTCTGCTGCTGAGGCAGCAGCAGCAGCGCGCTCTTGCGTGGGCCGGGTGGAGGAGAGTTAGGAGACAGACGTAGTGGAAGACTAATGGCTGCTCTCGGTGTTATATCATGGCACCGCGGAACACCGAAGCCCCTGATTCAGCACTACTCCCTTCCCTTGGATTGAACGCTGGCCGTCTCCCGAGGCAGCGCACCCAGGAAGTTGGCATCCCGCTCGCTCACCAGCCACACCGTAGAACAGGGGTCTTCAACGTTTTCAGGCCAAGGACCCCTTAGTTGAGAGAGAGATGAAGCAGGGACCCCCACAACCTGTTCATAGATTCCTTGTAGATCTGCTATTTTTGTCTAATGTTCTCAGAATATGGACACTGGGGTCCTGGACCCCTGTTGAAGACCCCTGCTGTAGAATCCTGAATTTAACTCTGAGAGTTAGAATCTATATGTATATGATGATTACACACTTACAGTATGTCAGATGAGTTGTACCGCAGAGATTTGATCCTGCAGTCTCCTGATAAAGCAGCACATAGCGCCACAAGCATATTCTAGATGCTTATACACAGAGCTATTCATCTGTATATTTTGGTACATATACTGGGTTGCAGGTGTGGTGGAATTCAGATCAATCAGTAATAAATGAGAAAATGAGGAGACAAGACAGGTGGTGGTGGTCAAGTTATAACATCTAATCTACTACACAGGACAGGTCAAACCTCCAATAATATATTACAGCAGTTCACTATTACAATACTGACACAGATGAATTCACTGTCTTTGCCAAAATTCCACCCCATTCCATTTCTTGCAATTCATTTTCTCTTTTCATTTTGGCCATGGCTCCAGCATCTGTCTGCCTTATATTATTTCCATTGTTTACCGGTGGGCTTGATGGAGGACAGAAATAGTTCTCTCCATCCCCACCCCATAATTGTCTTTGTGTACGTGTGCATGTGCAGTCGTGTGTTTGTACTGTAAAGTGTGCTGTGTTTTGTTGTGTGTGGGTGGCCGTGAGCAGAGTAATTCGCCTGCGGTCTCACCTGATGGGCTGTGGTTGCTACTGCTGTTTGTGTGTGTGTGTGTGTGTGTGTGTGTGTGTGTGTGTGTGTGTGTGTGTGTGTGTGTGTGTGTGTGTGTGTGTGTGTGCGTGCGCGTGCGTGTGCATGTATGTGTGTGTGTCACAGAGGTCTAGTGGGCGTGGTGAGTGTGTTGTTTGACTCCCTTATCCTCTTGTCTCTTGTCTCCGGTCCTCAGTTGGCCCTGCTCTGCGGTCCAGGCTTCACTTGCATCGCCACACACTCAGCTCTGCCAATCAGGGCAGATTGTTTTCCTCCCTTTTTTTTCAAAGTGGGTAGATAGACAGAGAGATAAGGTTTACTCCATGCCCTGTGTGTGTGTAACAGGGCCTCACGAGGAGGCCACGCTGGGCTCAGCAGGATGGACCACCCCGGAGGAGCAGTCGGAGCAGGCGTCTCAGGCCCAGCACCTGGAGCGTCTGGCACAGCTCTGCATCATGAGCAAGAGGTAAGGGCGCTTCCCGTCGGCCCCGACTGATGTGTTTGCACACTGCACAGTGTTCTGCTTGTTTAAAATGAAACAAAAATGTTTATTCTAGGGGCGTGTTGGATTTGTCGTTACAAAGGTTGAACTGAATTGATGGTGGCGTTGAATTCGGTGTTATTGTAGGCGAGAGTGCAATATGGGTGAGATTGTCTTGTTCGGTTTGACTCTTATTTTCTGATGTTTTCGGACAGATTTGTAAATATATAAGTGGAGAATTAATGTGAAAACAATATTATGTATGTTTTTGTTTAGTTGTAGCCTGTAGGCCAAATGTTCTGAACGTACCTTTTCTGTCTTTTTCTGAAGATTGGACTTTTTATTTGTTAGTTTGTTTTTAGTTTGTTTTTACTGAATTTTACCTTTGAAAACTTAAAACCAAAAACATATTCACACAAATGCTTACACTTTAATTGTGTATCTTTATGTTTATCTTTATTATTGATGTTATTGTTGTAAGTTGTGTTAGCACAGTATTTTGCGGACTTCACCACAATAGCATTTCACTCTTGTACCAGCTGTATAATTAGTGACAAATAAACCTTCTTGATTCTTGATTCATACACAGAATTACCCACGTATACATGCATGCACAGTTGCACGCATGCGCGCATACACACATGCCTGCACGCATGGACACACGTACACACACGCATGTACACACCCCTGACCAGAATGGAAATTTCTTTCTCCATTAAACTCCCATACCTAGTGTTTGATTTCTGGTCACCATGTGAAAAAGGCAGAGTTGGATTTCTCGGTTGAGGTGTAGAAAAGAGACACCGTGCACTATCTGAGTTTCGAGTGTTGCCTGCAGAACACATTAACTGGATCTGGTGTCTCCTGTTGCAGGACTACTTTGTTAGGCCATAGCACAAGCACACACTTTTTTTTATCCATCTGTTGTCATTGTTGGGATAATGCCATTTAACCTGATTGCCTGAATGGGTGGCGGAGGGCGGAAGGTTGCACAGGTGGAGCGTTCCGGTCGGGCACGGCCATCCGTCAAGGCAAGAAATCTTGTTAAACTTGAATGAGATGTACCGAGGGTGCATGACTGTACCCAGAGTCTTGGGTTTCTGGGTAAATAAGGACAAGCCGGAATATGCTACGGCTCGTTAATTGTGGGTTTCGTTATTTAGGGGCGTTGGTTGCTAATTATTGCCTCCATGCCCGCAGTCAAACCTCTTGCGGACAGGAAGTTGTAATCCTTCCTGAATGTTTGGGTAACATGGTAGGAAGTCCTTTGGGCTGGCGAAGGGCTTCTCTTCTCTGTCTTTGACGATCGGATGTCCTCTGAGGACCTTCTGAAGCAGTGTAAACCAACACCTGGCCATTACTAATTGACGACAAGTGTAGTTTTGGAGCAGTGATGCTGACATCTGTCACACTAAACAGATCTTGCTCTACATCCATACACACACCTGAGGGTGATGAATGCCCCTGGCTAGCACTGCCTGCTGGGAGATATGAGCAGAACAGCTGGTGCTTGTTAAACGTGCCACATTACAGTACCAGTGTGTTCACCTAGCTTAACCTCAAAGAGCAGAGGGCTGCTGGTGGTGGGGCACAGTCCAGTAAACAAACCTGTAAGCGCCATGCCTTTGTGTAATTCTCCCTGGAGGCAAGATTGGGACAGTTGGTTCTGGCAGAGAGAGACGGTTTCCACTTCCTCCATAAGACAGGTCTAATGCCGGCGGTCTCATCCCACTCTAATCACGGCACGCGTATGATTAGATTTGTCATTCCGCTCTGCCCCAAACACTGAAATAGATAGGCCTGCCTGACAATGCAGCATGCAACACTAAGCTTAATTAAGGTCATCCTTTGTGGGCCTCTCTGAAAAGATGTATTTGCGGGTTTAAATTGAACAAGGGTGCCCAGAGCAGAGGTAGATTCCATCTCGCAACCCGGATTAAACCCTCTGAGAGTGATGGATTGCTTTTCCTTTCAGCAGAATATTTTGACTCCACAGAGACACCCGGAGCAAAGAGGAAATGAACCCTCTCACCTTTCTTTTCTTTCAGACCCCACCTTGCTTTGGAATACAGTGGAAAGGTACGTGCTGTATGTACTGTACTGTTCTGTTCTCAGCTCTTTGAACAGATTCAACATTTAACACCACCCTAATGACCTCCAGTCATTAATAATAATGTGTCTCACAGGCCACTAAGATCCACCAGAGAACCTTTGGTAATGACCACCCCATAACAGCCAGGAGCCTGGAGCTGTTGGCAACTGTCTACGCTGAGATTGGCAAAACGGAATATTCAGGTAAACACTCATCTGTGTTAAAGTCAACACAACTCAACTTATCACAGGTTTACCAGTGTAAGAATTGGGTGAAATTGTTTTGTTGTATGAGCTCCATCATTGCTGTTTCAAGAAAGGTGGAAAGAGATAAAGAGATAAAGAAAGAAAGAAAGAAAGAAAGAAAGAAAGAAAGAAAGAAAGAAAGGAAGAAACAAAGAAGAAAAATAGAAGGTCCATCATTCTATCTCGGGCTCCCCCTTAGTTAGTGTCAGGCAAATTCTGTAATTTTCATTGTAAAAAATGGAAATGGAAATGTCTTTTCTTTTGGAAATGTCTTTTCAAAAGACGTGAAACCAAGTTGACAACATAATGTACATTTTAACCAAAAGATTGTGTCGAGTTGAGCCAGTACCATGCAGTGGAAGAGTTCCATTAAGTTACCTACTCTGCTTCTCACATAAGAGTATGCAAATGGTTTAAAGCCACTTGGAAGCTAACTCTAACCATAAATCATTTTTTAAGACAGCTCTGCTGCAAAAAGCATTTAGTACAGTCAGCTTCAGCTTTCAAAGTTACCCGGGGGTGGGTAGTACTATAGGGGTGACAGCACATGGGCAGAAGTCTACAACAATCCTTGTTATTTATTTTAGATGACGAAGGTGAAATCAAAACAAGGCAAAGGTCAGAGAACAGCCCAAGGGACATAATGGTCACGTGGAGATCTTCCATGTACAATGTGTCTGCACTTTTAGTGACCTTTATGTTGTATTATACACAAAGGATTCCCTTTTGACCTAAACATGGTTGAGGGTTGTTTTCAGTGTTAGCAGCTCTGTGCCTCTAGATACCACTATCAATGTCCATTGTTAACCTATCTCACATCTTGATACCTTTTGCATCAGTGACAAATTGTTTGAAGAAAAGCTAAGATTGCAGTTAACTACGTTATGTTATGATTAAATCAGACGAAACAAATTGAGTTAAACATTTCCTAAACCCACCCACTGCATTTACTGAGCTCTGCCTGGCAATGACAGAGTTAACCTGGTCTTTTCTCAGAAAGGTCTGTCCCGCTTTGCATGTTTAACTTTGCCTTATCGTCTGTCCCTGAAGCGCTCAGCAGACTCAGTGTGGTTGTCAGTGTCCTTCAATTCATGTCCGGTCATGGTTGTCTTCCTAGACTCGCTGGGTCAGTGCGTGTCTGCGTTGTCCAAACGCTTCGCTGCGGCAGAGTCCCTCAGAGACACCGTCAAATATCTTCCTCACTCTCACAGAGACAAACGTGCAGATGTACGCCACAGGAAGGAACCCCACCACCATCAAGAGGTAATTGTTTAATCATTGTGTGTGTGTGTTGCGGGTTTGTTTTGAGTATAGAGAGGAAACAAGAAATAGAAATGGACATTTTTCTCATAGAACACACTTTAAATTGAACGTTTTAAGTATTTCAATTGGTCAACTCTGTTATAGACAAATTGGATCAAATTAAGATATAAAGTAATAACTAAATAATAATAGATTCAAGTACACAATTGTTCCTTACTTAGATTAAATAGTTCAATAGTTAAAACAACATTTTTGTTTGAGTTAAAGCTCTGTCTATATTATACAGTAATCATTGCTATATTGTTTGTTCAGTAAGTGTTAGTCCCTCTGTAGTAAACAAACTGCTGCTGACCTTGGTAGATAAGTCTAGAAGTAAAGAAAAGGCAGCACACTCATAGGCATGATGCAGGATCTATCAAAGGAATACCAACGTTTCCACGTGGTAAGGTCTTCTTCAGCAATCCCTGAGGATTGTGAAGATGTACAGTAGTCGTCAAAACGTTGGTATTCCTTTAATAAATCCTGCATCGTAGCTATGAGTGTGGCTAGGGGAGAGTGTTTTTTGCAGGTCCGATTGTATCAAAAAAGCAGCTGGGTTAAGCACCGTTGGTCCGACCAGTTTAACATTCACCAGGTTAGCATTGAACAGCGTCGGCAGGTTAGCATTTCACCAGGTTAGCATTCACCAGCGTTAGTTTTACTGAGGTTAGGGTTAGGGTCAAGGTTAGGTTTAGGTGTATCTCCGTCCCACCGACTTTCATCTCCTCCGCGTGCCAATCACAAGCTTCCACTGCCTTAACCCAGTTGCTTTTTTGATACACTTGGACTGAAAGACCTGCAAAAAACACTCTCCTGTGTGGCTAGGGGTGTCACGATTATGACATTTTACATGACAATTAATTGTCATTCAAATAATTGTGATTAACGATTTAAAGGGATATTCCACTTTCGAAAGGGAAACAGTGGAAGGGCTTCTCTCCACATACACACCCATTGTAACTTCAAACTTCATTTTAACCATGATAGATTCATTAAAAACACCCATTATTTTTTTCTGGTGACTCATACTACCCTCCTAATACGTGAGCAGGCCGTGTTTTATCCATAGCTTGTTTCATTTATTTTTAATCATTATTTCGGAAAATGGAAAAAATGAAATACAAAAAAAAATATATAAAAAAAAAAAGTAAAATGTTATCGAAAAAACACAACCTGCCCACGTATTAGGAGGGTAGTATGAGTCACCAGAAAAAAATAATGGGTGTTTTTAATGAATCTATCATGGTTAAAATGGAGTTTGAAGTTACAATGGGTGTGTATGTGGAGAGGCCCTGGGCCTGGAGGGCCTGGTAACATTTACATCAAATATCTAAATATTGATTGAAGTAAATTAAAAACTGTTCAGGGTGTTCATAAAAGCCTGATTAGATGATAAAGTGACCAAAAGTTTTTTTGAAAGTGGAATATCCCTTTAATTGTGTTTTTGTTGTTGACAATTACAATTATGTTTGGCTTGTAGGCTTTTAAGTTGCACATGGCAGATATGACACATAACCTTAATATACAAAGAAATGGCTGACATATTTGACAACTTTATACTTAAAAAAAGAACATTGATAGTGGAAATAGCAGATCTACAAGCAAGCTTGTAGATCGGCTATTTCCACTATTTTTGAAAATGTTTGAAAATATATGAAAATCTTTCAACATGGAAACGACAAATATGATTATGACAAAATAATTGCGATTATGTCAAATGCGTTAGACGATTATGCAAGATTTGTGACAGGCCTATGTGCAGCCTTTTCTTTACTTCTAGTCCCTCTTTAGTAACAGGAAATACATTTTGAGGCGAGTTGCCAATCAGGAGAGAGTATCAATTTTGTCAGCTTAAAAATGTTCTGCTCTTTTTTTTGTGTCATCACTTCCAATTTCACTTGTTTATCCTGTATGAGTTCTCTCTCCTGATTGGATACAACTGGTATCCTGACCTGAAAACGCATGTTCTGTTTATTACAGAACACATCATCATAAAATGATGACCTCCTCTCTTCTACTTCCCATATTGTACCTTCTGTTCTCAACATTGGGAATCATTTAGCTAAAACGTTATGCATAAATTGGGCTTAAAATATACACCAAGCATTATTATGATTGAAAGTTTAATATTATTCATAACTGGCGCAATACAGACTCAGACTTTCTGGGGATTAACCTGGGGACGTGAAATGTAATTCTAGATCGGCCCATACAGGCCTTGGGGGAGGCCTGGGGGCAAGGCCACTTATCCTCAGAATGACCAAAAACATGTCATGTGTGACGAGTGTCGGGTTTATTCAACAACTTTCCATAAAAACCAAATGCAGTATACTTTAGAATGATTTGATCATCTATCCAGGTATCCAATGGTAAAGTCCCCACCTCCATACTAAAGAGGCCAAGTCCCAGCTGTGGTTCCGACAGTCCCACCCACAGACGGAAAGGAGAGCGGCGGGTTCGATTCAGGGAACCTGAGACCACTGTACATGGTGAGCACACATTAATGGGGAAAAACATGTATCAGGCCCTATATTGCGTGCCACCTTACCCCAGGGCTCCACTGGCTGCGTCGCGTTGCTCTGCGTCTTGACGGCGTCATTGACGCAGACACGTTGCCGTCCGACTGGCTCCACTGAACGTGAATGTGTTGATATTTCAATCAAAGATCATAGGATATTCGCATTATCAACTGTAGTGTTTTTTATAATAATTTATCCTGTGTAAAGTGCCAGAAAAAAATAGCAGACATACAAGCTCACAACATGTCGAGTGCATGAATCTGTCATCATGCTGTTGTGACTGTGTCTGAGCTTGTAGATTGGATATTTTCGGTACACCAGTCCAGCGCAGCCACGATAATGTATAGCCTAAAAATCTGTGTTCAGACTCAGTCACTCACTGCTGGCCTGTTTTTAGGAGGAAGAATTGAGAAAGTTGTTGCCTGTTGTGAACTTGTGATTAGCCTATATCAAGTGGGAAGACCGAAGACCACTGTAATTACATAAAAAAATATGCGAGGAATTTTGGGACATCTAGTCACCCTTGTGAATGACGTGAATGGATATCCAACAGCAGAAAGGCACGTACGGTATATACATTCAATATGCAATGCAATTACATTTAATCATAATTTATACATGACTGGACGTTGTGGACGCCGTCAAAAAATTTAACCGGGGCAATTTTTGAGTTTGGACGCCGGCACCGGAGCGTCCGACGTTGACGTTACCGTCGGCAGTGGAGCTCCCTTCATTGATTAAAACGGGAGCGTTCCCAACGTTGACGTTGACGCGACGCTCGACACGCTCGGTGGAGCCGGGGGGTTACAGGCCCATTCCCACTGGGCCAGATAACAGATACAAAAATCTCTTTCTCCAGATATTTTTCCATTCAAAGTGGATGGTAGATACAAATAAAAAAAATATTTGCCACAGATAAAAGTATCTGTGGCAAATATCTGTGGTAGATATTTTTTTTATCTGTATCTACCATCCACTCTGAATGGAAAAATATCTGGAGAAAGAGATTTTTGTATCTGTTATCTGGCCCAGTGGGAATGGGCCTTTTTGGTATTTTTTTACTATTTTGAAAAATATTTAAAAGCTCACATCGACATGTTGCTAGCTTGTAGATTTGAACTATTTTTAAATGTTTTTCAAAATAGTAGTCTGTCTGCCTGCCTCATGGCTGGTCTGCTGTTGACTGACTGGCCTTTCTTTTGTTGGCTTTACAGACATTCCATACTATGACTGTTTAGGTGGTAAGTTTGTCTGCAAACGTGTTCAAAACTTCACCAACTTACTCTGCATGAGCAAGTGTCAGCCACACTGATCTGTTTCACCCTTCCATCCATTTACAGAAACATTTGTCATTCTGTGTGGGGAATTTTTCTAACTCCACAGCATGGATTTTGTGTTACAATATTCCATTTGTAAACAGTTTGTATGGCACTTACCATCTAACAATGGGTAACACAAATGGGTGGACAAAGTACTCAATCTCAGTACTTACGTCAAAGTACTCAACTACAAGTGAAAGTTGCTTTGTCAAATTTGTACTTGAGTTAAAGTTCTGGAAGTAATTGCTTAAATACAAAAGTATTGCATTGCATCGCAATGTGGATATTAAAAAAGAAAAATCTAATAGGGCTTAAAGGAGCTATAGTCAACTTTTTCTTGAAAAACGGATGCTAAAATAAAAATTATGTTTTGAAAATATTTTATAAATAAATAAGCTTCATATATGTGTTTCTATTCAAAAATGACCACAAAAAGCGTAAAATAATGATAAAAGAATCATTTTGGCCATTGTCAGACCGACACTTTGTTTACATTCTAGTCTATAGACTAGGATGTAAACAAAGTGTTGGGCCCTACAATGAAAAAGTTGACTATAGCTCCTTTAAGTTTATTCATAATGTATTTTTATACGTGTTTGTCCAGGTGGTCCAATATTTGTATTGAAATGGAGTGAAAGTTTTAAAACTTAAAAGAAAGACAAAAAGAACGTAAGAATTACTGAAGTAAAGTATAAGTAAAAACTAAACTAAAAAGAAAAGTAAAATATGTGATCAGGTAAAACTCTGCAGCTTACAAAGTGCTAGTTTCACTGAGTCAAGAGGACATGAGGAGAAGCATGCATACATAGAGGCTGATTTACAAATCAAAGCTGCAAATGAAAAACAGATGCTTCTTTTGCAGCCAGGGGTGTCGCACCAAATTCTGGGCCCTGGGTACAAGGATTCACTGTGTTATTTTGTGCTTTAACAATTCGCCGCCACGCTGTGAGCTTGTATATTTGCTATTTTTTGAAAAGTCGTGAAAATGTGTGCAAATCTTTGAAGCTTTTTTTCAGTGGTGTTTCATGTGAAGGACCCCCAAAATGATATGTATTTGGCCACGGACCTCCATCTCAAAATATTTAGTTCCAGGGACCCCCCTGAAGCAAAATTTGAATTACAAATGTTCGCTTAAAAAAGAAAATTACACAAAGATTTGCCCACATTTTCATGACTTTTCACAAATAGCAGATCTACAAGCTGAGCTTGTAGATCTGCTATTTTTCAATAGCTCAAGTATAAAATAATTAAGGCCCCTCCACCTTGGGCCCTAGTAACTCAGTCCCACTCCCACCCCCCCCTTGTGACGCCCCTTGTTGCAGCCTACGAGACGACGACGGCCCGACCCCACCTGGCTCTGTTCACCTGCCTCTTCCTGCTGATGTCATTCCTGGGCGTGGCCATGTACTGCACGGACCGCCGGCGCCCACAGCGAGTGTGCGAGGAGCTGGAGGCCTCGCTGGCCGTCTACCTGCTGCACATGAAACAGGCTCTGTGGGGGTGCTGGATATGGCTGACCATGCAATGACTGAGAGCCACCACAGGGGGAGACCTGGAGCGTTATATACATATCTTCAGACTCCTCTGTCACTATCCTTGAAGGTGTCCCGGCTGGCCTACAAACACCTCCTCAGCCATCCAGCAGGCTCCTGCTGCTGCCCACTGTCTGTGGTGTTGAGAGAGGAACTGCTCTCACAACGCTATATGGATAAACGCGTAATCCCAGAAATATGTAGCGCTACCATGCCTGTATGTATATGTACTTAGGTGGTGGGTAAGCCACGTTCGTTCCAAGTCCATGACATTTTGCACATTACGCAATGTTGATGTTACCATTATGTTCACCAAATGACGAAAACCATTTGATTTCTTTCTTTTTTTATATATATATTTTGACACTATTCTATTGTATGTGAGTGAATGTTTCCATGGAATGCAAATATTTATTTTATTACACATCTCTACACCATGTGTTACATCACATTTGACACAGAACTGAATCAAAGTGAATGCTGTCTATATGGTACAGTACACTAAGGACTATCACAATACTCCGCCTTGTAATTGTACATAAATGAATGTAGAGATGACTGGCTTTGAATTGGCACATTTAAGATGGGGGGAGGGGGGGTCTTTCTTGTTCCAAGATACATGGACAAAGGGCAGAAACACATCACCAAGCCAGACTGTGGCAAAAAAGAGAGAAGGTTTTACATGATACTGTAAAATCTGGCCATGAATACTGTACGTATAATGTAAAATCCTGAGTGTTAATTGACTTCCATTTGTACTCTCTCTGAGTTACAGTTAAATGAACACTCTGGACTTTACTGTGTAGATGATAAATTCCCAGTTGGTCTAAGGAGAAACTCTTCAGCACAATATTATGAATTCTCTCTCCTTATTGTCTATGCTCAAAGTGAACGAATGCTAATGCTTTTGACAGTTCCTCTTTATAACTGCTTTAAATGCCACAAATGATAACCTTTATCCTAAATGTTATTTATTCTTCTATACTGTATATGTGCATCTACGCAAAAAATACCCAACTTTTCATTATTTACATTTTTTTAAGGTTTTTTTGTTACCTGTTACATTTCTATTATCAAAGGTTTTTCAATATTCAGGTTTTAATCTTGATGTCAAATGCTCATCAAGCTTTAGACAATTCGGTGGGGACTTATGAAATGTTTAATGGTTAAGAAGAGTAGCATATGCCTTTTGCGGAAGGTTTATTGGAATGAGGCCAAACACAGAAATCGTATACGGAACCAGTTTTCTCTTCACTGTGAGTTCCTTTGCATATAGTTTGTCACAAATACAATTCTGATAGCCAAGCTACCAAACAAAACAAAGTGTTCAGTATGGAAGGACATTACCAGGGTCCCATCTGCTTTTGATACCCCCCTCTGGTCATTCATTTGTATCACCAGTGGGGATATATCGTCGTTGTCGGGTGGAAACCTTGTATGTCCAAAAGCGTTTGTTTTGTATTTATCATTTAAAAAATGAACTAAACTAGTGAAAACAGACGATCTACAAACACACAACGCCTCGCACCGCCAGACGTTGTGTGCTTGTAGATCTGCTGTTTTCACTAGTTTTGTGCGACGGCCTTGTATGATGAAGCAGGGCTTTACTTAGCGAAAAAACATACAAATGTAAAACTTGGAGATACGAGGTTTCTGCCCGACAGTGACGATATGTTTATCCATGCTTCTGGTTAGACTGACTTATGATGCATTTCCATTTGCGAAATGTAGACCAGTGTTTCTCAAACTTTCGCATTTCAAGGTCTCCCCTCAACTCTGACAGTACAAATGGAACCAAATGGACCTGTTAAAGTGTACAAATGGGTTTTGTTAAACCCATTTGTACACTGCCAGAGTTAGACTTACAGTATATGGTTCAATTTAGACCCCCATAAAGGAACCCACAGAGTCCCTGGAATCCACTTTGAGAAACACTGATGTAGACTGTCTGTTATGTTTGATATTAATCAAATATGGGTCACAATTTGCCTTTTTTTTAAATGAAATTTAACAATAGCTGAATTAGTAGATCTACAAGTTTACAACGCGTTGCAATGCAAATAGTTGTGAGCTAATAGATTTGTTTATTTGTCATACAAAGAAGTACATAGGGCTTAAGTGGTTAAGAAAATGTGCCCCCTGTTTTTTCACTTTTACAAATCAAACCCTTAACATAATGACGCATGGCACACAGACCTCTCCGTTTCAGCAATAATGCAAACACCTACTTTCCAATAAAACATAATTATTTATTTATATAAATGGTTTCAGTGAACACAAAGGGAGTTTGCTTTCAGAAGTTTCAATGTTGGTGGTCAGAACAAAATGAGACTGATAATAATGTCTCAGTAGAGGAGCAGAATACTTTGAGGGCTTTCTCTGCACTGTCAGACTGAATTGTCATTAGCAATAAACCAATATCCAGACGAACCATGGCCTGTATACTGTATGCACAAGTTAGGTTTGTAGCTGCATTTCACAGTTGTCAAAACATATGGTCACTTTGAAAGAAGTGCCTTTCTGGAGGGTTTTCTTAACTCTAATTTGTACAGTACATCATACGACCGTATCGCTCGGCAAAAGGAACCGATTTTCAACTGAAAAGCGCAACATGTCACGTATTTCATGATGCAACATTTGCATCGCGTTTGTCAGTTGCAAAAGTTGTTCTTGGCGAGAGACACAGCCATGCGACAATGTATAAATTAGGCTTTAGTTACTACCTTTTTTATGATTTGAATTGTTTTGAATAAATCTGTCATTGCATACCAAAGTCAGTGAGGCAGTGTCTTGCTTTCTTCATCAATCAACATGTTAGAGTGTAAGATGCGTGTTACACAGGAATGGAATAGATGCATGCAGCTATTATAGAGTATGTAATCACAATACACAGTATTACTGGTGTGTATCTACAGTATAAAGTATAGAGAGAAGCCCTGATTTGATCACACAAAAGCATTTCGGAGTAGACGTTCAATATATTACAATAATTTCAATACCTGTTTCTCAACATTTATAAAAATATGTATTGATAATATACACTGTGGAAGCACACATTATACATTGCTGCAGCATGCAGAGAATTTATCATTCATCATGTAGTGCCTACTAGACAAGCCTCTATGTTGTTCTACCAAAAATGAAAATAAAACATACCAGAAAGTCTATTCATTTGCCATGCATTTAGTCCATGCAAAGAAATGTACATAAACACAACATGAGCCATATTAAGAATACTTGTTCATCAACTCTGAGTGAATCGTGTTGCTAAATAGGGAATCTTGCCCATGGGTTGCAAAAACAAGCTCCCCCCACAGCTGAGCATTCTTCCCTATTAAATGCTTGTGGACTATCTTAGCTCAATCATGATGACTGTGTTAGTTTTGAATGGAAAAGCATTGACAACCCCTATAAATCTCTAAACGCACAGTGTCAAAATAAGCGCGGAGAAACAGAATGACTTGCATCACCCACTAGAGATTGTCAGCCATGTGGTAGCATATTCATCCGCAAATCAATTATCTTTGTAAAGAAAGCAATAAACCTGTCCCTTTGGTTCTATTTATAGTCAACGGGAATAAAAGACAATTGATCTGATTGTCTTGACAGGCAAACACAGGTCTGGCAAACAAGAGTACTCTACATACAGTATATACGCGCGCGCGTGTGCGTGCGTGCGTGCGTGCGTGCGCGTGCGTGCGCGCGTGCGTGCGTGCGGCCGGGTGTGTGTGTGTGTGTGTGTGTGTGAGAGAGAGTGTGAGTGTATTTTGGGTTCTAGAGCAGGCCAGTCTTGAGGTCCCCATCAGAGCTACGGCGTGAGAGAGAGCGCCCCAACAGCAGGTCCTTCTCATGGATCAAGCTGTCCAGCAGGTCCTCCTGTCTGTAGTTGTGGTAGACCTTCAGGAAGGCCATCACTGCTATCCCCAACCAGGTGAGCCAGGCAGCCCACAGGCCAAACTGCAAAGATCCAGGAAAAGAGGTCATGACTCATGGTAATAGTAGTCTTGTAGTTGTGTCGCTGCGGTACAATCAAAATAAATATATATATAAATACATCTGGGGAATTCTAAATGTAAAGTAGTTGCTAGAACAGCGGCGAGAACGACCGCTAACAAATCTATGCCTACTGCTCTGAAAACCAGTCATGTCACCACCCGAACATGAAGGACCACCCTCAAGAAATTGTATTGGGAAATATAGATATCTCCCAGCAGACTGGAAAATGTGGATTAAAAAGAAAATAATCACACTGACACATCTCGCCAGAGAGCAGTCAGTCAGAATGATCGGAGGCATTCAGGGCTAAAATGGAGCCACACAGCTCATTTTGTTTCACAAATGACTAAAGTCTAAAGCCAGTGGTTCCCAAACTGGGGTTTGGGGGTTCCCCAGATGATTAGCTTAATGTGCAACTGTCTGTTCTCTTATTTAAACAAACCAACAGACAGTATGAGTGTATACTAGGATATCTGCACATTTATAAAGTTACAATTTACTGACTTTTAAGAAATGTTTTAATACCAGATTGGCCAAATTGTCAAATATTACAAAAGAAAGAAACCAAAATTGTGAAAATAGTCGGGGTCATGCTCAAGCTCCCTCAGCCCTATGTTCCCTCAGCCCTATGTTCCCTCAGCCCTATGTTCCCTCACTCCCTAACAATTTATCATACCCTATGTTCCCTCAACCCTATGTTTCCCCCAGCCCTATGTTCCCTCAATTCCAAAATAGACCCTGTGTTCCCTCAGCCCTATGTTCCCTCAACCCAAAAATAGACCCTATGTTCCCTCAGCCCTATGTTCCCTCAATTCCAAAATAGACCCTATGTTCCCTCAGCCCTATGTTCCCTCAACCCAAAAATAGACCCTATGTTCCCTCAGCCCTATGTTCCCTCAGCCCAAAATAGACGGTGCCATGGCATTGGTTCGACATCTCATTGTTCCGATGTCCCATTAAGGGCGTCTTACTGGGCAAGGTCACGCCATCTGTCTTGGCCACCAGTCTTGGCTATATATGGATTCTGTTGGTGTGGTTCCCCTAACAGGGCATCATCTGGGAATACCCATATGTGAACTTTTAATTTATGTTATCCTTTATTAATATATATATCGGACCAGTTACCCATATATGGAGATCCCTGTTACCCATGCATTCACAGATATGGCCTTAATAATGATGACATCAGGGATCTCCATATATGGGCATATAAAGAGTTAGCATTCTTCAGGTTAACATTCACCAGGTTAGCATTCACCAGCATCGGCAGGTCAGCATTCACAAAGTTAGCATTCGCCAGCATTCAAAAGGTTAGCATTCACCAGTGTCGGCAGGTCCGCATTCACGGGTTAGCATACACCAGCGTTGGCAGGTCAGCATTCACCAGGTTAGTATTCACCAGGTTAGCATTCAACAGCGTCGGCAGGTTAGCATTCACCAGGTTAGCATTCACCAGCATCGGACGAATGGGGCGTCAGAACAATGAGACGTCGGAAACAATGCCATGGGGGACTGAGATTTTTGGTCTGAGGGAACATAGGGCTGAGGGAACATAGGGTCCTATTTTGGGATGAGGGAACATAGGGCTGAGGGAACATAGGGCTGAGGGAACATAAGGCTGAGGGAACATAGGGTTGAGGGAACATTAGTCCATGGGCCCGACGGGTTGTCGGTATCAAAAAGGTGGCAAAGGTTACCATGCATTTTTGAAAAGCTCTATATCTGTAGATTATATTTTGGTATGATAACCCTTTCTTAGACCCAGCTAAATTGGTGTTATCAGCCTCTAAAGTTGGTGTCCCATTAACATTACATTACAGGACAAAAGGTAAAAATATTAATCTGCTTTTAGTAGCATAAGAGGGGTCAAACTAGGGGGTTTTCATGATGCCGAATCCATTGCAAGCATCTGTTTTGCACAAAAAACATTCCTTGGGCTATAAATGGCCTCAGAAGACAATGCATGTATGGGTGTGCATTCATGTTATTCGGAGGCCTTAGGGTTTTATTTCTCATGCTAATCAGTCTAAAAGCGCCAAATTTTGCACAGATGTAGCCCAGGGCATTATCTAATGATTTAGCTAGGGCGCCCGAGTCGGTGACCTTCGGGCTCCAGAAAACATCCACAAAACTCAGAAAAGTGATGACTCATCACTTTTCATCACTAAACCATTGTTTTTCTGGAGCTGTGGCGACCCCAAAGGTCGCCGACTCGGGCACCCTAGCTAAATCATTAGAGCATGCCCTGGGCTACATCTGTGCAAAATTTGGCGCTTTTAGACTGATTAAAGGCCTCTGACTAACATGAATGCACACCCATACATGCATCGTATTCTGAGGCCATGTATAGCCCAAGGAATGTTTTTTGTGCAAAACAAATGCTTGCAATGGATTCGGCATCATGACAAACCCCTAGTTTGACCCCTCTTATGCTACTAAAAGCAGATTAATATTTTTACCTTTTGTCCTGTAATGTAATGTTAATGGGACACCAACTCTAGAGGCTGATAACACCAATTTAGCTGGGTCTAAGAAAGGGTTATCATACCAAAATATAATCTACAGATATAGAGCTTTTCAAAAATGCATGGTAACCTTTGCCACCTTTTTGATACCGACAACCCGTCGGGCCCATGGACTACATAAGGCTGAGGGAACATAAGGCTGAGGGAACATAGGGCTGAGGGAGCTTGAGCATGGACCCAAATAGTCGATCAACACAAAGCTCATAACGCCTCAGTCACAGTGTGCAAAGCGTTGTGAGCTTGCAGAGCATCTATTTTCACAATGTTTATGTTATGCCATACTAGTCCCTCCCCTGCACGCCATATAAGGGCAAGGGCCGGGCGTCTCCCTCAGCCAGCAGCCAGCGCAGGTGTGACTGGTCCCAATCAGCCCAGCTGCTCCTCTTCACCATCATCAGAGGCTGCCCTAAATAAACCGCAGAGAGCCCATACCCGACGTTTGAATGTTGACTACTGTGTTAGACAGCTGTTTGCAGATAGTTATCTAGTGTTCCTGAGTGTTAACCTTGTGTACCATGCTAATACTGTGTTCTGTTCTCTTCCAGGCTCCCTCCAATCCAAACCCAGTGTCTTAGCTCTCACTGGATTCCCAAACGCCTCTCACCTTCCCATGGGATGTCTCCCCCAACCCGTAACGTAAAGCAATAAACTATATTCTATTACTTGACTTCCTTGACTCTGTTGTCTTTGGGGTCCCCGGCACATTTGGCTCGCAACATTAGTCGAGCCAAACAGTTTATCTGTGGAACCAAGTCAAACTAAATATGCCTTCAATTCCAAGTGCTTGTCAGGGTGGGGGATCCCCAGTTCAAATATGACTATATTTGGGGGGGTCACGGCCTGAAGATTGGGAAGACTAAGTAAAATCCAGTGTGTTGATTTACACATAAGATATTCTCCGGCACCGTTGGCCCGGTCGCTGCCAAACAGCACACACACTCCCTGGATGCCAATTCAGAACATCTGACCCACATTTTTCACATGGGCCTCTTCTAGCGCCACCATCAAGCCGATTTTTGCTAAACACATTTTTGAGTGGTCCATCTTGGTTTGATTTTTTGACAGTAGCCTATACTCATCACGCAAATCAGTAGACAGCATCTCTATATAGCATGTGATCAACATGTATCTGTCTGATTTTCCATGTTCCATATTGCACACACTAGCTCGAGGAACAAATTCCACCCTTTTCACATTGGCCTATTATTGCGCCACCAGGAGGCCACAATAACCTACCTGACCTGGCGAAGACCTGCACTCTCTGTAATCATGAGTTTTGTGTGTAACATAAATCTACTGTATTCTCACCTGAGCTATAGCAAACTGGTCGTAGAAGGCGGAGTTGTTCAATCCCAGCTCCAGATCGGTGTCCTGAAGATCCTCACAACTAACACAAGAGAGACGGGCGTTTAGGAGGAAGTCCAAAACAAAGAACGTGAATAATATAAGAAAACATTGATGTGTGACGTGTTTCCCTCTCACCTGCTGGGCATACTGCCCCCCTCTGTGATGGCATCACACCACAGGTTGAAGCCAACACTGATGATGGTGCTGGACAGGAAGACAGTGATGACCACCAGAGAGCTGATGACCAGGTTCAGGAAGGCATTGAAGATGGAGCTGTTAGTAGAATCAGATACAACCACAATATTAAAGAACTAATAGGCCTACTATTGTATTATTATTATTGCGACCGAAGGTCGCAGTTTACTATGAGAAACGTCACAGCTTGTCCGTGTCCGTCCGTCCGTGTAGAAGTGTACACATTTTTACAGTCTATGGGTTTGCCGCTCTGACATCACTGTGATGTCAGGGGAACCACTCTACCAGAATGGGTTTGCCGCTCTTCACTGTGATGTCACACTAACAGAATCCCTTTTATGCCCATATATGGAGTTCCCTGATGTCATCAATATGATGACATCAGGGGGAACAAATCCCCTTTATGCCCATATGAGATCCCTGTGATGCCAGGGGAACAAATCCCTTTTATGCCCAAATATGGAGATCCCTGATGTCCACACCCCTTTAGGACGAGGTCGCTTGTCGCCCTGGGGCGTCTTACTAGTTATTATTATTACCCTTATTACTTTAATTTTATTATTAATTTAAAATGGTTCTGGCTGTCCTGAAGCTGTCAAACATTTTAAGTAGAGACCATTAATAGTCTGATGTCAGTGAAAGCCAAGATCAAAACCAATAGGGCCTAGCTGTGAAAGCCCGGCTAATGAGATGTGAATGTGATTGCTTTGCTTCGCTGTTCAAAGGCAGCAAATGAAACTGCCTCCCCAGCTGGTGTGGGCGATATCGATTATGATGCATTGATATCTTTACTGGCTTTTTCTAGTTGAAAATGTGAAAGATGGTAATACATGAGCAGAATGTAATTCCCCCAGAACAGGAACTGTGCGCAAAAAGGGTGGGGGATGGATGGATGGATGGATGGAGGGACGGACGGACGGACGGACAGACAGACGGATAGACAGACAGACAGATATATAGCATCACATTCACATAGCCTAATACGCGCCTTATTCGCCCTAGTGCAGCCTTTATAACACCCTCACAGTGAGGTCCGTGAAGTGAGCTGCATTACTAAACAACCATTTGAATGATCACTCACTCGTCGTGTCCTTTGCATAGAAAGAACAACAGCCTCCACGCCTGTACTGCGGACAGGATGAGAGATGCTATCCCGACAAAAGTGATGAAGCTGCAGCAGGACTCTGGTCCCCACTCCTCCACGATGAAGCGCTGCTTCGACACAGTGATGTTCTCATTCTGCCACATACCGCGAGTGAAAAGCAAACATTTGCCCCGAAAATCCTCGGTATTTTCGGATAGAGGCACCACGGCAATAAAGCCAAACACAAAGGCTAAAAAATAAAGAATACATTGCGCAAATATTAAATTATCGAGGGCCATTTTTCTATATGTCGGTCTTCTGCTCTGCGTCCCAAAGCATCAGCGGCTGCGCAGTGGGAACCCACGGAGAGCAGGAGCATAGGCTCAGCAGCATCCGAGGAGGCTGAGCTGCTCCGCTTTATATTCATCAGCATTTATTTTTATTTGAAATGTAAACCGTTATCTATCTCTGATAGTTCACATCTGTAGTATATGTATGGCTTTATTTTTGCAATAACAAATGTGTTAGTTCAGCTGAGCTAGTGAGCTTTGACTTGTTGTCAGACGCAATTTGGAAGATTTCGTGTCACCACAGTCACAGGCATACAGTAGCAGCCCCCACAAACATAAGCTCTGTAGGCTAACTTAGAACACACGCACACATGCACGCACGCGCACGCGCGCGCACACACACACACACACACACACACACACACACACACACACACACACACACACACAAATTCAAATGGCTTTATTGTCATGAGAAAACATACATTTAGTGTACATTGCCAAAGCAGAAGTGTACACAAAGAATACGATCAATCAATATAATACAATCAAAATAATATTATGTACAATTGAAGGGAGTGAAATAGCTTTCATGTATCAAGGTTACTCAGGCTAGTCTTTAAGGTGGTTGTGTTCCATTTGATATCCTTCTCCTATCACAGCAGCTACAATCTTGCTGCTGTGTTTACACACGCACGCGCGCGCGCGCACACACACACACACACACACACACACACACACACACACACACACACACACACACACACACACAAAACCATATAGTGACAGTCGTAAAAAATGAAAATTGATCACTTCAGGATCCCTGGATCAAATTCCACCAGAGACTCACCCAACCATGGCCTTCTCAGCTTTCTGCAGCTGTCTGTCTAATTAAAGACGAAATATATGACACTCTGGGGAATTAAAATGTCTTTGCCCCATGACAAACATCATCACCTTATTTAAAATGAAGAACAAGGTTTCTTCAGAGGTCATTTTAGGAACTTACAGCAAGCCTCCTGAAAGTGCCAATGAGTAGCCTAGATGGTGGCTTGTTCAGCAGCCAGGGAACCATGTATACACAGAACTACCTTATGCAAAAAAATCTTATAACAGTCAGAAATCAGAAATAAAGATATTTACACTAAACAGGTCCAGGGGAGAACAAACCCTTTGTTTGAGCCAAATATGGGTTGGACGTGATTTGTGGAGCTACCTCTGGTGTTGTGATTGTGGACCTCCATATTTTGAAAGTATTGACAACTACATGGCTATCTTAGTGGTGTAGTGTATCTTGTAGGCTACAACAGGCCCATAGACCATATTCACACCGTGGCCATCTTGCATTGCGTCACCACATGGGGTGGCAACAAGTCTGAGCCTGCATTACAAACCATTGTAAACAATCGAGTGTGGACCCAAAATATGAGTTCTGTAACACCATTTTTTACAAAATCGACAAATGGGCACATGACATCAACATCCCCAAAGGGATTCAAAAGAAGGGCGACAGTAACTGAATTGAAGGGTACATCCATGATATTCAAGCCTTAAGTTAAGTTGCAACTTTACTGTGCAAAAGATCTGTGCAACAACTTGTTAACAACAAATAAAACAATGTTCGCTTGGAAACGTCCATTAGCAGCTACTAGTATCCCATATCCCTCTCTGCATAGAGACCCCATTAGTCCATGGGCCCGACGGGTTGTCGGTATCAAAAAGGTGGCAAAGGTTACCATGCATTTTTGAAAAGCTCTATATCTGTAGATTATATTTTGGTATGATAACCCTTTCTTAGACCCAGCTAAATTGGTGTTATCAGCCTCTAAAGTTGGTGTCCCATTAACATTACATTACAGGACAAAAGGTAAAAATATTAATCTGCTTTTAGTAGCATAAGAGGGGTCAAACTAGGGGGTTTTCATGATGCCGAATCCATTGCAAGCATCTGTTTTGCACAAAAAACATTCCTTGGGCTATAAATGGCCTCAGAAGACAATGCATGTATGGGTGTGCATTCATGTTATTCGGAGGCCTTAGGGTTTTATTTCTCATGCTAATCAGTCTAAAAGCGCCAAATTTTGCACAGATGTAGCCCAGGGCATTATCTAATGATTTAGCTAGGGCGCCCGAGTCGGTGACCTTCGGGCTCCAGAAAACATCCACAAAACTCAGAAAAGTGATGACTCATCACTTTTCATCACTAAACCATTGTTTTTCTGGAGCTGTGGCGACCCCAAAGGTCGCCGACTCGGGCACCCTAGCTAAATCATTAGAGCATGCCCTGGGCTACATCTGTGCAAAATTTGGCGCTTTTAGACTGATTAACACGAGAAATAAAACCCTAAGGCCTCTGACTAACATGAATGCACACCCATACATGCATCGTATTCTGAGGCCATGTATAGCCCAAGGAATGTTTTTTGTGCAAAACAAATGCTTGCAATGGATTCGGCATCATGACAAACCCCTAGTTTGACCCCTCTTATGCTACTAAAAGCAGATTAATATTTTTACCTTTTGTCCTGTAATGTAATGTTAATGGGACACCAACTCTAGAGGCTGATAACACCAATTTAGCTGGGTCTAAGAAAGGGTTATCATACCAAAATATAATCTACAGATATAGAGCTTTTCAAAAATGCATGGTAACCTTTGCCACCTTTTTGATACCGACAACCCGTCGGGCCCATGGACTACATGTTCAAATCCCTGTCCGCCTATAGTTCAATGCTGGAGTACTTTGACATTTGCAAAGCTAAAATACCAAAGAACAACTCAAAAGCACGAGGAGAAATGCATTTAGAGAGGCTGGATGATGGTGTGGTGCTCTAATTATCAGACTCTTAGCACAGAGACTCCATGTTCGAATCCTAGTCCTCCTAAAGTTCAC
The DNA here is from genome assembly GCF_963921795.1 of Nannobrachium achirus. Taxonomy (NCBI): domain Eukaryota; kingdom Metazoa; phylum Chordata; class Actinopteri; order Myctophiformes; family Myctophidae; genus Nannobrachium; species Nannobrachium achirus. Next base: position 22,668,587 of record NC_137827.1, read on the forward strand.
TTCTGTGGTACTTTGAGATTTTCAAGGCTAAAATACAAAAGAACAACTCAAAATCATGAGGAGACATCTGCTCAGAGAGACTGGGGGATGGTGTAATGGTCTAATGTTCAGGCTCTGAGCACAAAGATTCTGTGTTCAAATCCCAGTTTGCTTATGGTTTAATGCTGGAGTACTTTGACATTTTCAAGGCTAAAATACAAACAACTCAAAATCACGAGGAGACCTCAATTCAGAAAGACTGGTTGATGGTGTAGTGGTCTAATTGTCACATTCTCAGCACAGAGATCCCATGTTCAAATCCCAGTCCTTCTAAAGTTCACGCCAACATTTTCAAGGTTAAAATACAAAAGAACAGCTCAAAAGCTTAAGGAAACACCTGCCAAAGGCCCAAAGGTGTATTGGCGCAGTGGTTTGGTGTGCTTGATCAGTTGCCTCTGCTACAGACAGATTGCAGGTTCAAGTCCCATGCCATCAAGGTACACAAAGCAGGGGGACCGCCTCCCTCCCCTGTTTCATGAGAGGTAAAGTTGAGGGGTTATATTTGAGAGGGAAGAGTACAATTTCATGACAGTACAAATAAATCACTTGTACAAGGTCAATTAAGAGTAGATCCTAGTAAGCTTTTCTGCAATTATTTACTCAGGAACCACTTTATGTAGCCTATCTCATATAACATTGAAAGACAGACGGATAGAACACAGAACGCTACTTTGCATAACATTGATTACAAAAGCATAAAAAAATAAAATAAAAGGTAAATAAAATAATCAGAAGGAGATATTTACGTTAATTATTAAACTGTCACAATGCAAAACACACTGTGTGTGTGTGTGTGTGTGTGTGTGTGTGTGTGTGTGTGTGTGTGTGTGTGTGTGTGTGTGTGTGTGTGTGTGTGTGTGTGTCTGTCTTAGTGACCACAACACCAAGCGGGTATCTGGGGGTCCCCTCCCCCTGGCTTTTTTGATACTTTTATCAGGCCTGCTTTACTAGCAATTTAAATATTAAAGGCGCAGGTTGGCATCTCGACAGAGTGCAGTCTATTTGAGACAGGCAGTGAGCCTTGAAAGCATTCAAACAATACAAAAGGCAAAAGCAGCAGTGATCTGTGGTGAGTATGTCCCTAACTGAGACTTGAACCTAAAGCCTTCTGCTTACTAGGCTTTCACTCTAGACACTGAGCTATGACTGTCCCTCTGTATAACATAGTGATTCTCACAGATTCTCATGACAAAAACCCATTAATTGATACCAATTTGGTTGCAAACCTCTATCTGACAAGATGTAGTGCCGTTTGGCCTCACAAGAAAGATTTGAATTTAAAAGAAAAAAAGAAAGTGTTCAACATATAACATTTTGTCAAGACATTGGTGACAAGTTGACAACTAAGACAGGATTTGAACCTGTGATCATCCACCTATCTCTGCCTCCAAAACTAAGTGTTCTGAAACGCTTTCATTTCAAGGGCCCACCATTTGTATTGTATTTGGCCACAGACCCCCATGGGAAGAGATGTAGATTTATACAGATTGTTATTTAAAACAGCAACACAATTCCTGCATTCGTGTCAAAAAGGAAAGCAGGAATTGAACTTACAACCTTCTGTCCCTCAGGAAGATTTTTAGAGCAGTGAGTCACTGAGGTTTTCAATGTTTTAACTGGATAATAAGACAAAAGGTAGAGTTCTGTTTCTATTGCGGTTCCAAAACATTCAAACATCTAGACAAGCAACAACACATATGCTATTAAAGATCTTCTTTTCTTTTTTCTTTTGTAACGTTGTTTGTTGTTCGTCTAATAAGAAAAAAATACTATTATGTTTCAAGCCGTAAGTAGCTTAATGAGTTAGGATACTGAGCTAATGATATAGAGGCTGTGGGTTCAAGCTCCACTGAAGATCTTACTTTAAAGACTGATTTCCAGCAGAATAACTTCAAAACCTGTTCAGAAAGCATTGAGAGATGACCTCGTCGCGCTGGCGCAGTGGACTAGTAATGAGGTCTGAGAATTCCTTTAAAGAGTTTGTTCAAATCTGGCCGCGGCCGAGGTGGGGTCTGCTTGGGGCGTGTGGGCAATGCATGCAAGATCATACAGATATTCACTTAAGTAATGACTTAAAGATGAGAAGTCATTTATAAAGATGTCTTAATTTGCTTCAGTCATCAAATCTGTAAACCATTTGGCATTTTAAGGCTGAAATTGTACCCATGCGAGTATATCAAAGCCTGATAAAAGTATCAAACATGTAAAGAAAATGTAACAGAACACAGGGAAATATTATATTTCTGTTAAGAAGTTTTGGGGGGAACCCCAGACCCCCGTTGTGGAGTTCTGTGCACCCCCACGACCCAAAAAAGTGAGTCCCAAAATCAAGGCGAAAAACCTGGGAAAAAAGTGAGTCCCATCAAGGCGAAACACCCGTAGAAAAGTGAGTCCCAAAATCCCCCAAAAAGTGAGTCCCAAAATCAAGGCGAAACACGTGAGTCCCATCAAGACGAAACACCCGGAGAAAAGTGAGTCCCAAAATCCCCAAAAATGCCCCAAAAAGTGAGTCCCAAAATCAAGGCGAAACACCTGAAAAAAAAGTGAGTCCCATCAAGGCGAAATACCTGGAAAAAGGTGAGTCCCATCAAGACGAAACACCCGGAGAAAAGTGAGTCCCATCAAGGCGAAACACCCGGAGAAAAAAAAACAGACCTCTAGAAGGCCACTTCTGTCTGGAATCGAGAGATTTGCATGAGGTCCACGCCTTGATGGGACTCACTTTTTTCCAGGTGTTTCGCCTTGATTCTGACATGACGTAACTTTTGATCGGTGCATGCTCCTAGTAGCATGCTATGTTTGGTTTGTAGCATACACCTACCAGACGTCTCTTAGTAATGTTGAAGTGTTCGTTAATATGTTAGCTTTGAGTTGGTAAAGTTAAACACTCCAGCATTGAACCACAGGACGACCAGGACTTGAACATCAGGGAACCCTATAAATATATATATATACCGTATATATATATATATATATATATATATATATATATTTTTTTTTTCAATCCATAGTCTGCACAGCACTGCCCGATTAAGAAGACGGTAATTAACGCCCGTGCTAAGGAGATACCGACTGCCGACGATCGCGTTTGACGCATGAATAACGATCAGCAGCTGATTATGTGATTTGCGCTGATCAAATTGTGCGCCAAGCGCATGGAAGAATTATGCAGGGGTGTGTTTTACCTTAAGAGCGGATGGCGTGACCACGATTTTCGGCTGGTAGGTAAACTCACCAATCAGAAGCTTGTCCGTCATTCTGTTTAACTGAGTGGCATAAAACCAGAGGATGGGGGGGCTAATGCTTATTCACATATCACAGTGATATCATGCTTGTAAATATCTCACACTCAATAAGGTCTGTTTAATTAGAACCGACATTGTTTGCGTATAGAGAAAAAAAGGCGAGAGAGAGAGCGAGAGAGAGAGAAGGCTATATTAATATAATAGGCCTACTTTTTTTGTCACGTCCACATCTATTTGTCTCTCTCATCTCATGCCAGCGTGTCAGTGTGACATAGGCTGGCCTTGTTGAGTGAACAATGGACGCATAGTGGCCTATTAATTAATAGGCTACGGAAAGGCGGCCTCCTGCCAAAAAAAAAGGGAATCTAGCCTAATTAAACGAAATAAAACATATCCCACCTGATTTAGTTTGATATTGAGTACAGTAATAATAAATACATTTCATTTATTATTTAGAAATTTATATTTGTAAAATTAGACCAAGAATGACAGAGATGTAAAAGAATAGGGCTGTTTAATTACTTAATTCAGCGCCTCGGTAATGGCAGCCAGACGGCTGCTTCATGTCCTTAATATTATAACTCTATGGTCCTTGCACTGTAGCACATATACTGTAGCCTACATGTGTGTGTCCGAAAAAAACATATTTAGACCTAAAAGCTGTCAACATGCCATGTATAGCCTATAGTGCTTCGAGAGCTTTTTTTTCTTTTCTTATTTGGCTAAATTGGCATGACGCATCGCGAACAGCGATCACGCATCTATAGGCCTATGAAGCAAAGCAAAACTGCAGATTGATTCCTCATAGATCGGGCAATTATGAAGCGATTTTTAAAATTTAAAGAGATCCATCCATGCTCCTGTGAATGTGCTTTCCATGCCGACACCAGCCATCTACAGTATTCATGCACAAATTACAGCAATCCGCTCTTGCCAATAATAATTAAATAAAAGAAATCGCCGAAGTCCCATATTAGAGTGATATCTTTCATGGGGGAGCCATATGACTGGTACAGAAGAAGGAATGGATTTTTTGTTTTGTTTTAATCAGACCAGAATGAAGAAATGTGGCTGAATTATAGGGTAAATAGGCCTATATCTGCTGTTTCTTGTGAAGCAAGGCTGCCGCCCAGTCTCATGTGGGCACAAACATGTCATTTAGCGCATAGAAGGTGATCGAAGCACGTCTAAGGATATGCGCTATTTTGTTTCAGTTACGACCTTCATAATTGCAATGGCCGCACAACGCAGGTTGATTTACATAGGTTACCTCCCCATGCCTTAAATATTCGTGCGGGCGCCGCACATCGCATTGATAAGACTTAGCTCCCACGTCTTAATTGCAAAACAACGCATATGAGGGAGTTATCGCCACAATCATATGCGACCGGACTTAAATACTACACTAGCGCATAGAATACCGCCTTCTTAATCGGGCCCTAAAGAGCTGCTTTGATGCGGTTGACCTTAGAACAGTTTTGTTGCAATGAGTTGCATGGTGAATTGTTACTGTGTAAAATTCAAGAAAACACAGAAAAATATGTTAGGATTAAGTTATTGGGGGAGGACCCTCAGATCCTGTTTAGGGAATCTCCTCCCTACCCCCTTGAAATAATATATATAGAAATTGAAATCTTGTTGATTCTGACATTCCAATGTTGCTAACCCTGCATATGGTCTAGTCACTACTCATCCACTCATCATTCCACTCATCATTCCACTAGACTCTAGTGGAATGATGAGTGGTCTCTTAGTTCAGAGGTACCATGTTCAAATCTCAGTTTGCCCACAGTTTTGTTTTACTTGGACCTTTTCAAGGTTCAAATACAAAATAATTACTCAAGAGCACTCAAAAGTTAGTGAGAGATGGAGTAGTGGTTTAAAGATCAAACTCTCATTGCTGATGTTCCATGTACAAATCTCAGTCCTCCTACATTGCCATTTTACTTTGACATTTTCATGGGTAAAATACAAAATAATTACTCAAAAGCACCTAGTGTTTTTTTAAGTTGGAGATGGTGTAGTGGTCTACAGATCAGATTTTAAGTGCAGAGGTTCTGTGTTCAAATCCCAGTCACCCTACTAATTGCTGCTCTATTACTTGGATCTTTTCAAGGTTAAAATACAACATAATTACTCAAAAGCACCAACACATTACAGTGAGAGATGGCCTAATGGTCTAATGCTTGGACTCTCAGTTAGGGGGTGCCATATTCAAATCCCACTCCAACCTACAGTCTATCTCTGGAGTATGTTGACCTTTTTTGAGGCTAAGATTTTCTCAATTTTCTCAATTTCTTCCAGTGCTCTCAAGGCATGTCGGTCAAAGAATAATTCTTTAAAACTTCAGTTGGACAGAGTTCTTTCAGATATAACCCCCCACCTTTAGCTCTCAGGAAACAGGGGGAGGGACACCCCTCCACGATGGTCCTCCGTTTACCTTGGGCATGGGACTTGAACCTGTCTGAAACCTGCCTGTAACAGGGACAACCGCACAAGCGACCATACCATTGAGCCAAGGCACCTTTGGGCCCTCAGCAGGTATCTCCTGGTTCTTTTAAGTTTGCTCTTGTATTTTAGCCTTGAAAAGATCAAAGTTCACAAGTAATGAAGTGTTAGTGGACTGGGATTTGAACATGTGACTTCTGCATTGAGAGTCGGATCTTTAAACCACTACACCATCTCTAGGTGAATTTGTCTGCCTCTTTTGTATTTTAGCCTTGAAAAGGTACATGTAACACTGCAATGATCTGCGTGAGAACCAGGATTTGAACATAAACTCTGAACTGAGAGTCTGATCTTTAGACCACTAGACCATATCTCATTTAGAGCAAATGCTTTAGACTAATTCTTTAGTATTTTAACCTTGAAAGAAATGTTCCAGGTTCAAATCAGTCCTCCTATGTTGCTGTATTACTTGGACCTTTCCAAGTCTAAAATACCAAAACATTACCCAAAAGCACCAAAATACATCTATAGTGAGTGATGGTGTAGTGGTCTAAAGATTTGACAGGTTCAAACTCTCACTTCTCCTACATTGCTGTGTTACTTTAACATTTCTTTCAGGGTTAAAATACTAAAGAATTAGTCAAAAGCATTTGCTCTAAATGAGATGTGGTCCAAAGATCAGACTCTCAGTTCAGAGTTTATGTTCAAATCCTGGTTCTCATGCAGATCATTGCTGTGTTACATGTACCTTTTCAAGGTTAAAATACAAAAGAAGTAGTCAAAATCACAGGAAAGCATCTGCTCTAGAGATGGTGTAGTGGTTTAAAGATTTGACTCTCAATGCAGAGGTCACATGTTCAAATCCCAGTCCACTAACACTTCATTACTTGTGAACTTTGATCTTTTCAAGGCTAAAATACAAGAGCAAACTTAAAAGAACCAGGAGATACCTGCTGAGGGCCCAAAGGTGCCTTGGCTCAATGGTATGGTCGCTTGTGCGGTTGTCCCTGTTACAGGCAGGTTTCAGACAGGTTCAAGTCCCATGCCCAAGGTAAACGGAGGACCATCGTGGAGGGGTGTCCCTCCCCCTGTTTCCTGAGAGCTAAAGCTGAGGGGTTATATCAGAAAGTACTCTATCCAACAGAAATCTTTACAGAAAGAAATTCCGACCTACATTCCTCGATAGCACTGGAAGAATTTGAAAAAATTGAGACAATTTTCTGGAATAATTTTTTTTGCCATAAAAAGGTCAATGTACTCCAGAGATGGACTGTAGGTATAGTGGGATTTGAACATGGAACCTCTTAGCTGAGAGTCTGAGCATTACACCATTAGGCCATCTCTCACTGTAAATTTGATGCTTTTAAGTAATTATGTTGTATTTTAACCTTGAAAAGATCCAAGTAATAGAGCAGCCATTAGTAGGGTGACTGGGATTTGAACACAGAACCTCTGCACCTGAAATCTAATCTTTAGACCACTACACAATCGCCAACCTAAAACACATCAGGTGCTTTTGAGTAATTATTTAGTATTTTAACCTTGAAAAGGTCAAAGTACTACAGCAATGTAGGAAGACTGAGATTTGAACATAGAACCTTTGCACTGCAAGGGTGATCTTTAGACGACTACACCATTTCCCACTACAGTTTTTTCTGATGTTTTTGAGTATTCTTTTGTATTTTACCTTGAAAATGCCAACATGCAATAGCAATAAATTGCAGGAGGCCTGGGTTTTGAACATAGAACCTCTGAGCTGAGAGACCTATCTTCAGACCACTACACCATCTCAGGTATTTCCTGGTGCTTTTGAGTTGTTATCTTGTATTTTAGCCTTGAAAAGGTTAAATATCTCCAGCAGTGAACTGTAGGTGGACTGGGATTTGAACATGGAACCTCTGCACTGAAAGGCTGACCCTCAGACCATTACACCATCTCTCACGGATGATCACTCCCAGGCCCTCAACAGGTATTTCTTGGTGCTTTCGAGTTCTCTTGTATTTTAGCCTTGAAAAGGTTAAAGAACTCCAGCAATGAACTGGGTTTGAACATGGAACCTCGAAGCTGAGAGCCTGATCTTTAGACCACTACACCATCTCTCACAGCAAGCCTTTGAGGGTACTCTGTCCAAATATATACTTTTACAGGAAGAAATTCTAATTGATGAAATTCAACAGATTTCTTTTACAGGAAAAACTGACTTCATGGCCTGAATCACAATTCTGTTTTGTCTGAGGAGTGCAGAAAAGGGCTTCGGGTCACGCAATGTGGCTCGGCATCTTTCTGTAAAATTTAGCTGGATAGAGCTGTTTCAGATACAAGCCCTAACCTTCACCTCTCAGGAAACAGGGGGAGGGACACCGTCCCTACGATGGTCATCTGTGTACATTGAAGGCATAGGACTTGAACCTGCACTCTGTCTGTAGCAGAGGCAACTGATCAAGTGCACCACACCATTGAGCCAAGGCACCTTGGGCCCTCAGCAGGTATCTCCTGGTGCTTTTGAGTCATATTTTAACCTTGAGAAGGTCAAAGTACTAGAGCAACATGGGAGGACTGAGATTTGAACATGGGATCTTTGCACTGAGAGTCTGCTCTTTATACCACTACACCATCTCTCATACCAGGTATGCATCAGTGGTTTTGAATATTCTTTTGTATTTAAACCTTGAAAATATCAAAGTAATACAGTAGTGTAGGAGGACTGGGAATTGAACATGTGACATATGCACTGAAAAGCTGAATTCTAGACCACTACACAATCTCTCAACAGCTATTTTACAACACCACAAATAATATATATTTTATCTGAAATAAAATATTTCAGAAATAGTTATTTTACTCAAGGGGGACAACTGCTGTTACATGTTGATTATGTCATGTGTCCATGTGTTGAATGTATGGAATGCATGTGCTAACTAAAAAAAACAATTTAATACATCATAAGGAGAATCAAAACAATATTTTAAATATGTTTTACTAGCACATGCATTCCATACATTCCACAGGGCTGGCCCAACAATGGACAAATGACATCATCAACTTGCGACAAGCGTAAAAGTAAAAGGTGAACTATTTCTAAAATAAACAAAATGCCTAAGGTGTTTTTCATTCTAGATTTTAGTTATAGGTGGCAATTCTTTTAATTAACCATTATCAAACATCCTGTATGTATTAAACACAAGGGAAAGCATTCAATAACTTCTGCAAGACCATATTAAAGCTTCAGAAAGACAGAACTTCTAAACGAATAAAGGCTGAAAAGGCAGTTATAAACATAATACAATTATACATACTGTTAGCCAAATAGCCCTGGTGAAATGATGGAACACTGTCATCAAAGATTTCCTTTTTTGTCTCAGGCATGAGCCTTCTGATGTACTTGCTTGCTGGTGGCAGACCAGCCCTGGGGCAAGCAGAGAACCAAGATGAGGGAAAGCTGCTTCTTCAAACGTCCCCGGCTTGTGACCAAGATGCTATGCAAAAAAAGGTGCTACCTAACGTTGAATCTATATGTGAATGTCAAAGCGCTTGTTTTTGTCTAACTGGATGCAAAGTAATTAGGCATAAATTAGATTGCATTGCGATTTTACGATCCATAACTTCAGATGACCACTAGACATGAGAACCAGACACATAATTAACAGTATTAAATCTGTTAGGGATCAACATGCGACAGTATGTACAGTGTCCACTAGATCTCTCCAGTCCAAGCCTAGTCAGTGCTATCTGATCCACTTGTGTTAATTAGCCATTGCCTCCACCCATGCCCATGTCTAATAAGAGCCCTGTCCTCTGTTAGTCTGTTGTCCAATCGTCTGTTGATTTTTAGCACATCCTGATGTTATTTTTTTGCATACTGGAAAGTTCTTCTTTGTTCAATGGCACATATTACAATATGTTTTTTATTATCTATTTCAATCCTGAGTTACACACCAATGTTATGATCTCTACATCCAGAAATTGTAATGATCAAATACACAAATATTCACTCAATTATTGTATTCCTATTTATTTAATACCCTTTTAAATAATACTCTCCCTCACTCACGCGCACGCACGCACGCGCGCGCGCGCACGCACGCACGCACGCACGCACGCACGCACGCACGCACGCACGCACGCACGCACGCACGCACGCACGCACACACACACACACACACACACACACACACACACACACACACACACACACACACACACACACACACACACACACACACACACATGGTTTAATGAGTAATGGTTTGTCTATACACTGTGACAGCCCTAAAGGAAGGGCAGGTAGCTGTCGGAGACATCTGGCATGCTTGAATAAGCCCATCTGGTATACAGTAGGGCTGGTAGTCTGCCCTACACTACCTGTCCCCCTCCTTGGCCAACCCAGAACCCTTATAACCCTGCTTCCAGTTCCCACACTGTAAAATCCTGTTCCTTTCACTCTCAAATTGACTCTCTGCTTCATCCAGCGCCCTCCAGTGGACATGACTACTATTGTTTTGTCTTTATGTTATAACATGTTCTTGCCCATGGTGAAATGCCTGTATAATTTAGAGGCATGCTGTCTGAGAGCATTGGGACTATGTTGTTGTCCTGCTATAGGAGGGTGTTTTGTCGAGGAAGGACATTGTCATCCATGAAGCAGCTGATGAGAGCAATGATGAAATAGCGATGCAGACTGCATTATCAGGGTCACACAAGGGGCACAGACTGAGGCATATCTCATTAGCGAGAATTAATCTCTCTGCAGTTTGCTGGGAAATATCCCAAGCCACACACAGGCAAGACAAGTATTTATAAGACTGCTTTCCCAAATACCAGACAACTATTTGTATCCATCATACATGCTGCAGTATTGTAGCCTCCACTCCCATGCACATGATTTATGTGTCATTTTGCTGCACTCGGATTTCCATGATGTTATCAGTTCTCAGCTTAGTGTGAATTATTATATGTATATTCGTAGCCACAGAATTGATTCCTCTCCAAGGGCATGTGAGCCAGTTTGCTTCTTAGCATCATTAGACATTGTCATCTTTTGTTTTATGTTCCTTGAACGTTTCTGCTCTTCATTCTGGGGAATATGATGAATTATCCAGATTATATATTTCTTCCTATTATGGCTTAACTCTCCTTTCATGATGCATTGTGTAGTGAAGTTAAACGGTGTAGGCCTATATACTCTTTGTCTTGGCAATTCTTTCTAGAATAATCATTTCACAAGCAGCAAAACATTCCGATTATAACAAGCAATGATCTCTCACTGTTCCATGTTTTTATTCAACCCCAGCTGGGATAAAGTATCAGGCTACTGTACTGGGTGCACTGTGAGGTCTGGGGTGCTGGGGTGCATTGGTATCCCCAAAATGGATCATAAACTTATATGAGCTCATGTACACATGTGCATGCGCACATGCGTGCAGGCACACGCAGGCACACATGCGCGCCGACAAGCACACAGACACGCACAGCACACTTCTAAATAATACAGTGTGTGTGTGCGTGTGCGTGCGTGTGTGCGTGCGTGCGTGCGTGTGTGTGTGTGTGTGTGTGTGTGTGTGTGTGTGGACACATGGACGCAGGTCTCTGGGGAGACCCTGAGCAGAAGTGTGTCAAGCTGAAATATGTGTTAAGATATTCACCCCCGACAATGCGAGTCAGGGAGGGACGCAGACCCAAATGCAGCCTCTGGGCTCTTTGCAAACACGGGGCAGCATCAGAAACCACTGGGAGGTCATCCATTTTTCATGAGATGGAATAGCAGCAAGGCAAACAGCCTTTTTCCAAAGACACAAACCCAACAAGACCTAAACTGCACTCCGATTTTACGCTCAAGGAGGCCACTGAGTGGACTAATTTAAGCAATTATAAAACATCATCGATTTTGGTGGAAAATTGCAATGTGCCACGATGTGACACATTGTGAACTTGTAGATCTGCAGGTTTTTGTTACACCATGTATAAACGGATAAATAAATACATACATGCTTCTAGATTAATTCAAGATAAGTAATAGAATAATGGAGTGGAAAGCTTAAATCAAACATCCAAATATGCTAAACAGATTATGCTGAAGAAGAGAGGAGATACCTTTCTTACATTGGACATAATTGCCCAAGACATTTAATAATGAAAAAGGAATCAATAATTGCTGAGATATTAATTATTAAGTGAATGTTTTGCGCTGATACAGTTAAAGGAAAAGGGCGTGGCAAGATGGCAGCATGCAGGAGGTGTGCATGTGGAGGGGGGTGGCATTGGGGTCGCAAGTTCTCGCAACAAGAACCAACAGCTGCTGTCACAACCAATTTGACCGATGTATTGGACAGACTCCCTGCCTACCAAGACAGAGATGGACTAGCTCAAGGTCAACAGAGTCTCTGGGGTCGCCATGGCAACCACCATCTAGTTCAGGGGTCTTCAACGTTTTCAGACCAAGGACCCCTTAGTTCAGAGAGAGATGAAGCAGGGACCCCCACAACCTTTTCATAGATTCCATATAGTTTTATCGTTTGACAGCACAATCATGAGTGTATTTTGGATTCATGTCAATTTGTGTTTTCAGATATTTAACCACTTGAGCCATCATTACCTAATACACTTGACCTTTTACTCTGTACTTAGTCTGTTCTTTTTCCCCCTCTACACCAAACCTCTTTGACGAAAATAGCCGATCTACATACAAGCTCACAACGCCTCGCAGCGCGAGGCGTTGTGAGCTTGTAGATTTGCTGCGAGGCGTTGTGAGCTTGTAGATTTGCTATTTTTGTCTACAGTTCTCAGAATATGGACACTAGGGTTCAAGTTGTTAATATAAAAAGGATTGGAATATTTGGAGGACCCCTGTAGTAACTCTGACGACCCCCTGTTGAAGACCCCTGATCTAGTTTGTAATCAAAATTGTAACTGCGTCATAGGAAATTGTTCCAATTTTAAATGACAATGGAAATATCGATGGCTATCCTATGTGTCATCATGACTGCGTGATGAATGTTCACACACTCTCTTCAAGTCGTTTGCAGTACCTGGATTGTGTTCGCTGGCTAGTGGCCCCTGGCTGTTGTTGAGGGGGGTGTCTACAGTCTTCATGGAATTCTTGTTTCTTGCTGGCTCCAAACTTTCCCTACAATATAGTCACAAAGAAACAAACAGCAAACAGACCAAATTAGAGCCTCATATCCTAGACCTAGGCTGTGATGCGAAGGGGTCTGATGAAATATCCTGTGCCCATTAATCTTCCCCCAGGGGGTGTAGGACACTCAGAGCACAAGGCCAGGCACTGATTAAATGCTCCTAATAGAGGCCATTCGTCTCCCTGTGAATCTCTTTACATGTGTCAACATGTAACATCACACAAGTCCTTAACCAGCCTGCCTTTCTTCATACAAATATTGGGGTTTTCATAAAGAGTCAGTCATATTTCATTGCGTGATATCCTTCCAGAGTGACAGGCTCTCATTAGTGGTCTCCATGAAGCCATTTTGTTTAGTTTTTTACTATGATGTGGATATTGCATTCATGACTGCACCACACCTGTCCTCATAAAGATGTATACATGATCCTCCTTTACTGTAGGGAAAACATGAAAATTGATGGTTCACATTAACAGCCATAGTCAATTTAATATCCTGCATTCCGGTTATCTTTACTTGGTCTGGCATAAAATGGGTGATGATTTGATCAGTTATTACACTTTGGGTCCGATTTAATTCCACACATTAGTCATTAATATCTCTCAATCTACCAATTTAGCAAAGCAAACCAACGGCCCATGCTCTCACACCTCTATTACAGATGCCGCCTACTCCATTCTCACTCTCAGGATGTACTATAGTGCCAACATCTGACTATGCGTCATGCGTCACCCGTCATTTTACAACGCTCTTGTTAGTACCGCCCACACTGGAATGCAGAACTACCATTCCTCAGTCCCAACTTATAATAGCTTGACAAGAGCCATGTATGGGCGTACCCTCTGAAGCAGACTTGAGCCTTGGCCCGGGAGACACCCCCTAGTGCAGTGGTTCTCAAACATTTTCGACTCAGGGCCCCCCTGTAAATAACCTTTTCATCCACGGCACCCCTGAATTACACTGTTAATAATTTTTTATCTTAGGTCATATTATGCTACAATCCAGTGTCCCTCAGGATCCTAGACAACAACACGTAGGTCTACCGTTGAAAACACTGCCCTTCAACCCTATGACCATGAATTAATTTGACCTCATTACATTTCCACTGCCAAGCTCCATATGGTAATAATGGACTGGTTTCATTTCAATTCAACAATCAGTTTTACTATTTACTATTTATTAATATCCATATACATACAATTCCATGTAGGCCTACAGTCAATCGTGGTCTTGATTTTAACATTATGAATACAGTAGCAGTTACTTATCATCGCCAAAATACATCATTCTCCATCTGCTGTGAATGACATCATTGCGAGAGGGGACCTTAAAAGGAGTGATGTTGCTGGTGGAGGACAGAGGAGCGATGGAGGAGGGGTGGAAAAGGAGGCCACCTGCTTGGTTGGGATGAGGCAAATTCCTCAGGGAACAGCCATGAGATCATCTAAACCAGATATACTGAAGGGCCTGTTAACTGGAACAACACTGACCCCCATTGGCCAGACTGTCTTTTGTCCTCTTGTGTGTGTGAGACACTACTGTACCTATTTGCTGACTCCCTTTTATCGCCCCTCTACTTTGTCGTGAATGAATTCCAGGAAGGTACTGTGGGAGACTGGTATGAGAGAACCACTTTTATCTAAGGGTGAAAAAGAAAATGAGAGATCACTAAATACACCTTACACCTTTCATGTCATGAAAGGTGCTATACAAATAAAGTATATTATTATTATTAATATTATTACAGTAAAATATGTAAGAAATGTTCATTCTTAGATTAAATACAGATTACAAATCTTTTTTTAATAAACATTTTTGTTTCCCTATAATACCGGTATGCCCAAATAGCTAGCCTAGGTTGAAAGAGGTTAATTTTCTGCAACACTGACCCCTTGCTGTGTGTGTTTGTCTTTCACCCTGGTCCTACGGTGACAAGGTTGGGGCATCAGTGAGGGGCAATAAGCCGTAGTTCCCCCAGGCCCAGCGGTGATCAACCAAGCCCAGCAGAGGTCCATCTGCTTGACAACACCAGTACTAGAGAGTAGAGACCCACCACAGAGAGAAAGGGATGTGGGTTATGGATGGCTGACTGTGGCAAGGTTAAGAGAGCCATGCTGTACACTGCACACGCCTCGCTTTCACCCAAGCCTAGCAACTAATAACCCCCTGCCCTTGTGCATGCATCGGATATGCATGTGCACAGGCACATGCATACAAACACAAACACACACTTCTTATACTGTACCAACCAGCCGTATCTTTGTATGGGACTGTAGTATCTTTGTATTTCAAAGCAAATATCCCAAGTCCTCACCTGATGCCATTACCATTTGTTTTATGTCAGGCTGGAAGACAATACAAGATCTGCAGATCTCCAGGGCCTGTTTCCACCAGCTGCCCAGCGTACAGTCATCCAACATGTCTGGATCACTGTGAAAACAAATAGGGGTGACAAGGGAAAGAGGTGTATACCCAGACCAGAGTGGGCCACAGCAGAGAAACTGGTCACAGAAATGTTCTATTCGTTCAGGGTCCCTGAAGAGCTTCTCACAGGGACCAGGGCAGGGGCTCAACTTCAAGGCCCATGGTGTTCCAGGAGGTCTCAGGGTGAGTCAGGACCACTCCCTACATCACCTGAATGACAGGCTCGTAGAGTGATTCGACTGATCGACATCCTCAGCTCCACATCCTCACCAACCGCTTTGCAGGAGGACTGGTCATCATACACAGTAAAATCCTCATCGTTTCATTTAACTGCCAGATTGTACACATTTGTACAATCCTAACCCTAACCCTAACCCTAACCCTAACCCAACCCTAACCCTAACCCTAACCCTAACCCTAACCCTAATCCATGTTAATGAATTAACTTTTAAAGCAACATAGTTATAGTTCTTAAATTCATTAAAGGCTTTTGATTATCTTGCCCACCATAATAGCTTAGAAGAAATTTAGCCCATGGCCACATTTACGTGGCTATGATTTAAGTGTTGAAGAAGACCTCTGAGTAAGGTCAAAATGTTGGTTTCATATAAAAAAATAAATGGCATCGTGCATGGCTACAATCTGTGCGACCCAGTAGGCCTATTCAATTCAAGGAGAAAAGTCAAAGCTGTGAAGCCTTGAAGGGGTTTGATCACGGGACGTTAGATTACTTGCTATGCACTGTTACCAGGTAAGCCACTGAGGCAACTGATGACCATCATCAGATCCAGTAGGCTTCCTATCAATATATTCAAATGGGGATTTCAGTGTCAGGTTGACATAAAATATCACAATGTTTGAATAAACGTTTATTTACATAGAAAAGAGGAGGAATTTGACTTCTTTCAAGCCTATATTGAACCAATCAGCATCATCATCATCGCCACAAAGTAGGCCTACTAGTCAATAATATCAATAATAGTCAATAATAGGGTATTCATGCGAATGATGCGACGTTGTGTTTATTTCAATGGTCCGACGGTTGCAAGCCAACAAAATGCCTGTTTTGTATCGACGTCATATGAACGTCCTCTGGTGGTGAGGTCTGAGATTTCAACGTCTGACTTGGACGGCGTATAGACGGCGTGCGTCCGCTGGCCTGGTAATGGCTGTTTTTTTTGTGCGTTTCCAGGTGATACAGAGGTCTGACTTGGACGTCGTATGCACGTCGTATGGACGGCGTCGCCCGCCGGTTGTGTGAGTGGGCGGAGCATTCAATGTTATATGAAATACTATGGTTTCCTGTGGAAATAAGTCTTTTCTAGGATCTCCTTTTAGTAGACCTTGTAGGTCTACCAGTGAACTGTACCGTCATGAAACTGTAGCTACCTTTTCCTATAACCTCTAATAAAGTCAATAAATCAATCAATCAATCAATCAATCAATTGTGTAACATTTAATGGCTTTTGGGTTATAATTGAAGTGTTTAGATTGCTGTAGCCAAACTACAGTAGGCTAGGCCTTAATGTCCTGCTGTGAGGACGTAGGCAAGCCCGAGAAGCCTATTGTTATGCAAAGCAAGCAGGGGATTGAAGAACTGTTATTGATCGCCGTTAGCTTTTTTTGGGAGCGTTTAATAATAATACAAATAATAATAATAATAATAACTAGAAATACTGTTCCTTCGAAACAGTGTGGGCTCGATTCCAACCCAACAAATAGGATACTTTAAGGTACTGTAAGGTACAGTACCCTACAGTATTGTACTGTACCTTACTATACTGTACTGCACCTTACTGTACTGTACTGTACTGTACTGTACTGTACTGTACTGTACTGTAACTTACTGTACTTTACTGTACTCTACTGTACTTTACCTTACTGTACTTTACTGTACTCTACTGTAACTTACTGTACTTTACTGTACTCTACTGTACCTTACTGTACTGTACTTTACTGTACTCTACTGTACCTTACTGTACTGTACTGTACCTTACTGTACTGTACCTTACTGTACTGTACTTAACTGTACTCTACTGTACCTTACTGTACTATACTGTACTGTACTCTACTATGCCGTACTGTAACTTACTGTACTGTACTCTACTGTACCTTACTATACTGTACTTTACTGTACTCTACTGTACCTTACTGTACTCTACTGTACCTTACTGTACTGTATTGTACTTTACTGTACTGTACTTTACTGTACACTACTGTATCTTGCTGTACCTTACTGTGCTGTACGTTACTGTACTTTACTGTACTTTACTGTACACTACTGTACTGTACTGTACTTTACAGTACTGTACTTTACTGTACTCTGCTGTACCTTACTGTACTTTACTGTACTCTACTGTAACTTACTGTACCTTACTGTACTGTACTTTACTCTACTCTACTGTACTGTACCTTACTGTACTTTACTGTACTCTACTGTACCTTACTGTACTGTACCTTACTGTACTGTACTTTACTGTACTCTACTGTACCTTACTGTACTATACTGTACTGTACTCTACTGTGCCGTACTGTACCTTACTGTACTGTACTCTACTGTACCTTACTGTACTCTACTGTACTTTACTGTACTATACTGTACCTTACTGTACTGTACTTTACTGTACCTTACTGTACTGTACTCTACTGTACCTTTCTGTACTGTACCTTTCTGTACCTTACTGTACTTTACTGTACTCTACTGAACCTTACTGTACTTTTACTGTACTCTACTGAACCTTACTGTACTGTACATATTCTATGTGTTCTAGATCTACATTTTTGATTCTGTGTTTGGGAACCAGCAACTGTCAAATGGACTCCAACTGTAGTGGAGTATATTGAGTGCATATACTGTAGGCTAACAATCCCAGATCACATCTGTCCTCCACTATGTCTTTAACCAAGGCGTTCTTCTATGTGGCCACTCCAGACTGAGGAGTGGAGCATGGCTTTTATTGTGTTTGTGGATCTGACTTGGAAATGCATTGGTTTTGATATCTCCCTGACAACCAACAACAACCACTAATATGGCTGACTGTCCCTGCGGGCTCTAGGATATATGGCTATGGGATTTACATCCCATCGCCCGGACTTGATTCTTGATCACAGCTGTGTAATCAGTAGAGTGGAGAGGGACATTTATTTATAGTTTTAACTATAACTATAGTTTTATACATCACACAGCTTAGATATTTGGATCAAATCAGAGAGCAGACCTGTGTGAACGCAATGATATAAATAGCATATCTGAAGTGTGAACACTGCAGCCACAGCGCCTTAACATAAACATGGGTCTATTATCCTTCTCTCCACTCTGTCCCCACTCACTAAACCCATTGGAAATGCATTGGGTGCTTAAAGTTAAACATTTTTATTTTTTTATATTTATACTACAAAACATTTCAAAACAAAAAATACAAGCACACGTGTCCTCAGTAAGCTGAACACATAAAAATTTGAATGGTGTTGAAAGGTGTAAGCGTTTAAGAGATGAAGCGCGCCAAAGTTTTGAGGAGATACTGACTAGTAAATATAGAAATAAACTAGAAATACTGTTCCTTCGAAACAGTGTGGGCTCGATTCCAACCCAACAAATAGGATACTTTAAGGTACTGTAAGGTACAGTACCTTACAGTATTGTACTGTACCTTACTATACTGTACTGCACCTTACTGTACTGTACTGTACTGTACTGTACTGTACTGTACTGTAACTTACTGTACTTTACTGTACTCTACTGTACTGTACTTTACTGTATTCTACTGTAACTTACTGTACTTTACTGTACTCTACTGTACCTTACTGTACTGTACTCTACTGTACCTTACTGTACTGTACTGTACCTTACTGTACTATACTATACTGTACTCTACTGTACCGTACTGTACCTTACTGTACTGTACTCTACTGTACCTTACTATACTGTACTTTACTGTACTCTACTGTACTTTACTGTACTCCACTGTACCTTACTGTACTTTATTCTACTTTACTGTACTTTATTGTACTTTACTGTACTCTACTGTACCTTACTGTACTGTATTGTACTTTACTGTACCTTACTGTACTGTACTGTACTCTACTGTACCTTTCTGTACTGTACCTTTCTGTACCTTACTGTACTTTACTGTACTCTACTGAACCTTACTGTACTTTTACTGTACTCTACTGAACCTTACTGTACTGTACATATTCTATGTGTTCTAGATCTACATTTTTGATTCTGTGTTTGGGAACCAGCAACTGTCAAATGGACTCCAACTGTAGTGGAGTATATTGAGTGCATATACTGTAGGCTAACAATCCCAGATCACATATGTCCTCCACTATGTCTATAACCAAGGCGTTCTTCTATGTGGCCACTCCAGACTGAGGAGTGGAGCATGGCTTTTATTGTGTTTGTGGATCTGACTTGGAAATGCATTGGTTTTGATATCTCCCTGACAACCAACAACAACCACTAATATGGCTGACTGTCCCTGCGGGCTCTAGGATATATGGCTATGGGATTTACATCCCATCGCCCGGACTTGATTCTTGATCACAGCTGTGTAATCAGTAGAGTGGAGAGGGACATTTATTTATAGTTTTAACTATAACTATAGTTTTATACATCACACAGCTTAGACATTTGGATCAAATCAGAGAGCAGACCTGTGTGAACGCAATGATATAGATAGCATATCTGAAGTGTGAACACTGCAGCCACAGCGCCTTAACATAAACATGGGTCTATTATCCTTCTCTCCACTCTGTCCCCACTCACTAAACCCATTGGAAATGCATTGGGTGCTTAAAGTTAAACATTTTTATTTTTTTATATTTATACTACAAAACATTTCAAAACCAAAAATACAAGCACACTTGTCCTCAGTAAGCTGAACACATAAAATTTTGAATGGTGTTGAAAGGTGTAAGCGTTTAAGAGATGAAGCGCGCCAAAGTTTTGAGGAGATACACATATAAATAAATAAATAATGAAGATAACATACGTGTGCTCGCCTTCCAGGCGAGCCCACAATAATGAAGATAACATACGTGTGCTCGCCTTCCAGGCGAGCCCACAATTAAAAACAAATTGTAGAAAACATAACATTAAGAGACCCGCCATACCTACAAGCCGAACCACCCAATATAACAGAATGGTTCCAAATAATGTCTGAGATTTTTGAAATGGAAAGGATGACTGCTAACTTGAGGATGAAAAGGGATGCCTTCGAGGCCAAATGGGAGAAGTGGATAAGACAAGAAAATCAGGAGGAATAAGAAATATTGCTCTTACTCAAAGATTACTTATGGTTGACCATAGAAAGATGATTGGCCCATGACATTCAAGCGATTGCATACACAATTAGCTGTTCTGATTCATACCTTACCAATAGAACATTTTAGTACAATTCTGATTTATTATACATGGAAAAAGGATAGACCTAGGAGAAAGGACAAAAAGGGTCTACTCTGTTCTATTCTTGTTATTTATCTGTGCTTATTTTTCTATTTTCTTTTTGCAATGTACCTACATACCATTGATTTTATTTTAATATTTGTCGTAATTTTTATATTTCATGAAAAAATGGAAGGAAAAAAAAGGCAAAACAATATCTCGCTTTATTCTGATCGTACTGCTTTCTTTTTTCTTTTTCTTTTTTTTTTTTTTTTTAACCCTTTCTTTTAATGTACCTTGCTTATCTTTATAAGAAATGTGCTACTATATCCCACAGTATACTTTTACAGCAGGACAGTAAAGAACAACTAGACCTCTTTCTACCATTATATGATGTTCGGCAGCCCTATATGTTGTTAATTTATTGCTATTTTATTTTATTTTGTTTTGTGTTTGATATATGAGTGTCACTGTTTGTTTAATGTCCTTTAACTTTGTGTCAAATAAAAAAAAAAAATTAAGTGAAAAAAAAAAAAAAAAGAGACCCGCCATAATGTGACTGTGTGACCGACCCTCAAAAGGGTCGCGCCAAACGGAGCCAATTGGGATACAGTTTGGTCTAATTCTGTAATTAATTAAAGCAACAAAGTAGATTTATTTGAGGTAATTGTACTCTAATTAAGTGTCTTAACATGTTCTAGGGGGAGTTGACCCCCAAACCCCGGTTGGGGAGACGTTAACCCGATGTTTATAAAGTCTGAAACTGAGTCAGTTGGAACTTAGAATCTGAACGCAGCTGCTGTTCTTGGCGTCGCCTGTTCGTCATTCATCGGCAATCATCGCCGCCGCCACTGCTCCGCTCGGGGCGGCAGCTGCATTCATTTTCTTCATTTTTTGCTCAGTTTCACACTTTTTAAAGATCGGGTTTACGACCCCCCAACGGGGGTTTGGGGATCAACCCCCCCTAGGGGTACAATTACCTCAAATAAATCTACTTTGTTGCTTTAATTACAGAATTAGACCAAACTGTATCCCAAGCGTTGGCTCCGTTTGGCGCGACCCCATCTGTGGGTCGGTCACACATACACATTATGGGTCTCTTAATGTTATGTTTCCTACAGTTTGTTTTTAATGATTATTATTATTATTATTGTAATATGATATTATATATGATGATGAAATGAATATCAATATCTAAATAGGCCTACTGTAAAGTTCAGTGGACTGAGTGAGGCAAAAAAAAAAAATCCCTTTTTTTGCGACGACGACGACGACGGGGGGGGGGGGGGGGGGGCGGGGGAGGCGCTCGATGCTTCAGCCCCCCGCGGACAAAACCCGGCGCCTCTGAATCGATGTATGTAGCCTACAGTACGTACACGTGCATTTGGTAGACCTATACACGAATGTGCGGCGTATGTATTCTGTCCTCTGCCCACCAGGTGGCGACCGTCGCCGTCCAATCCTCATGCAAATGAAGTTGAAAGAGCGTATTTTCCGTGGCATTTTCTTCAACTTTCAACTTTATTTGCAGGAGGATTGGACGCGACGGTCGCCACCTGGTGGGCAGAGAACAGAATACATAGAGCAGTATACTTCTGTCCTCTGCCCACCAGGTGGCGACCGACGCCGTACATTCGTGTATGTAGTGTAGGCTGTGTACATACATCGATTTGATGACTGAACCTGGCCTGACTTAAAAAATCACACCCGTGTGAACTGAGCGGTGGTTTACCCACCTCATAGATCATGTGTACCGATTTTTGTGACATTTGAAGAAAATATGTAGGAAAAGGAGCAAAAAGTGTGTTTTGGAGAAAATTCAAGATGGCGGAAAATCTATCCTGGCGCAAATGGGCGTGGCCTATATGGGGAGATGCGTCTTGACCCAAGGAATCCAGGGAAAAAAGAATTTTAATTTTCCGATCTACGGTTCAAGAGTTACGGGGCAAAACGTAAAGTGGGCCGTTATAGCGCCACCATGAGGCCGAGTGATGTAATTATTTTTCTATTCATTCTTAAAATCATTATGAATCTCCTCTCCGAGGTTTGAAACTGTAGCTCCTATGGTTTACGAGAGAAAAATACTTGAAAGTGATTTATGCATTGTCCCATTATAAGTCAATGGGGACAATTAAGCGTCGTTTTTTGCCGATTACGTCGGCATGGTAAGGCGGATCGGAACGAAAGGTAATAGAACACCATTCCCGGCCGAGCCGCACATTTTGATGTATATATTGCGCGAGTGGCGTAAATGGTGCGGCACTAGTTACGCGCCGAAGTTTAGGCTACATACAGACAGACAGACAGACAGACAGACACGGACGGAGACCCACACACACGGCCACGTATAGGAGCGTTGTGACCACCGCTCAAAAAACAGCCGTTACCATGCCAACGGATGGACGCCGTGGGCGCCACATGGAAAAAATCACACCCGTGTGAAGTGGAGCTGTGTGTGTGTGTGTGTGTGTGTGTGTGTGTGTGTGTGTGTGTGTGTGTGTGTGTGTGTGTGTAGATCATGTGTACCGATTTTTGTGACATTTGAAGAAAATATGTAGGAAAAGGAGCAAAAAGTGTGTTTTGGAGAAAATTCAAGATGGCGGAAAATCTATCCTGGCGCAAATGGGCGTGGCCTATATGGGGAGATGCGTCTTGACCCAAGGAATCCAGGGAAAAAAGAATTTTAATTTTCCGATCTACGGTTCAAGAGTTACGGGGCAAAACGTAAAGTGGGCCGTTATAGCGCCACCATGAGGCCGAGTGATGTAATTATTTTTCTATTCATTCTTAAAATCATTATGAATCTCCTCTCCGAGGTTTGAAACTGTAGCTCCTATGGTTTACGAGAGAAAAATACTTGAAAGTGATTTATGCATTGTCCCATTATAAGTCAATGGGGACAATTAAGCGTCGTTTTTTGCCGATTACGTCGGCATGGTAAGGCGGATCGGAACGAAAGGTAATAGAACACCATTCCCGGCCGAGCCGCACATTTTGATGTATATATTGCGCGAGTGGCGTAAATGGTGCGGCACTAGTTACGCGCCGAAGTTTAGGCTACATACAGACAGACAGACAGACAGACAGACACGGACGGAGACCCACACACACGGCCACGTATAGGAGCGTTGTGACCACCGCTCAAAAAACAGCCGTTACCATGCCAACGGATGGACGCCGTGGGCGTCACATGGAAAAAATCACACCCGTGTGAAGTGGAGCTGTGTGTGTGTGTGTGTGTGTGTGTGTGTGTGTGTGTGTGTGTGTGTGTGTGTAGATCATGTGTACCGATTTTTGTGACATTTGAAGAAAATATGTAGGAAAAGGAGCAAAAAGTGTGTTTTGGAGAAAATTCAAGATGGCGGAAAATCTATCCTGGCGCAAATGGGCGTGGCCTATATGGGGAGATGCGTCTTGACCCAAGGAATCCAGGGAAAAAAGAATTTTAATTTTCCGATCTACGGTTCAAGAGTTACGGGGCAAAACGTAAAGTGGGCCGTTATAGCGCCACCATGAGGCCGAGTGATGTAATTATTTTTCTATTCATTCTTAAAATCATTATGAATCTCCTCTCCGAGGTTTGAAACTGTAGCTCCTATGGTTTACGAGAGAAAAATACTTGAAAGTGATTTATGCATTGTCCCATTATAAGTCAATGGGGACAATTAAGCGTCGTTTTTTGCCGATTACGTCGGCATGGTAAGGCGGATCGGAACGAAAGGTAATAGAACACCATTCCCGGCCGAGCCGCACATTTTGATGTATATATTGCGCGAGTGGCGTAAATGGTGCGGCACTAGTTACGCGCCGAAGTTTAGGCTACATACAGACAGACAGACAGACAGACAGACACGGACGGAGACCCACACACACGGCCACGTATAGGAGCGTTGTGACCACCGCTCAAAAAACAGCCGTTACCATGCCAACGGATGGACGCCGTGGGCGTCACATGGAAAAAATCACACCCGTGTGAAGTGGAGCTGTGTGTGTGTGTGTGTGTGTGTGTGTGTGTGTGTGTGTGTGTGTGTGTGTGTGTGTGTAGATCATGTGTACCGATTTTTGTGACATTTGAAGAAAATATGTAGGAAAAGGAGCAAAAAGTGTGTTTTGGAGAAAATTCAAGATGGCGGAAAATCTATCCTGGCGCAAATGGGCGTGGCCTATATGGGGAGATGCGTCTTGACCCAAGGAATCCAGGGAAAAAAGAATTTTAATTATCCGATCTACGGTTCAAGAGTTACGGGGCAAAACGTAAAGTGGGCCGTTATAGCGCCACCATGAGGCCGAGTGATGTAATTATTTTTCGATTCATTCTTAAAATCATTATGAATCTCCTCTCCGAGGTTTGAAACTGTAGCTCCTATGGTTTACGAGAGAAAAATACTTGAAAGTGATTTCTTGCATTGTCCCATTATAAGTCAATGGGGACAATTAAGCGTCGTTTTTTGCCGATTACGTCGGCATGGTAAGGCGGATCGGAACGAAAGGTAATAGAACACCATTCCCGGCCGAGCCGCACATTTTGATGTATATATTGCGCGAGTGGCGTAAATGGTGCGGCACTAGTTACGCGCCGAAGTCAGGCTACATACACACAGACAGACAGACACACAGACCCACACAGCCACGTATAGGGAGCTGCACACAGCTCCAAAAAGTGAGTCCCAAAATGAAATACCCAAGCAACCAGCACACTCCTTCACAATATTTTATGAATATCATGTCATTTATCCATGGTCCCAATTTACCAGGATTTGTTCCGCTTTCTGTTCTTCTTTTAAGTTATTCTTCTGGTATTTATTCTGCAAAGGAAAGATTCTCCATTAAAGCATACGGTGGTGTTTGAACTACCAACTCCTGGGTCTCATGCACAGCATCTCAACGTATTGAGCTATGTGCTAGTTGCTGTTGATTGAAGAATTTATTAGAAGTTTGCAATAGAAAAAAGTACAGTTTCATGACAGTACAAATCACTGGTACAAGGTCAACTAAAAGGAGATCCTGGAAAGCCGAGGCTTATTTCCACAGGAACCACACTTTAAGTATCTCATATAACATTGAAAGACAGACGGATAGAACATAGTACTTTATCTAGGATAATATCAGTTTCAAAAGCATAATATCAAATACAAAGGCAGAAAAAAGAATAATAAAAGGGGGGGGCATGGGGGCTTAGTCTATTTACAAGTCACGGGTAGCAGCTGTCTGAAGGTGACTTTTCATACCAATTTTGAAGGAGGCTAGGGATTTGCTCTCCTTTAGGGCTTGAGGAAGGGCGTTCCACATGTTGATGGTGTAGCAGGAGAACGAGTTAGAGCCTTGTTTAGTGTTAACTCATTGAGTGCCAGCCTATCACCACTAGAGGGCGCCCAGTGACCAGAGAATAATAGAGATATGCTGGTAATGCATGCCCAAGCCCTGGAGCCATGACTTTTTTTACAAAGGAAAGGACACTTTCCTTTGTGCATGTACAGGAAGAGGATGAAGTTAGCTTGAAGTTAGCTATTGGCTACCAAGCATTTTAGAAGCCTTATTTTCGTCAACTTAGCCATGATTAAACCTTGCACACCTCATACATGGGAAAAAAACAGAGAAGAATGAGCTCTAAAAAATCCAATGCAATCCTGGATTGCATTGGAGTGGATTTGTGCAGTTTGTTCACAGCTTTCAAACAAAAAAATCCGATTGGAAATCCGTTCAGGCATTCTTGAGATAATCGCCATTATGTTTTACATGTAATGTAAACAAAAATGGCTGCCCTGTATGTTAGATGGGGTTGTATGGGGGTGGAACATGCAAAATCGCGATTGAAATCATGTTCACCAGATTTGATGGGGTCCAAAAAAAAAAAAAAAAAATTCAAAAAAAATTTTTTCAAAAAAAAAAAAAAATTTTTTTTTTTTTTTTTTTTTTTTTTTTTTTAAAAGCCGAACTTGTTCGGGATCGGCACACTACGATACGCTAATAAAGCCGAACTAGTTCGGGATTGGCACTCAATGAGTTAAATCTACGTTGATGATGATTAGTGGAGCTGCCTCTGGTGTTGTGGTCGTGAACATCCTTGACCATAGTTGAATGACCGTGTATCATAGTTGAATGACGTGACCGTCCGCCCTGAAAAGAAAACCCCAAAGCACTACTGCCTAAGTAACACATGAAAACCAGCAATATTGTCTTATGCCAAAAATAGTAGGCTAATTTGATCATGATACCTATGGATTTGATCATGGAATCCCTGTGTTGAGAGTCTGTTCATCAGACCGCTTGACCATAGCTCAGTCACATTGAACAGAAGCGTCTTAGTGATTTTCAATTGTTCTTTTGTATTTCAGCCTTAAAATGTAAAGGTTCTCTGTAGGACTGGGATTTTAACACTGATTGTTTTACTCAGAGTCTTTTTTTTTACTCAGAGTTTCTTTTCCAAGATTTGTTTTTGGGCTTTTATACCTTTATTGATAGGACACTAGAAAGATAGGAAATGGGAATCGAACCAGCGACCACTGCCAGGCAACCTTGCCTATTGTAATATTTTAACAAAGGCACTAGAGGGCAGCACGTGTCTATGAATTTTGAATACAATTATTTCAGTTTCACACACTGTTTTCTGTCTGTAGCCTATTCAAAAAGTATTATAGAAACCACGCACATTTTAATATCTTAAAAATGGGTGTATCCTTTGCAAAACTTCAATCAAAAAAACAATAGGCCTGCCTACTTGCCTGCATGTTAAAACATCAATAAGGGCTCTACCATAAAAACAATAAAAAATAAAAATAAAAAAAAAGATATGAACAGCGCAGACATGAATACGCATATTGTTGTCTAATAAAATATTCAATCAATCAATCAAGGGCCTATAGTGGGCCCAGGCCCAGGGGCTCCTGAGCTAGAGGGATCCTAAAAAGCAAGAGCAAAACAACAACATTAGACTGTTCTAATGTCCATCCATACATTACAACAATGAGGGGGCCCATTTAGATAAATCGGGGTAGATAACATACAGTATGTCATTATGTTATATACTCCGATTTATCTCTGGTTGATATGCTATACATTTCGGTTCCGTTTCTTTTTTGGTAGGAGAAGTTTTTGTCATGACATGAGATGTCTTTCTCTTTGTTCACCACTGCTGCATTGTTGTTACCAATTAAACAAATACATTTCCCATACAAATGACAAAATAATAATAATCATTGTTGGTGTTTTGTCTCATGGTGTCTGTTCCCAAATTCATTCTACTGATGTCTCGTCTCATTAGCTGTGGTTGAAAAATAGCAGTAGCCAACTAGCCTGTACTAAACATCTAACACACCTGCATGGACTATTTATATGTTGCCTGGGTCATTCCTATGTGTTGATGCACCAACCTGGATGCACTTCAACCTCGACTGTGGTCCTTGTGCTATTGGTCATTACAAATCCAGTGCTAGTCAATCAGATTTGCGCTGGTGGCAGAAGGTGGGACCAAAATCCCCCTGGGCCCAGGGCTGATTAAAGATTAATGGGGATTAGATGGAAGGGTGGCTGTCTACACTCTATCTGTGTCACAGAGATGTGCCTCTGTCCAGACAAAATCTGAGGATGACAGAGAAGAAACAGAAACAACAGAAAGGAGAGAGTGACCTCAGATTGACCTTGTGAATGGTACCCAGGCTGAGGTAAGGACAGTGGGATGCTCCTGTAGTCCTGTACTCTTAATTCAGGTGTTGGTAGTTTTGCTGTGAGTGAGATTCTTCTCCATTGCACTTTATAGCCTACAGACAGAGATGCTTACAGCTCGATACAGGAGGGAAAGCTGATTTGATTTGTTGACCAACAACTGTCAAAGTGATCTCCTGTCCAAGGCTGGAATCATTTCAGTAATTGATCGCTTTCCGTTTCTCTATTGATCAAGTGTCTATGTCTGTGTTTTTTGCAGCTGCCTGTAGTTTCCATATACCGTGGATAGTGTTGTCAGTTGTGTTACACAGTGTGGTACTGATTTCCCACCATGGTTTTACAGAACCACCAGCACCTTACCTTGCCATAATGCTGTGTCCACAAGATATCAATCATCTCCATACTACTAAGCTGCTTATGAGAAGACCTTCAGAGAGCCGCATAACCCACCCCCCTTTCCCAGCACCCCCATACCCCCTGTAGGGTAACCTGTTCCGTTAACCTGCCTACTATATGTCCCATTCCTAATCTGACCTGGATGCTGAATGAAAGTATTGTGTGTACGGGAAGAAAGCTAAGATGGCGGTCTTGAGAGTGAAGTTTACCAAGACCAAGAGGGACAAGCTGGCCCAGGTGCTGTGGATACTGAATTGGATCTCGGTGGTCACTGGTGTCATCCTGTTCAGCCTGGGCCTCTTCCTGAAGGTGGAGATCGACAAGCGCTGGGAGCTGATGGCAGAGAGGGACATCCACTACGTCCCCAACATGCTGATCGCCGTGGGCCTCATTGCCTGTGGCATCAACTTCCTGGGAGGGAAGATCTGCTACGACTGCGTGGACACCACAATGTTCTTGCGCTGGAAACTGATCATGCTGCCATACATCATATGCACCTTCTTCTTCACGTTCTGCGTGCTGGTGGGGGCACTGATGTGTTACGGCATGCGCGGCGAGCTGGAGGAGTCTCTGACCATCGGGCTGACAGAGGCCATGAGATTCTATAAGGACACCGACACGCCAGGCCGCTGCTTCGTGAAGCGCACCGTGGACCTGCTGCAGATAGAGTTCCAGTGCTGTGGCAACAACGGCTTCAAAGACTGGTTCCAGATTCAGTGGGTCAGCAATCGCTATCTGGACACGTCCCGCAAGGAGGTGGTGGAGTAAGTACAGTATTAGTCTAGATAAAGACTTCAGCTGATAGAGGTGGACAGTGGCTCAGTGGTTAGGGCAGTCCCTTCACAACAAGGTCCTGGGTTCGAACTCTTCTGGTGCCTTTCCAGTTAACTGTTGAAAGACATGTACTGTAGGGGCCTTTTCCACCAGCAAAGAACCGGTTCGGGTTCTTTCTCCCACCTATGGGATGAACCAGAGGTGAGCTTTTCCAACGAGAACCGAGTTGGTTCCGAACCGTAAAAGTTGGTTCGCGGCCGGTACGCAAGAACGAACCAAGGTTCCAAGAAAGTTGCCATCCCATAGGCGGGAGAAAGAACCCGAACCGGTTCTTTGCCGGTGGAAAAGGCCCTGTACTGTTTGTTAGAGGACATACTCATGGCAGTGCCCTTGAGTAAGTCAAGGCACTGGCCTTAATTTCCCTTAAAACTGTCTGTCACTGTCCACCACTCTCAATATTTAGGAATGCAGACATGCAGAAAACTAATTCTGGTTATATACAGTAGGCTGTTTGGCAGAAATAACTAAACCAGCCCATACAAATTCATACTGTAACTTCACATTAATGTCCTTTCTAATACATCATTATTCTCATCTTCCTGGTCTGTAGCCGTTTAAGAAGTAACGTGGAGGGGAAGTACCTATTGGACGGGGTGCCCTTCAGTTGCTGTAACATCAACTCCCCCCGGCCCTGCATTCAACTGCAGATCGCCAACAATTCGGCCCACTTCAACTACGAGTTCCAGACAGAAGAGCTGAACCTGTGGATGAGAGGCTGCCGCCACGCTCTGCTTGACTACTACACTCACATCATGCAGTCCATCGGCCTCACAGTGCTCATCATCTGGCTGTTTGAGGTGAGTACATGCTAGGGAAACATAGAAACAAGCTGCTGATTACAGAATATAATGTGAACGACTAGTAGTAAAAAGTATGCATTTGGCTTAAAACTTACAAAGATTTGCATTCAGGGCCGTGCTGTCACTCTCACTGTGGGGAGAGTTCAAATAATGACTAATCCCTGATTAGAACCTCAGTTGTCAACTTGTCATATTAACACCTGCAAATTAACACCTTCGATATCCATGTAGCACTCTGTGTGTGGAAAGTCCCCATGTCCTCTAATGGGTTGCATACACAGCATGTATGCATGCACAAGTGCTAATTAATCAACACAAAATAAATAGTGTTTAATAAACAAGCGCTACAGATTTTTATGTGTAGGCATGCATAACCCAATATTCAGGCAATCATGTCAGTTATTTTGTGTCTATGTCTCTGCCTTCAGCTTTCAGTGTTGACAGGAGTGCGCTATCTCCAAACGTCCCTGGAAAACGTGCTGAGACAAGGAGATCCCAACTCAGAGTCAGATGGCTGGCTTCTGGAGAACAGCTTTGTAGAAACGGCCCGCTCAAACTTCAACATCATCAAGAGTCTTGGCAAGTGCAACCAGATAGACACAGCCAACAACGGAGACCCAAACATTAATGTCCCTTGTACCTCTACAGCTCACTATGGTCCAGACAATGTGCCTCCAAAGCAAATACCTGTAGCCAGTTGACCGGCTAGATAACTAAACCCCACCCAAAGACTTTACCCAGCAGCGGTCCCAAACTTTTCCCTGCCAAGGCCCCCAAATAGCTATGGTCTCTGGCTGTTGGCGAAATGGCTTTTGAAAAGAAAAAAGAAAATAGCTGATCTACAAGATTGTTTGTTTGGAGATCTACTATTTTAGCTATTTGGCTGTGGCCCCCACTTTGATATCCTGTGCCCTACAGCACCCATAAGAGTTTTCATTCTTTACCTGTTTGTTGTGCATTTGTGTAAGTATAATGGTCTAGTCAAGAGACAAAGTGATCCAGAACATAATGTAAGTACTTGTAGTCGAAGACATTTTAATACGGTGTACGAATGAATGAGGTGTGCATATTTCTACAATGGAATTCCATTATCTCTTGTTGAAGAGAGGAATAATTTATTAAGAGTATTAGCCTTCAACCAAATAAGGGCAGAATATAAGTCAATATTTCATTGGCTGGTTTGTGCTCTAATGTCTTGTTTACAAATGTCATCTTACTGCCTATAAGTGTTGGAATTTCAGAGCCGATGCTTTTAAGTATCATGGACTGAGTTTGTTTATACCTGTATGTAAGTGACAGATGGTAGGAGGGTCTGAAATTGGTCTCGTACAATTTCTTGCCTATTTTCACTCGACCATAATGACCTTAAAATGTACTCTGAAAGAGTGGATAATTTGCCTAGCCACAGCAAAGTTCCAGCATATAGATTCAGGCATGGGATCATGTAATGTCTATTTAAGAAGTCTTTGTGAGGCCTTGAAGGACAGAGCTGAATTGTATTTATTTTCAATGATTGTCTTGACAGTCATTGGGTCTTTTCTTCTTAAGATCTTTGGACCCGTTTCTCTCATTTCCACATAAACGGCATGTTGTCAACATCCTAGAAATAGTACACTCAAATCTGGCCCACCTGGTGTTGCCTCTATAGGCTACTGGGCCATTTTCACCATCTCTCACCAGGCTCCAGCATGGGAGCACACTAACTCTTTTTCTCTTCATAATCAGTCCGGTGAGAGAGTGTGAAAATGGCCCAGTAGCCTCTTATATAGAGGCAACACCAGGTGGACCAGATCCTCACTGATGCCACACTCCTCCCTCCAATCAGTCTCTGCAATACAGGCACCAGGTTAGAAACCATGACCACCATCTGTGTTACCCTGACAACCCCAGAGTTGTCACATACAGTATACACAATTTACTGTTCAATATTACATCTCATGTGCCTCAGCAATGCTAAACGTTTGTTTCTCTGAAACTGTATAAAAACAGTTTTGATTGTAAACCTTCTGTGCTGTAGGCTACTGTGTGCATGGATCTTGGATGCTGGTAAGGAGAACCCAGGGAATTCGTTTCTAGTTTCTCCTTACCAACAATAAAAAGTGAGAGTATGGTAAAATTATTGTTTCAGTGTATGCCTATATAAATTGTTAAACTGAAAGATCAAATGGCACTTAAAATTACAATCCGAACAGTTTATGAACATACAGTGGTGCAAAAAGTGGCACATCTAGTGTAAAATTAGCAGCATCTGCTTCAAATAACTTTATTGTCAATAAGTAGGTGTCCTGACACCATGGTCTAAATTTCTCAATGGAATTGTAGAGACCACCACCTCTACCCACTGCACGTGTGTTATTCATACTGTGATTTAAAATAGCATGTTATTCATACTGTGATTTAAAATAGCATGTTATTCATTTGAATATGCCCCGGATTGTAACTTTAAAGGTCTGGCAGTGAACTGTATGCTGTAATAAAATGTTTTAAAATTCAATGAGCATGAGTTTTGTTGGAAAACCTACAGTACTTCCCAGAGGAAGTCTTCTTGTTTCACTTGAAGGTGCAGCTTAATGGTTTTCCACCTTCAGGGAATGGAGACAGAACATAATATCCTGTTGTTATTTAAAATTATGTCAGAATACCACATTTTATTTTTTTTAAATAGGCAGTCCACTCACGGGACCCAAACAGGCCATGGGACCTAAACCAGATTTGTTGACATAAAAGTGGTTTATGCCTTGACAACAATAAAGTGTAATTGTGTATTTTTCTACAAAGATATATTTTTGAAATATTTTGTTGCTGAAGTATAAATGAGGATGTACACTTTTTTCTGGTAATTCTGTAATCATGAGT
Source organism: Nannobrachium achirus (assembly GCF_963921795.1). Taxonomy (NCBI): domain Eukaryota; kingdom Metazoa; phylum Chordata; class Actinopteri; order Myctophiformes; family Myctophidae; genus Nannobrachium; species Nannobrachium achirus. The sequence continues at coordinate 22,701,810 of NC_137827.1, forward strand.
TAATACTATTATCTATTCTACAGTATCCATTTGTCAGTGAAACTTTGAGTTTGAAACAAGCTTACAAGCTTTATAAGAGTTCAGGAATTACTGTTTGAATCAGCAAATTCTGTTACTCTCATTTAATTGTTTTCGGCCTACATTTTTAATAGAAAGAGCTAGACCATTAACATGTATCTACTGTAAGTAAGCCTGGCCCATAGGGTATCTATAGAGTATCTACTGATGTTGCACGAGGCAGCTTGATTTACAAGTACACCCCTTGGACAACCCTTTATGCTGAGTGCGTAGCAGGGACTGGGAGGCATTGGGTATACATTTTATAGTCTTTGGTAAGACTCATTGTGGACAGTCTTAACCACAAGGCCACGGTACCATAAAGGTGTAGACTGCCCAATTTAATTGCGACTGTAGGTCGCAAGTTTACTATGAAAACCGCATAAAAGGTATGTACTATATACAGTACATGGATCTCCATATATGGGTAACTGGTCCGATATACATCACTGGCCAGATGGCCAAGAATTGGCGCGACATTGCCCTTCGCATGTCGCCCTGGGGTGTCTTACTAGTATAGTTAGTACAAAAGGTACACAAAATAACAGAGGGTAATAGCTAATGCTTTATTTCAACAGAGTTAGTTATAGCACTGTTAAGCAACACAAAAAGAAATTTAAATATGCACATAATTGTCTTGAAAAAGGTGATGTACATTTGTGAGTCAGTAATTGAAATAATATACTATGTCATATGTTCAACAAATCATAATTATGTATTTGTCTTAAATAGAATATATAAGAGGCAATTTTCTTATTAAATTCAATTACATAATCATAGTGTATATTTATTGTAGTTATGTTGACAGGAAGAAGTTTCCACTAGTTGTGTCCAAGTGTAGCACATTACTTATTTGCATGGTTAAGTGTTTGACAGTGTTCCCTTAAATAACGTTTTAAAGATATATGGGTGAACATGATCAGGGATTGGTCATCTTGGTGCTCTTAAAGGGCCTTCTCCAACTGCCATACATAGTACAGACATTCTCATACCCTTTGGGTTGCCTTTCAACTTCAGTACTTGTTATAACCATAATAATGGCAAAGACATTACAGAAAATTTACTGGGATATTCACAAAAGCTCTGGTGCCAAAATAGCAATACATCTTTATTACACCTATAGTGGTTCTCGGAATAATTTTACTTGAGCTGTACCATTCCTACAGTATTGAAATATGGACACTGAAATGTTTTATCTATGAACATCTTGTGTAATATATATATACTGTATATGCGGTGTGTGATTTCAGGGTGTGATTTGTGAGCACAGCCCACCCTATAAACAGTATATATATATATATATATATATATATATATATATATATATATATATATATATATTGTATATACTGTATATGCGTGTGTTAATAGTGATGGTCAATAAGATGTGGCTCTGCCATTCGGACCATCAAAACTGAAAAAAAAAGTCACAAAAATAAAAACGGGAAGCATAATCCAGATCCTTCACAATACTATTTCTGAAATGGTCTCTGTTCATCCCCGTAAAAACAGCAGAATTCCATATTTATAACTTATATCTAATAAGTTTCAACACAAAATTCACAGCATTATGAGAGAGTAAGGTAGAGAGGCTGTGTCCGAAATCACTCACTACTCGCCATATATTAATTTTTAGATTTTGTAGTGTTGTCCGAATGTATACATACTTATCGTACATAGAGAACTCATCGTATCCCACAATGCATCATGAACCACCAATGGCCAAGTTATACCGGTATATACCATCATGCATTGTCCTGAAAGACAAATGCCCAAATTGATCTGGCACATTTTAATTGCGATATCATTAATAGTGTCTGAAAGTGTCTTCATGTTGCAGATGAGATCATGATAGTCCTCTAGAACTTCATATATAGTGAGCAGGAAGTAGTAAATGAGTGATTGATATCAGACAGAGATAGATTCACATAAGTGACATATTGGTGTGTAACATTTTTGTCTTTATTTGATTGAGCCTCTTTGGAAAGAGCATTATTGTAGGAGAAACTCATTCTCACAGCAGACAATCAAAATAAAACAAGGCGACTTAGGTTTCTTCACTCTTCGTCGTCCTCCTCCTCCTTTATGCTCAGCCCCATGCTACCTGGCTCCGTTCTGGGGATTCGTCAGGTGCAGTGGACGTCTGTTCAGGCTCCAACGATCTCAGATTAGAGGACCGTTTATGTGAGTGAGCATGCGTGCTTGTGTGTGTGTATGTGTATGTGTATAAGGAGCATTACAACAGACTGTGCTCTATGGCTATGCCCTTCTTGCCTTGGCGGTGGCGCTACCCAACACAACCGGGCTGATCCTCAAAACATCTGCCACTCGAAGGCAAACATAACGTTGACCACCTCCAGGCTGCGTGCGATTTCCTCCAGGATGCAGTGCTGTTGCCATAACTGGTGGAGCTTCCTGTAGCGTTCTGGGCAAAGGTGCAGCGGGTTGCCCCTTCTGTGGAATCAAAAAGACAGAAACACACTCAGACCCTGAGTACTACAGTGTCTCTATTTGATGGAGAAAATAAGAAAAGCTAAAAATGTATTTTCTTCTGAATTTTGTTGTTTTTTGACAATGAATGATATTTACTGATAATATTTGTTACTTTTGTCAATTGTCATCTTCATAGATGGTGGTCAGCCACAAACTCACAGTCACAACAACTGGCCAATAAAAAAAGATACCAGTTCTGTTCAGAATTTGTCGTCTCACGTCTTGCCACAAAATATTAGAAAACGCTCAATAGTGGGCTCGATAAAAGCCTGGCTCAAAAAGCAGGATCGATAAGGTGCTCATTATGAATACAAATTAACAAGTAAACTGAACTACAGAACTACATATTACAATGCAACAAACGTAATGAAAACATCTTACACAAGCTGAGGGTCTGTCTCCCCATAGTCATCAAGGTAAGGAGCAGGGTAAGTGCTTCTTCGTGTCTTACTTGACATGAGTACCACCTCACACTCTCTTATCCTGTAAGCATGCAGAACAAATGAATAAATTAAACAAAAAACAGGACAATAAGGCTTTAGAAAATAATGTAAGGTGAATAGCATGATAACTAGAGGCAAGCCTTCAAATGTTATCAGTCCTTCGATGAAAAGTTCAGAAATGTATAACAATATGTTGCATAATTGCATAATTTACCAAATTGCACTGCATGTCAGATACTGAGTTATAGCTCTAATATATGAAGACTTGTGGCCTTATGTTGTGATTTGATGATGATACAGTCTATATTTTGATATGCATACAGTACACACACACACACACACACACACACACACACACACACACACACACACACACACACTCACAAAACAGACAGCCTCATTACAATAGTTTCCTAATCGCTTCCCTGCTCAATTAAAACATCGCTGACCTCTGAGATTGCTAAATCTTGGTTCTACCTTGAACCTACCTGAGGAAAATTCCCACTCCGGCACCACAGGTGGCAGCATGGGCTGTGCACGCTCCCACGTCCTCCCCATCCAGCTGGCTCTGACAGCACGTGCTCTGAGAACACAGCATGGCCCCACAGAACAGGCACAAAGTGGGATGCTTCCTCTCGTCATCAGTAGATTTGGGACACCTGAGGACGAAGAACGGAAGAGGGCGAGTGATGGGTGAACATCTACCCCAAACTATTAACAACGGTAAATACAAGTTCAAATTAATTAGTTAATTATTACTTACTGAAAGTGACTGGCTTGATTGAGGAGGGCGCTATAATCCTCAGGAAGCTCAATTAGGTGATTCCTTCTCCTTGGGTAACTAGACAAAAATAAATTGTAAATCAAGCCAATTGATTTAGTCGGACATTGTACAGCAGAATGAGCAGATCAAACGCTGACACCCTGTTTGCTTCACTTGACGTGCTGTTCACACACAATCGGTCATCAAGGAAGCATGTCAAAGCAAAGAGCTGTTGAAACAACATAAATGCATTCTCTCTTGCACAATGGCTCTAATCAACAAGCTTTTATTTCCAGCATGTTGCATCAAAAATAGGACAGATCAATCCATCAATGTCAGCTCGAAGCAAGTGTCAGAGCCAAGCATTTGATTGGTGAGTATGAATTAAAATAGGCCTAAGCTTTTTTCTTTTTTGAATATGTGCCTATAATGAAATGCCTAAAATAGGTATGCCAGGGTGAATGTGGTTAAAGTGGAAAAGATTTATTGCTTGACACCTGGAGATGTGTGCTGTTTGAATAAAGTGTAAGCCTACCTGATTGTCTGGATTTCCCCTTTCAGGGCTTTGGTTACAGCTGGGCTCCCACACCACCTAAAGAACAGAAACTCTCATTATAATATAGCAATGTTCTTCTTTTGTGCAGCAAATATTAACCATGAAACATCAAATGCCTAAACCTCAGCTATACATTCGTCATTATTACTGAAGGCCATACAGCCATAACTGATTATTGATGTTACCTCTGTAGCAGTGGATTAACACTCTCTCTGTGCACTTGGAAGAGCTGAAACATATTGGAGGGTAGTGCCAGGTAATTGCACAGCGCCTCCATCTGTCCTGAAGAGGTAACTGTAAAAGGGAGACTCATTAACATCTCACTGACACTGGAAAGCTCCTTGTAATAGATAGCAATAACAAGGAATGATCTACAGTACCTGCAGCGCTGGAGAGCTCCTCTGGTGGGGGCACTCCTGTAAGGCCATTGAAAAACAGAGCAGCACATCGCAGGAAAGGCACAATCCCTCGCCTCACCCTTTCTGCCACAGAGCTGCCGGAAACATCCGAGTTCAGTCTGACAAACGAGAGAACAGCGGAACAAAACGTCAAACAAAAGTGATTACAGTTAAGGCCTTTACGCATTGGCAAATTAGCGAAGCAACACAAATAAACAACCCGAAAATGTGGAATATTCCACCACGTTTACCTATACACATCTGAAATGAATCAGCACTTTTCATCAGAAGCAAGCAATGTTCTAATGGGTGTCACAGCTCTCACTAGGCTACGGGTCCATTTGGTTTCATATAGTTAAATCAACACTAGGCTATGGGTCCATTTGGTTACGTGCGTGCAGCTTCAAAACAAATGGAACGGCACTCCACATACAGTAGTTCCACCGGCAGCACACCCCTGGTTATAGGGCGGAAAATATAACAGACGCATCTTCCCTCATTGCTGATGTGGAAGCTTGCATTGACTATGAAATCATACAAGCATAGCATGGCCAGTGTTGCCTCTCAAAATTTTCAAATGCGATAAAGCGGATTGTGAAGCCTCCTCCCCACTTCCGTTTCATCTGTTGCAAATTGCAAATGTATCTGATTAAAAATCTAAATCATCATGCCCTTAGAGCAAAATGGAGGCACCGTACCCATGAATGTGTTGTGACACTGTAGCATAGAATTCTGCTGCGGCCCTGGCCTCGTCTCCCTCCTCTCCACCTGCTACTGCTGGGAAATCTGGACACACAGATGGGAAATCATTTGTTAATTACATGCTGCTAAGTTGATATTACACTATGAGGTTAAACTGAGTGGACGGTTGAAGCTAAATGATTGATGACTATCTTATAATAACATTAGCTTTTAATTGCCATCTCCAACATTGCTAAGTGTTGGAGATGGTTTCCCAAAGCCCCAGTCAAACAAACAGCGTAAAGACATGTTTACCGTAGTAGAGAGATTAATATTTACAATAATCTTAACAACATGTAACAAATGTATTTTAAACAGTAGTTTTTGTCTAATAATTTTGTTGGTAACGCTAATTAAGCAGTAATTAAACTAGAAATGCAGTTCCTGCAGAAACTGTGTGGGCTCGCTGAAAACACACACAAAGTATATTATGTACTGTAGAAAATGTACACATCCCTCCTCAAGAGAGCAGTACATGCCCATATGGCACATATGCTGTTCTTATGGGGGGGGGGGGGGGGGGGGGGCAAGTTTAACCAATCCTCAAGCCCGCACCACTCCTCCATTGAACTCAACAGACTTTTGGGGTTTTGGGTTTACAAAAAAAGTTACAGGAAAAGATCCATTGAACTCATGAACTTTGTGGTATTGCTACTATTTATATTAAAAGCGTTAATTTAAATATAAAACAGAATTAATTTCCCACTGGAAAACCTTTTTCAAAAATCTCAACGTATAAAGATTGTAACAAGAAAAATACAAGCACACCTAACTGTGTGAAGCCGAACAAGTTGAAGTTTGAAGGAAATCTGTAGCTCAAAAAATGTGGAACTAGTAGGGTGCCAAAACATGTGGCTGAGGACAACAAGAGTGTGCTAGCTAAAGCCAGAGGAAAGCACAATACTGACATGCTTTGAAAATTAACCATCTACTCCATCTACTGCCAGTAAATACAGCTAAATCAATGTTAAAGTTCACTCAGTAAACTAACTGGGTCATTGTTACTAGTGCTACCTGTAGCAGAGAGGAGGATCTGGACCATGTGAGCCATGGTGACCAGGTGTAGGATATGGAGATGGTTGTAGGCAGAGCTGACAGCAGATGGATGCAGGTCTACTGCCTCTTCCTGGTACAGGGCTGGAATAGACAGCACCAGTCCCACCTGACAAAACACACAAGCACACACCAGGGACCATATTTAGGCAAAGGACCATGGATTAAATGAGTTATTAGTGATAATAATAGGGACCGTGATGAATAAATGAGTGTACACGACAGTTTAAGTCTAGCTGTTATCATTAACAGACTTGTTACCATTATGAGAGACTTACCAGAAGATGGAAAAAGTCCACCTCCAGCAGAGAAGGTGTAATCTCTCTGCCCATGGACGGTAACAAGACTGGGGAGAGATCAGAACACAATATCAAATACAATAATCCTTGATCTAAAGATAATGCAGTCTGGTTTTCATCTAGTTTGGTTGCACTGCATACCTCCTAACATGTCCATGAAGTGCCTTTGGACCACTGCCTGGGAGCTCTTAATCCTCTGGGTCGTGGAAAACTGAATAACTGCCTTCAGACCTGCCAGCTAGAATGACATGGGACAATCCAGACATTTAGTTAAATTAGCCTGATACCTGCATATACATATGTACAGTATGTGAGCAATATTTAGACCTTAACTATTCAGCATATTGTGTCTAACCTGTCTGTTTTGCAAAGACCCAATGAGTGGCTTTTCCTCATCTTGCAACATGCTTTCTGTGAAAACATACATTATGATTATGACAGGGGGGTAAAGATACATAATACAGAACAACACTTAACACCTTCTAAGCCAAGGGGAGCCCCTTAATGTTAAAACCGTACTATATCGCACATCCCCCCAGGGACTCTCAGCCACGTCGTACATTCCCGGACTTTGTCTTTAAAACCGGAATAAAAGCTTTTGATCCGAAAATCGGCGATCGTCTAACCTTCCCTAGTCACCACTCGTGCACTGATAGCTCATGCAGACCGTGCATGAAGCAGAGGTGACGTCAGCGCCTCTCCTTCTCCAAGGCTACTCCCAGCCATCCGTTTGCTGTCTGCACACTCGAGCTCCTACAGCAGCCATGCTTGGGGCTATGCTAGCGAAACTTTTCAGTTCTGTTCTTCAGTCACACATGGACTATTTGCGGGGACATTTACGTGAAAGGATCGCGCACGCGAAACGCACGGGGACATCGACGATCGGCCAAAACCCCCATTCTATCCCAACGGAAATCGAGAAAATCATGGTGAGTTACTGGCCTGGGGGGGAAAAAAAAAGAAAAAACAGCGGCGCTGTTCAAGATGGAGGGGCTGCGGGGTCATGTTTATAAACATAATATTATGTCTCAGATCACAATACAATAATAGAAATGTCACGGCTAATCTACCAACCACCATTCTATTTCGGACGTCAAGGTGTTAATATCAACAAAAAGGACAAATATCTCACTAGATTACACGCCGGCCACATACATCAGTGTGTATAACATAACATAACACTGCATATGCAAAGATGAATACAGAATCAAGCAGCAAAGTAAGACAGGAAAGAATGTGGAGTAGGGCTGCAACTATCGATTTTTTGATTTTATTTTCTTCTTATATTGATTATTTATGGGTTTAATTATTATATTATTATTTATTAATTAATATATTTGTATTAAGGCTGGGACTTTAACTGATTAATTGCGATTAATTAATTACAGAAAATTAACGTGATTAAAAAAATTAACACATTTTAATCGCACTTAGTTTTTGCACCACAGAACCTTCAGTTTCAGGCATACCGATCATAGCGATGCACCAACCAAGAAGAGACAACAAACGCAAAGGGAGAAGTAGCCGATCAGAGCGCTTTGCTTGGTCCAGTGGATGCGAAATTTAGATTTTAAAAACTCACTTGTTGATTCACTCGTACAACGTGTTTTACTTGAAAAAAATGCTTCTCAGGTCAAATATCGATGTGCGATTAAAATGTGATTAATTGCGATTAATTAATCACAGAGCCTGTAATTAATTAGATTAAAATGTTTAATCGCATCCCAGCCCTAATTTTTATATATGAATGAATTTATTTCTTGTTGATTCAATCTAATCAATTACTCTGATTAACTACTTAAGCCTTGTTGGCTATTCAAAAATAACAGATCTACAAGCTCATATCGCGTCACTACATGCTGCGCTGCGAGCTTGTACATCTACCATTTTTGAAAATATTTGAAAAATATCGAGAACGTTTGAAAAATATGATTAAAAAAATTAGATGGGGGTCCACGGCCAATAACATATCAATTTGGAGCTTCTTCACACGAAAACGAGAACCACTGTGATAATGGACCAGAAACACAAAATAACTCAGGGTCTTACCAATGGCCTGGATAGTGAATGCACATGTATTCCAGGCCATTATAGGAACACATGGGCACATCTCGTTGGGTGCAGTCTGAAGTCCCACCCGGTGCACAGTAGTGGCACACACCACTAGCATCTCTGCGATGCTGTCCGAGTATTTCCTCCTGAAATCAGCCAACATTAGAGCTGCAGTCAGGCACACACACATAAGGCACTCTGATAGATTATTGCGGACCAGCTGACAGCATTTAACTCACGGCTCTTGCACTCCAAAGCTGAGGATGGATCTAAACTCTGGCTGGCCTTCTCTGCAGAACCCGGAGTCTGTGTCATCCTCACTGCTCTCTGACACAATCACCAAGAGAAAGAGATCTTACACACTGAAGGACAACTAGGGTCTCAATACTAGGCCTGTGCAAAAAAATCGATTTACTATTATCGTGATGTTAATGCCGGCGATTCAATTAATCGATTTTCAAAGTTCAGAATCGATTTTCCCGATTTTTCTTCTTTTTTTTTTTAAGGTGAAATGAACCTGAAGGTGAAATAACCACTTTCAGTCAGAGTAAGTACAGGTCCTAAACAGCACAGCATTCTTTTTTATTTTTGGAGCGGTGAAAGCGCTCCCAATAGACAGGTATGTCCGTGGCTGGCTGGCTATGTGGCTGGCTGGGTATGTCTGTAGCCTGGCAATACCTTGAGTGGCCACACAAGTTAAAGGAGGGGCGCTGTTGTGCAGACACACACACACACACACACACACACACACACACACACACACACACACACACACACACACACACACACACACACACACACACACACACACACACACACACACACACACAGCTCCACTTCGAACCGAGGTTTGATTTTTTTATGACTGTTCTGTGTTTTCTGGCATCTTGACCAGGAACATGTTGTTGTAATGTTGTACCACTGGCACTTTGGCTGAAATAAATGTCAGAAAGATTGACTGACTTTATTTGGCTGCATTGATTTGAAGTATATGATTCAACTTTTAATGTTTTATATTGTTTAGAATTGTTTTAAAATGTTTCAATATAAAAAAGCTGTCATTTTTGGGGAAAAATCGCAATAATCGTGATTCGTATCGCAAATCGCAGGAAAACGCATTAATCATGATATAATCGAATCGTCAACCTATGAATCGAAATCGAATCGGGAAAAAGTGAATCGTCACAGGCCTACTCAATACACACAACTATTCACACAATGGTTTCTCTGATTAATCAGGTAAGCACTTAAACTGTAATTATACTTGGTCATATGACGAATAGCGAACAAAAACGATCTACAAGCTCACAACGTGATACAATGCCTTGTGAGCTTGCAGATGTGCCATTTCTCTACATTGAGAATTAGGGACGCCAGGTTGAAAGTGGCTAGCTAAGTGATCACTCGTTGAATTAGGCGTGGAGTCACAGAAATAAAATCAAGTGATTAAACAAGAATCAGTTGAGGTTGTGTGATGTAGTACAGTATTTTAGTTAGTCATTAGTAGCTGTTCTTACCAGGATCCTGAGCGATAGACTTGAGACCTTTGATTCTGGCAGAGATGATCTGAATCCAGTAGCGCAGGGTCAGGAGCTGACCCACCAGCTCTGCATTCTCACTACACACAGGACACAACATAAATAATGAGTGCAACACAACTGAGCCAATAAGTGTTTTTTATTTGTGTTTTATTTTTTATATGCTGCATCAATGAGTCGATTAAGAACGGTGTCATGAAAAAAATAATGAAAATAGCAGATCTACAGCAATTTTCACTATTTTAGGAGGTTTTCGATTTGTTTTCCCCTGCTGATAATAAGATGCCCAAAATAGGTATCATTAATTTAAAGATTATTATGATAAACTATCGCTTATATTTCATAATCGAGTAAACGGATTTAGTTCAATTATCTGTTGCACAGCTACGGTGGAGTGACCTACTAATTGAGAGTGAGCGGTTCCAGAGGGATGAGAGGAACCACAGTGTTGCACAGGGACTTGCAGAGTGGACACAGGTACTCTCCATTTTCAAGGTCGATAATGAGTTCGGCATGAAGGCGGTTCCTGGTGGTGTTCTGTATCGCTTCAAAATACCTGCAAAAAAAGTCAACATAATACCAGAAATGATTGAAGTCTTCTTTTACTGCGGAAGACTACTTTGACTATTGGCCTCATGAGCAGAACTAAAAATGAATGAATGTTGTATAGTGACTCACTTCTGCCAGCAGGTGGCATGCATGACGTGGCCACAGCTGCCAGTGTGCGTCCCCACTGCCAGGTCAGGTGGCATGAAGAGTGGATATGACTTTTCTGCACCTTTAAGAGATTATCACTGTGAGTATATGTACATATGGCGTGGCGTTTCCCTTGAAGTCCGTGGTGTGGTTAAAATCCTCCAAAATATCATCTCATCAATAGTAACAAGGCAGTCACTGATGGGACGCACAGCGCTGACACGTTACGGGAGCACTTGTTTTGATTTAATCAACATCCCTGCATACTTCCTCATTCATTTAGAGAGGGTCTAATCGCAGTGTGACGTCGCCTTTTGGTGACATTTGCGTGCCTACTCAAAGAGAAAAAAACTAAAGAGTGTCATGTGTGCCTAGATGTATCCAGAAGGCTGCTGGCTACTCACAGCGAAAAAGTGACGCTTGCTTGGATGTGTAAAAGTGGGCCCTATGGTACACAAAGCGGGCAATTTGATGAAGCAGGGATTAAGAGCAGTTGGAGCTGGTCATGGCTGAAATTGGGAGGTAGAAACTGATGTTAAAGAACTAGAGCATCCCTTCTCTCTCTTTGGGATCTTTTCAAGAAAATACATTAAAAAAGGCCAGGCAAGGTACATTCCCTGCCACAAAGAAATAAGTGAACAAGGTCAACCCTGCTTTGGGGGCACATTACAAAATCGATATACAGGAAGACAGTCTATGATGTCATAATGCCACAGTGTAGCCAGCAGCCTTCTGCCCACTGATTCAGAGCATCGCGCCAATGTGGTATACGCCCTGACCATTCGGGTCATATTAATCAATTTAGTCAGGGAATTTTAATAAAACCCTGGGAATAAATTCCTTACCAAACAATTTCTTCACCAATGTGTTCGTAAAGGTGTCTAGTAACATATCTAACAAAGATTGAAATTCAACATCCCTAGCAAAATGTTTGACAGCTAGGGTAATTCTGGGTCTCATTCACTGTACTATAAGGGAAAAAAATCACTCCCAAAAATATGCTTTAAGTGGGATGTGAGGGGTCTAACTAGGTGTTTTTAATTATTCTGAATCCATTGCAAGCAGTTGTTTTGAACGAAAAACATTCCTTGGGCCAAAAATGCACCATACACCTTGTGAAAAGTGATGACTCATAACTAAACCATCGTTTTTATGCGTTTGATTTTGGCCCAATGAATGTTTTTCGTGCAAAACAAATGCTTGACAGGTGTTCTGCTAATTTTCCCTGACTAATTGGAGAGGTGACATCTGTGCTGTGGGTTTTCGGTTGCTCATTGGATGGTGGACGGGGCATGAACATTTTTCAACATGGAAACGATTATGACAATTATGACGGGGACTGCCCCATAGGTCGAACTCCCGTTGGGTCAAACAGCGATGGCAGGTTAGATAATCACCCACGAGCGTTGGCAAGTTAGATAATCACCCGCGTCACGGTTACTGAGGTTAGGTTTAGGGTTAGAGTTAGGCATAGTTTTACTCAGTTTAGGATTAGGGTTTGGGTTCGAGTTTGGTGGTCGATCCAAAAGGTGTTCGACCTAATGACATGTTACCGATTATGACAAAATAATTGCGATTATGTCAAATAATTGCAATTATGTCAAATAATTGCAATTATGTCAAATAATTGCAATTAGACGATTATGTAATAATTGTGACAGGCGTACTTGTGCAATGAATAACACCAGTGAACAGAGACAGACCGTCAGTTTTGTTGGACAGCGTCTTTCCCCTGCACTGTGTCAGTACCGTGGACCTCTGGACACAGGCGGTCAGTACCATGGCCTGGGAGAGGGCCGTGACCTCCTGCTCCTCCTGGCACAGGATGCAGGTCAGCACCTCCCTCTGCAATGGAGTGGAGCCTCGGTGAGGCCCCACCGCCACGCACAGCTCCATCTGCATCATAGGACAGCTACAAAACAAGAGACCAAATATCATTCACAGGTTACCATTAGTGGAATGGCAACCTTACAAGCCAAAAGATTTATGTACTACTAATGTACATAAATACTTACTAACTAACCCGCTTGTATGATGAAGACACAATCGAACGTGGAATTCATACGCAATCAAACACACAGTTTGATTCAGTCAGGGATCACATTAAAATAGAATTGGGTCTTTTCTCCTCACCTCTCTGCAGATGCAATGGGTTCTCCTTGGGTCCCACTCTCTGGCATGTTCTCATACAGCATCTTGTTGGACTCAATGAAGTTCTTCTGCATCGCTGACATCTGGGCCATGATCTTCTGTCGGTGGAGTTTGGCTGCCTCCGCCTTCCTCTTCCGCTCAGCTTTATCCTTGTCCTGGACATTCTGGAGAAACCAATGAAATATCAGAGTTGACCACTGAACAGAGTGGAAACAATATTACAAAAAAGGAATCCTGTTGATCCTCAAAAATTCAAATCATGTGGATCTCAAGTCCAGCAGTTTGCGAGATTTGCTCCAGACACACACACACACACACACACACACACACACACACACACACACACACACACACACACACACCCCGACATAGACAGCTAGCCTCCTGCAGAGCCACGCGTTAAGAATATTTTAAAGTCATAATATTTAGTGTTTTACCTCCTCTGGTTTGGAGGTATCCATGCTCATGGAGGCTGTTGGATTTGACTTCTCCCTAAGGCACTTCACCATCTCAAACATCTGTCAAATTAAAGATAATAAAGGCTGGTTGAATTTTTGTATTGTCTTATTGTCAATGAAGAAAATGCATTTCCCATATTTATAAGTATGGTCAGTCTTGTCAAGAAAAGAAAGAAAAGAAAAGTATCTGATACCCCGGACGACACAGAACTCCATTGTTATCCAAAAATCCCAAAAGAATCTCCCAAAAAAAACAAGTACCAGAGCTGTAATGCTACACTGGTCAGCACAATTAATCCTTGCAATGACTCATTGAGCATTGTTATTTTTCCCGGCAGAACTTTATGAAGTGACGGCACACGCTTTTTCGACCATCTCCATGCACGTGCACTGCCGTGTTTACAATCTAAAAGCTCTTACAAGCGCTTTATAAAGTTGTTGCAGGAAGAATTACAATGTCCAAATTCATCGCAATGATTAATTATGCTGACCAAGGCAGCAGTACAGCTGGTACTAAGCAGGTATTTGGACAACAATGGAGTTCTGGGATATGAGCTATATTTGTTCTGGCAAGAAGGACCAGGCTTGGTTGCAAGTAGGTGAGATGAATCTTTTTGTTCTGCAGACAATAATACAAATATGAAATCATGCCAGCTTTATCCTTAATATAAATATGCATAAGACTAGCTGACATAAATGTTATACAGTATTACCATAAAATACACAGCACTTAGACTAAAATGTATTACTAATAGTTGATCCATTGCACCTGCAGAATCCACTTGATCATGTCCTTTTGAGTTTCAAGGGAAGGAAGTGTCTTGACCTTGGATAACAAGTGGAACACAGATTTTCCATGTTCAGAGCCGATTCCTAAAAGAACAAAATAAAAGACCCAGCCATGTCACACACAGAGAACCCCAGCCTAATGATGAGATGACCAGCCGATATGAGAAAACAATAAAGAAAATACTGAGAAACCTGGTTTCCACTCACTGCGAGCCTTGAGGCTGAAGTCAAATGTCACCTCCTCCACTGTGCTGGCCTCAAGCTGCATCTTCTCCTCCACCAGTGCCTGGCCCATCAGGTGCAGGGCCTGTTGAAGGAAAGCACACTTTCACTTATTGGGGAGTGAGAAAAGGCATGGCCCAAAGGAGGGCAGCGATGAAGACCGCAAATTAACCGGGAAACTACTGTACTGTAGGTATAGAACAAAAAGAAAAGTATTTTTCTGCAAAAGAAAATATACCCACCCTCTGAATCATGGCCTCTGTCCACTGAGTGGCCTGGTCTTCCACGGCTCTCTGCAGGACCAGTCTCAGGACGTGGATGAAGACATCGCAGCAGAGAAGGTGCACAATGCCGGAGAAGGCTGGGCAGAAGGCTGGCGGTACCGGAGGACGCAGAGCTAAAGAGAGGCACGCACGCATGCACACGCAAACACGCACAGAGAGGTGAGCAGGAGGGTTCAGTCATTAGAAAACAGCAAAGGCACGATGGTCATATACTGGAACAAGAAGCAGAAGGAAGTGTTGACACTCACCTTTATCATTGCTCTCATGAACTCGCCTCTTCTTCTGCGAGTCTTCAGCCTAGAACGAGGTTCAAGTGTAAGCCATGAATAAGCAGACTTGCGTTTGATGTGATCTATAGTTGAGTTTAGAGTTTGGCATACCTTGCTATGCTGGGATTTGGAATAATGATAGAAGAAAGGGTTGAATTCGACCATACACTCTTTCTTCACTTCGTATAATCCATGACCTGATACGCCTGGTTTCCTAAAATGGGAAGGGAGATTAAATGGGTTCACAAATCATTCTCAAGAATAACCTCTAGAGTTATGCTTCCAGGCTTTACTTACTTAAAAGTGGAAACCTTAGGAATGACAGCCTCCAGGCCTGTTTCATGGCTTTCCTACAAAGAAAGCACAATTCTCACATTGTAAATGACTAGAGCAGTGCTACTCAACCCGCGGCCCGCGGCCCGCATGCGGCCCGCGCCGCCTGTCTGTGCGGCCCGTCATGACCATACCAATAAAAATATGATTTTTCTAAGCCTGTCAAAGTTGACGCACAACGCAAAATGCGGTGATGTTTGAGCCTCGGTGGACTCCGTAGTCAGGAAGCGAATACAGTCAATGCACAGAGCACAGACAGCAGTGCGGAGATGCTGGCGGCTACACTAGATCTATTGTACAACGAGACGGTCAGACAGACAAATCTGCAGAGATTTTGCAGCAGACAACCACAGTCGGGCTCACTGGATTGGAGACGCATGACGGTCGTGCGATATGAACGCTCGCGACCGTCATGTTTTAGGCTAGTGAAGACGTCCTTGTCTGTGCTTGTCTGCCTCCGCGGCTCCGCCAGTCAGCACCGACAGACAGTGCACACATTCCAACAGATCGTAGCAGCCAGGGAACTATGCTTGTACCCCAAAATTTGGGGTACAAGCATAGTTGGGGCCCAAATGGGGAAGTTTTCTCATGCCAATAACGCTCCTTTTCATTAATAGGACGGATTTAAAATAAATAGACGTTTATACTTATTATTCAATCACTCAAACCCCAGCATCCCTATTCTTGGGAGACATTCACCAAAAATAGCCGATCTACAAGCTCACCACAAGATGCATTGTGAGCTTGTAGATCGGCTATTTTTGGTTAAGAGTTGTTTGTTTTATGGAAAAATAACTCAAGTAAAGTTCAACTCAGCCAGTTGTACTGTACTTGTAAAACAGTTTGATGCTTTGAGCTTTGTAATTTAAACACAACTAACTGCTCATTGAAGGAGATTGACCAGAAATAGCCGATCTACAAGCTCCAATGCATCTTGTGGTGAGCTTGTAGATCGGCTATTTTTGGTGAATGTCCCCCAAGAATAGGGATGGTGGGGTTTGAGTGATTGAATAATAAGTATAAACGTCTATTTATTTTAAATCTGTCCTATTAATGAAAAGGAGCGTTATTGGCATGAGAAAACATACCTTTACATGGCCAAAGTTCACTAGCCTTGCATACCCAGACACAGGGGCGGTTCCAAAACGATTGAACCAGTTCTGTTAATTTTCACTTCACATTTTGTGAATAAAGCCTAATTTGATCAAATTCGATAATTTCTTCATTCCATCCATAATCTTTTGGTTCAATGAGGTTTGGCCTGGCTTAAATAGATGGAAATGTGGCTATTTTCTGTGTGTTTCCTTAATTATTAGGCTTGTCATGAAGCCTGTTACAAAATCATTGTAAACGTCCAAAATAGGACCGTCATTTTTAGGTTGCGGCCCTTTGGACTTTTGGTATTTTGCTGAGTGGCCCCTGAGCCTTCCTAAGTTGAGTAGCCCTGGACTAGAGGTTCGCCGCTCACATCTACGCCCCCTCGCCTCGTTGTTAACGTGAAAAGCTCATATGGCTAAAAAATAAGTTTTTTGGGAAAAAAAAGTTTTTTGAAAAATAAAAAAAAGTAAAAAAAAAAAAATGAAAAAAAAATTTTTTGGGGGGGGGAACTATTGTGGCGGAACTATTGTGCCGCAGGCACGTTTCCGGTCGGACATATTTGACGGCCGGACGCACTTCCGGTGAAGAACTCCGCGAATTAAAAAGAGTAACGTTACGTTGCTGTAATGGGATGTACATACATGAAGATTATGTTAATGTGATCGGGACTCGTGCCTAAGTGATGGAATGTACTGGAATGTGGACAGTAGTGCTATTGACTATGCAAACGTGAGTACATCATTTGTTTAGCTAACTGTTAGCCTGGTGTTGACTCTACGTCAGCACGTATGGCGCTGGTGTGACGTGAGGACGTCGGCACGTGTGCCACGTGATCAGTCCTAGCCAATTGGACTGCTTTGGGTCGTCTGTATGTATGTATGTATGTCGAATGCACCGTTCTGTCAGTTTCAAATTGTATATAGAGATGTCATAAGAGCGTGTGTGGAGACAAGTGTGTGCCAGGGTTGTTCTCTCACATTTTCTGGAAGGCCCTTGACCAGGCTACTGTGTGCCATGGGCTCAATGCACAGCAGGTGGATAACCTCCCTCATCGTCACGTCCTCTTTGGACACATAACTGATCCCAGGGACATAGCGTTCCCCTGGACACACAAGAAAGATCAGTCAAATTTGATGATTTGTCCAGTAGTTGACATGTCCCCCAAACAGACGTCAACACCCCACTTTGGAAATTAGGAGTTTACCGATGATGACGATTAAAAGGAACAACATCTCTTCCGTCAGTCGGTTCCATTGTTTCAAGAGTTCCTGCACGAAAAATGAAGTTGCATTTCATGGAATATATAAAAGATAAAGTAATGTACTGCAGTGATTGTTTTTTCTGAAAGAGAATCAAAATTTTCCTTACTAGGTCTTTGCTCAAGCCACTTCCATTAAAGATATCAAAGAGCTCAAATCTCAACAAGATCAGCATGACAAAGTGGTTTGGGTCCATTTTGGCAGCAGCTATCTATGAACAGATTGGGGGGGACACACATATTACGGCCACACCCTATAAAAAAATAAAATAAAAACTGAAATGTGAGCATAAGAAATTCTGTAACTGAGGGAACACTAACCTGCAACATGAGAATGTCCT
This sequence comes from Nannobrachium achirus, assembly GCF_963921795.1. Taxonomy (NCBI): domain Eukaryota; kingdom Metazoa; phylum Chordata; class Actinopteri; order Myctophiformes; family Myctophidae; genus Nannobrachium; species Nannobrachium achirus. The sequence goes on from NC_137827.1 coordinate 22,720,102, forward strand.
TATCGTACATCTCGTCTCTGCATTTCACATCTTGGTAGTAGTACACCTGATTGTGAGAGATAAAACTCTACATTAGAAAAACTGAATCTTATCATTATAATCATTACAGACCAGTGTTGATTTCGTTGACTAAAACTATGACAAATAATTTGCGTTTTTTCACTGACGAAAACTAAATAAAAACTAAGCTGTGATGATGAAAACTAAGACTAAATATATTGACAATTTCGTCAACAAAATAAAAACTAGACTAAAACGTTAGTGAGGGACTAGTGGAGAAGAGTCATTTTATGTTTGTTTGCTCTCAGGTGTTGCATGCTGAAAATAGCAGATCTACAAGCTCACAACGCGTCGCAGAGCTTGTAGATAGTCTATTTTCAGCACGCAACCAAGTGTAAAATCAGTCATTACAATGCAATCAAGGCACTGCCAAAATACATTTTAGTTGACTAAATCAACTGTAGATTTAGTCAGGTAAAATCTTATGATATTTAGTCGACTAAAATTAGACTTTTCAGTTGACTAAATTATGACTAAAACTAAATTACATTTTATTCAAAAGACTATGACTAAAACGAAATCAAAATTTTCTGTCAAAAACAACACTGCCCCACACCTGGCTAACCAGCGAGAGGCCATTCCTGCGCCACATTTCAGCTGATACTTGGGCAGCCAGCACCACACAGCGAAGAGGATGCTCTGCAAACTGGGTGAAGTCACAGGTCTCCTGGAACAAGGACAAAACCCTGTTCTTTAGTGCTAGCAATGACAGGAAAATAGTTTCTGCAAAACACAGCACATGCCAACTAATTTATCTCGCCTTTGTAGAAACAGGCAAATGCAAGCTTACGGGTTCACACTTTCTCACTGGAGATGACCAAATCTGTAATAATTACATTTTTGATTATGGTTATGTACATGCAGGCTTCACTCTCCATGCTGAAGACTTTTTAAGCAGTCTACTCTTACTGCTCTATAGAGATGGACAATATAATCAATATCGCAACATTTTATTTAGTATCGCTAATTCACAATACTTTTGGAGAAAAGAAAATTCTGTTCCCATGGGTAGAAGCCTGGGCCTGACACTCCGCTCCTCTAGATGTCGCTGTACTCAACAACACATCGCAATATAACGTGACACAATAGTATTGTGGCCCAAGTATCGTGATACGTATTGTACTAGAAATTCGCGGTGGCTGTGCCGCCGCTCCATTCCTAGGACTTCGCGCCCTCCGGGCGCTCAGGCAAGACTGCTCTATATTTGATCATTGATGCTTGTCTTGTAGCGGGGACTCTGCTGCCGTGCTCTGCACTCACTTGTGGAGGCAGCAGCAGCAGCTGCACATGCAAACACAGTGTTGTCCAATTTCACTCTCTCTCTCTCTCGCTTGCCCGCCCCCCCTCCCCTGTTGCCTCCTCTCTCTCGTGCTTAGCGAATGAGCGGACGGCATAGGGTTAGGGGCTGTATTCCTTACGTCCTAGACAACGACTACCTATGAGTTGAAGTCGATGTAAAGGGGGCGTTAATGGGCTTGGAAGTGGGATGCGGCAATAGGAGGAATGTATATATATAAGATAAGATCGTGAGCTTCTTGCCAATACCCATCCCTAGTGCTATGATTTATTGTATTGATTTCATTGTATTTTATATTAAAAAGTGGGTTGGCCATCTCTCGCAGTTTGTAGAGAGCAACATTGTATTTTATTTATTCATAAGGCCTTGTGTGGTAAGCAATTATCCTCGCTTTTAAAACCAAATGTTACTGGACATTCGTACGTAGGAACAAGGAAAGACCTGTCATTTATTATGCTCCACACAAATGGAACAAACTTCAGGACTTTCTGAAACTGGTTCGAATGGTCTCGAGTCTCATGTAGGGTTAGGGTTAGGGTTCTTGAGGACACACTACATAGTGACTACACCCGTTTCATGTAACCATATATGCATTTGAATCTTTGATGATGTAATGTAATGGGGTTCAAATGTTTTCATTATATGTATTGTGTTTTATATTCTGTGATAAGGGCGTGCTTGAGAGAGCTTACTCTCAATGGGCTTCCCTGAATAAATAATGGAAACAGAAAGAAGAAGAAATAATGACAGTAGAAAAGGTTATAATTTTAAGTGTCACTTACAGGATCAACATATTCGTGAAGCTGTTCAATTGATCCGGTTCTACACAAGTGTACATACAAGCCTATTGATGAGAAGGAACAGGATATTAGAAATACACAGTTAACACACAGAATATGAAAAGTTGACACATTTCCAGTGTTTAGTACACAGTGAAAATCTCAAAAAGCTCTTGCACACAGAGAGTTTGAACTGTTGCATGTTAAAGAATAAATGCGACCAACCACCACCACCAAAACCTTCATCCAATTATTCAAGATTTCAGACCAGGAGTTTTTCGCATTCATCATTGTCTGTGTGTTGGTGTTTTGAGGCTGAACTCTGAATAGCCAATATGCAGATTCAGGAAAGGAAATGCCCATTGCCTAGCACACACTTTTCTAAAGTGATGACATGACACAATTTGGAATGCCAATTTAACTCATCAAGAGTGTGTGTGTGTGTGTGTGTGTGTGTGTGTGTGTGTGTGTGTGTGTGTGTGTGTGTGTGTGCGCAAACGCGTGTCCCTAGTCCCTACTACTAATTTGGGTCTACTAATTGATTTTCTTTTTAATGTGGCTCCAGTAGAGCTAGCAAAGTCTCACTGGGCCACTGAAATAAATGACCAGGATAATTCTGCAGCTCCTTGATCAGTAGGCGAAACTCTCCTTGCTCTTAAACTATGCAATCTCTTGGATGGACCCTTTTTCTGATTTCAATAATAGTGTGTGCAAGAGCCAGATGTAGCAATTCTAGGTCAATTGTGTACAGTTAAATGAACACTATGGATGTTACTGTGTAACAAAAGAATCCCACATTATATTTCTCTTACCGGCAAGCAACCTGGAGATGGGCAAATGTATGCTGACAGGCTCCTGAGACACTTTGTACGGTCGGACGTGGAGGATGTGCTTACACATATAGAAGTCAGAAGGCTCACTGTGGAATGGCTGGTTAGTGCAGCGCATTAATGCCTTGTGGGACTCCTTGAACGCTAGCAGCAACACCTTGCCCTGTGAAAGGTGGGTACAGTCAGGTACAAAAGCATACATTTATGTACATACATGTGTTATTGAGGCCTTTCTTTTGGAGCAGAGCAGGAACTTTTCCCTTTTACTGGGGCAAGAGTTCAAGAATATCTTGGTGACAGCCTTTGCATGTGTCTAATGGCTCTGCATAAGGACTCACATCAGATGAGCACCAATCCTGGACCATGGCAAGGATGTGGCGGAGCTGGATCTGGATGGAGAAGCCAGCTTCCCACTCGGGCTCCAACTCAACGTGTTGACCAAATTGGCGCTTCACTTCCTCCATACCCTGATTAATTGATTGAATATTGTATTAGTCAATGGCGGTACTATGTATTCATAGGGATGGGACCATACGTGATATTATCGTTTATCGTGATAACAAACACTCACAATAATCGTATGATGTAGATTGAATTCATCGTGAAATTGTCCTCCATCATGCACTGGGATCAATTCACCTTTTATTTGCCGAGCTGCATATCCGGTACCACTTAAACCCCCTACTTGTAGATCTGCTTATTTTTGGCAAATGTTGTGCCCCAGCATAATGGATTTTGATTATTGCGATAATATCGAAAATCGTGATTTCTTTTGTTACTAATCGTGATATGAAATTTTCATATCGTCCCATCCCTACACGTATGTGGCAAGTTACCAAAGACAACAGGTCAGTGTGATTGTTCTGCTATCACAAGCAATTAAAACAACAGATGGGACGTTTCACAAGTACCTGCATGCAGTTCAGGAGCCCTAGGAACACTATGAAACCTTGCAGGAACTGTCTCCTCAGCCTGTCAGTCCACACTGAGGGCTTACTGATCAGAATGTACCTGAACAAGAGAAAACGTTACATTTGTCACAATTATTACGTAATCCTCTAATCGCAATTATTTGACATAGTCGCAATTATTTTGTCATAATCGCTTCCATGTTGAACATTTTTAATTTTTTTTAATTATTTTTATTATCAGAAATAGTGGAAATAGCCGATCTACAAGCTTCGCGATGCGTTGTGATCTTGTAGATCGGCTATTTCCACAATCAATGTTTTGTTTTTTTAAGATACGTTTTTGGGCTTTTATAGCTTTATTGAAACAGTAGACTGACAAGAAATGGGGAGAGAGATGGGGAGTGACACGCAGCAAAGGTAGTCAGGTTCGGGACTCGAACCAGCGACACGCTGTCAGGCTACACTGAGCAATGTACAGAAATGTAATTATCAACGACAACAACAACACAATTAAATCGTTAATCGCAATTATTTGAGTGACAATTAATCGTCATGTAAAATGTCATAATCGTGACAGCCCTACATCTTGGATGAGTGACTGTACGTGGGGGTTCATGGCTTGAAACCTTCGTAGGATAAGACAAACCAGGAGCCCGTCCAAATCACCTGAGGTCATGGAAGATGACCTGGATGCGGAAGAACTTGTCCGAGTTGTAGCCTTGGAAGTGGAAGCGATTGTTGTTGTCCAGATGTTCACGCAGCAACTCCATGACGGTGTCAACTATCACTTTAATCACATTGCCCTCCTCGATTAACTGCCTGGCCTGGAGAGGGACATGAGAATTATCACAGCTGATGAGTGAAACCATGAGCACATGTTGTCTTCACACTGATACACAATATGACAATATGTACAGGAATTACAAATAACCTCAGAAACGTGCTTTAACACACAAGATTACATGGGAAGCTCATTCAAAATACAAAAAGCAACCACATATTTTTCCACTTAACCGGAGTGCTAAATACATTCAGTTAGTTCTGTGATTTGCAGGCATTTGGCTTTTAGTGCTCAAAGCACCGAACACCCCCTTCAAAAGCAAGGTCTATTTCCTGAAATTAGTACACGGTTACTCCACAGTGAACAGTTTAATGGAGAACTATTTTCTACTCAAGTACGCCCAACAACTGTACGTACAGTATATCTCCATAGTGGATCCATTACAATGAGTAACCATGTCATGATTTCTGGAAAAATACATTGCTGTTGAGAGCCGCAAACAAAATGCCAATGAACTTCACTGCACTGGGGTTTGACAGAACTCTCCATACTTCTGCAAATATCACTGAATCTATCTGGATGGACCTATGGAACTCTGGCTTATATGTCCAAAATGTACTGTTACATAAATGTATATAAACCATATTATAGAGATAAGTACTGTAGGTGATATGTAAATTACACTATAATGGGTGGTGCTCACCAATGTGGGTACAGTGAAGATCTGAACAGAAAGAGCAGTGATGGATATACTCCTCTCATGATCATCACTGATGAAATCCTTCTGCAGCTGCTTATAGTGCTGCAAGATGAGAAGCATGGCATACTCATGTATGTAAACCAAAGCACAGTTTGAGAAGAAAATAATATAAATTAGAATCACTTTTCTTTTTTGTAATTCTTTACCTTGGTGAACTCAATTGCAAACAGCCTCTTGTACTCCGTCTCCATCAGCAAGCTACAGAAAATCAATTCATGCACTATCTTGCGAGCACCTATAGCAAGTTGAGAACAAATAAAAACAGTCTGGTGTCAACGTGACGCAGAGTTGGCGAGATCAAGCCAATATTCTGTCTTAGACAAATCCCAGATGTACTTGCCTTTGTACATCCTGGCATCATGAAGCATCAGTTTGCTGATGAGGCAGGGCTGTTCAACCTCTGTGACTGTCTCCAGAGCCACCTGGCAGAAGATCTGTCTGAACCCCACTAAACACACAAACACACAACACCGGCCACATCAGACAACATGCAGCAAATTCGTACAGCTGCCTTTTTTCAAAACTAGGAATACTATGTAACACATTGTAAAGTCTCCACTGATTTCCTAGTGTAGATTGTGGCAGCAATGGTACTGTATGTGGATTTAAGTGTATTGAGTGGATCTAAAGCATTGCTAAGAAATCTAATGTTCATGCAACCGCTGGATCTGCAAACAGCATCATTGTGACGCTCTCAAGCCCCATAATGAGCTGTTCAGGCTATACATCCAGACGGTGCACTGGCTAAAGTGCCCGTGTCTGCCTGTGGATTAAGTTATGCATTGACATTTTTAATTATTTTATTGCCAGCCTTGTTTGAGGGTTTTTTCTACGTATATCTATGGACCCGAGTCTGTTCAATCTAATAAAGATTGAACAGAATTGAATTGAATATCTAGCATATCGCTGCCAGCATCGGGTGGCGATGGTTGGTGTATATAGTAAGTACCTGAGTAGCCGATGATCTGCTGGAACCAGGAGCCTAGACGCATGGCAAAGCTCTGATGAGCCATTACTGCAGAGTGGAGGATCTCCACACGCAGAGGCTGCAAGGAAATGTGCTCCGAGTTGGACTGCAACACATGGCAGAGGTTTGGTTAGAGCAGAACACTGGATCATGATTGCCCTCGGTTTACCACTTATTCAATTCCTATTCTATTCTGGTTAAGAGCTCAATAAGACAGAATCATGATGGACCCAGGTTTATTTAGAGCTCAAAAAGACCCAGCAGTGAATCATGGACTCAGGTTTATTTAGAGCTCAAAAAGACAAAGCAGTGAATCACGATGGACTCAGGTTTATTTAGAGCTCAAAAAGACAAAGTACTGAATCACGATGGACTCTGGTTTTGTTACTTGGAGCCCAAGAAGAAAGCGCTGAATCATGGCAGTCTCAAGTTTAGACACAGTTGCTGGATCATGATGGTCTCAGGTTCAAAAATATAAATCACTTTTTTTATATATATATATATTTTTTTGTATGCCTTTATTGACAGACAGGAAATGGAGGGAGAGACACACAGCAAACATGGGTCGGGCTCAGGAATCGAACCAGCGACCTGCCGCAGGCTACACAAAGCCTCATGTATATGCGCCTAGACCAGTAGGTCATCGGGGACACATAAATCACTTTTAATATACATTTTGGTCTCTCTCTCTAAAATATAACATGTTTTGTTTTTGTATATATATTATATTATTTTGTGTACTCTATGTCAGTGGTTCTCAAACTTGGGGTCGCCCCAAGATGATTATGATTTTGATTTTGTGGGGTCCCCAGGTGATTAGCTTAATGTAAAAAAGAAATGTCTCACTCAACGGTAAACAAACCAACATAAGTGTATACAGGGTATCTGCACATTTATTAAGTGACAATTTAAGGATTTTCAAGACTGTTTCAATACCAAACTGGCCAAACCTCACACTGCGAGGCGTTGTGAGCATGTAGATCTGCTATTTTCACAATATTTATCTGTGGAACAGTCACATTAAATGTAATACCTACAATTCCAAGTGCTCGTCAGGGTGGGGGTCCCCAGTTCATATATATATATTTTGGGGGTCACAGCCTAAAAAGGTTTGAGAACCCCTGCTCTATGTATACTCATATTTGTCTAGGAGATAGAGAATAGAATTTACCCGGATGAGATCTTTCGCTTGTTGGCAGGAACGAAGAGTTCCTCTCTTTACTGCCCGCCGACCCTGTTTGAATGTCACAAATGAAGAGCCGTTATTGTGGGGATAGTTAAAATCATTTACTATCTTAAAATGAAGCTGCTGAACAATACCTCTTTGTCAATGAGTGCAGTGTGTGTCTGTGCCTCGGCAGGGTCACAGTGGACGGCGCGCTGCAGGGTGTAGATCACATGCTCATACGAGTGGTGCTCATCATTGTAGAGCACACAGTAGTATGTGTTGTCTTTCACCCTTGATTGTGGGATAAAATATATTTTTAAACACATTATCAGCCTGGACTATCTGATTCTTATGTGCTGTGTGTGTGTGTGTGTGTGTGTGTGTGTGTGTGTGTGTGTGTGTGTGTGTGTGTGTGTGTGTGTGTTAAATGCCCGTTTACACTCAATGTTAAGTACAGATACGGATGGGGCCTCTCCGCAGTCTGGAAGCTTAGGTACGAAGCAATACAGGGGGAAACGTGGAATGGTACACAACATAAAAATGCATGTGAAGGAAGTATTAGCTAAATCTGTCCATGACAAAGATATCGTTTTTTATCTTAGTTATCACAAGAATGAGTAAACAGTAAAGTTTAGTTTTTCTTTGTGTGCCATTTATTCAGTTTTGGGAAATCATGATCTCTCATGGCTCTGCGCTAGCGGCTAGGCTGGCGCAGCAGTTTCCATTCATTTATCCATTGATGTTTCAGAAGATCCTTATATTAAGATTTTTAGGCCTGGAATCAAGCCAACCACCCTCCTCCTGCTGAATCATGATCATAAAATGTGATCCTGTTCATACCAACAATTGTAAAACGCAGAGCTCCACCAATCGGTCGTTGGTGTCACTGGATGTTACACTCACCGGGCGTTACAGCATAGTGGGTAGTGCAGTACTTCTCCATGACATCGCAAACATTTTTCTTAAAAATAGATTGAGTATACAACACATGGCTTCTACGGGAGCAAAGCATCGTTTTACAACCAGGTGGAGGCTTGTAGTAAGGATACATTGGATTGTTACAACATTATAGCCGATATTGAAATCCTCTACGGAGTATGGGTTTTTAACTTCCGGAAACTCGCTGCGAAGGTCCATATAGACAAAGTAACGAGATGAGTAAATGAAGAAATGTGCGTGCGCTTGGAACATGGGAACTTACGCATCTGTTCTGAACAGGAAGATAAATGGGCCTATCTATGGGGACCATATTCCCACAAGGATACTAAAACCAAACAATCCAGACTTTTTGAGGACATTTTCTGAGGCCACCATGAGGTTTAGGCATTTAGGAGTTAGATATAGGGTTTAGATTGTCCAGTATATGTATGTGTGTGTGTGTGTGTGTGTGTGTGTGTGTGTGTGTGTGTGTGTGTGTGTGTGTATGTGTATGTGTATGTGTGTGTGTGTGTGTGTGTGTGTGTGTGTGTGTGTGTGTGTGTGTGTGACTTGTGGTACCTTGGCTGGAGTTCAGCTGATAGCTCAAAGTTCTCTTCCCAAACTAAGAGATTAGCTGTATAGCGCAGAAGCACCCGGAACAGCTTCTCAGCGCGCTCACTCAGGCCCGGCTCCAAAACACACTCATCCTGCAAAGGAAGTGGAAGTCACACATGAATCAGCTGTATATACTGCACTCACTGTACCCCCCCCCCCCCCCCCGTCTCACTCTCTGTGCAACACACACACACACACACACACACACACACACACACACACACACACACACACACACACACACACACACACACACACACACACACACACACACACACACACACACACACACACACACACACACACACACACACACAGCTGTTGAACGTAATCAGAATATTGATCTCCGCTTTCTGGTGAATCCAGTTTGTTCAAATCATTGTACCATTACTATAATAAAAACAGATTAAATACAATTTCTGAGGGTAACCATAGATGGCAGAATCAGCTGTAAATGGAAACATAGCAAGCAAGGAAGGTTTTGGATCAGAAATCACTCCACACTATATTGTTCCCTACCTTATTTGCAGTACTGTGCTGAGGTTTGGGGCAACAACTACAAATCCTCATTATGTCCACTAACTATCCTTCAAAAAAGAGCAATACGGATCATACGTTACTATATGTATATATATTATGTATGTAAATTAGGGATCGACCGATTATCGAAACGGGCGATAATCGAAGTCAATATTCATAACGTTTATTAATATCGCAAAATATCGATATCGAAAAGAATAGTTGAAAAAAATGATATTTTTTTTATTTATTTTTTGCATCTTGGTTACTGATTCTCACTGATTTCCTGCTGCGGAACACGTTTTTAACGCTGAATTTAGAAGACATATTACACAAACAGCACCAATCCATGAATCGGTACAACACCGACCCATTGCATTACCCAGTAGCAAATAGATAGATGATAAATAGATAGATTATAGATGATAGATATAGATAGATCTTTGCCAATGTCACCAGCTGTATATATATATATATATATATAAATTAACCACTTAACCACTATTTCAAATTGGGGGATATATATATTTTTTTTTTTTTACTTAAAATGCATATCGGTTCATAATATCGGTTATCGGCCGCTTTTATCACAACTTATCGATATCGAAATCGAACATGAAAATCCCATATCGGTCGACCCCTAATGTAAATAATACAGTATCAACATTTTATTTTTGTTAAATGAGGTCATTAATGAAATAGTTTGACAAAACATATTTGATATTAGTGTGTAGACAGGTATCGACCAGCACTGTATTATTTATTGATTTATGGAGAAGGGGTATGAGTAAATAAGTTACTACTTCTTCTCACCAATTTCCTTGTTTATTTGGCTTTTGTGCTGTGCTATTATTGCTCTATTCAAAATAAACATTTAAATACAAAACTATTCTAACATAACTTCCTGACAATAATGAAGCAGAGAAAAAGGAACATCACCACACATGCTTAATTTGGCATACACTCAATCTGACGCAAACAATTTGTTGCATCAAAATTCCCTATTTCCTCCATTCTCAGAAAGTTTAATCAATCCAAACAAGATCATCTGTGGACTGTAGAGTCTATTTATCACTAATAGCCTCACTGTAAAAGGGAACCAGGCTGAATACTTTACCTTATAAGACCAAAACAAGCAGCTGCCCTGGTTAAGTTAATATTGAATCCCTTGTGAGCAGAACACATCAACCACAGCAACAAAACATTTCATACGAACATCTGACATTTAACACATGAGCCAAACCAACGACACATGGAGTAAATCTGAGTAATTACACCGGACACCATGTCACACTTATGTGGGAGGAAGGGATGGAATTCATCACCCAGTGTAAAAACAAAGTCTGTACTATGGCCGATCTAACAGATTTTACATTCAGTCCTGACAGGGTGCTGTCATATGTGTGTGTGTGTGTGTGTGTGTGTGTGTGTGTGTGTGTGTGTGTGTGTGTGTGTGTGTGTTGGTGTGTAATTGCTTGTTAAGGACACGTGGATGTCTAGATCAGATGACACAAAGCAGGCCACCAGGCAGGGGCCAGCAGTGTTCAATAGAGGCACCTGCTGTTTATGGAAACAGGTGCAGAGCAATCAAGCTGCATGTGTTTGTTTGGGGCCCCTGGGTATGATATTATCAGAGGGGATATGCTACAAAACTGTACCCTAGTCTCAGCACCAATATGGCACGGCTAACAGTTACATAATTATCAGCAAACTGTAGACATTAGTGAGAAGTTCTATCCACAGCTTAAGCACAATTCGCAAAGATTTTACTGTAGGCCACAACAGAGAGGCTGCGTGTTTCACACTCAAGCTAATAGTCTCTCAAACCAGTTCTAAAATGTTCTCAGTGGTGCAGCCAGGTCAACTAAGTGTCACTTTCCCAGACACTTTCTTGTTTCCGGAGCCAAAGCAATGGCCACAAGAGCAGTATACAGCTTAAGAAAGAAAAATAAGTATTCTGGGGTTCATTGACACAAGAATGGAAAAAGTATGCCCCTCCCACCTCCTTCTTTTCGGTTATTATGTAACTCACCGTTACCATGGCAGTGGCTAACCCTGGGTCGTGTTTAGAGCAACAGGGGCCAATCTTCCAGGCCTCAACATCCCCACAATCACAGAAACCCCCGCCTGATGATGCATGCATCTGGGAAAAAGGCATACGTGTCATTAAAGATAAGAATAACAAACATAAATAGCAATGATACATGATAGCATTAGAGTTAGTTAACCCATTTAGGCCTAACCTATAGTTAGGCCTAAATCATACTGTACATACTGTACTGTACTGTACTGTACTGTTGCTACATACTTTACATGTACTGTAAGCCCCTCCCATACACTAAAATGGGTTCCTGAAGCGTTAGTAAACTCACAATTGGTCTATATGAAAATGTGATATTTATTCATAATCAACATCATATAGCCTAATGTGTCAATATTATTTCAAATCAATCACAAGTCAAGTTTTAGCTCCAGCTACCTTGTAACGATGGCCTTTGTGGACACTGTCCTGGAAGCAGTCCATGCACAGCACACATGTTGGATCTATTGCACAGTCCCTGTAATCCATAAAAAGGTTTGTTATTTGATCACACAATTTACCTCAGCTCACAGTGAACCTCCATCCTAGTAGTAGAGTCTACTCATTAACTATTTATTATTTTTAACACGTAGCCTACATACTGTGTTGTTGTAGTGTGATGAGGTCATAGTCAGAAGAAAACCTTTCAGAGGCCAAACTTACAGACAACATGTCAAAGAGCTGACATACAGCCTCCTTAAATATAATCTAATTACAGTGGTATTTTTTTAATCTCACCCAGTAACCCAAGGTTACTTGCTTATCTTGGTTTGCTGGAAGATTTTGACGACTAAGATTATAAGACATACTTCAAGTCATCACCTAGTAGGGATGTGAATGACAATTCTAACATTCTAACAGTAATTACTTTGATATTAGTAGGCCTTCATTGCTATGATTATAGATATGTGAACTTCTTTGAATCTATGTATGAATATGTAATTCATTATCTATTTTGATCTGCACCACGTTGATAAATGAGGGCCAATAGCTCTAAAGTCATGTGATCAACATGGATCTGTCTCATTTCCCATATTCCCCCCGATTGGCTACCATTGCCTTCCAAAGTTTGTGTATGTGACCTGACGGTCGCTTATCTCCAGATTTAGGGAGTCTTACTGGTAAAATATATATATATACTAGGACCTTGCCCGGGGGTGTGCACAGTATATGAGGGATTGAATGTAGGAGTCTCACGGCCGGGCTACACTAGAAAATGCGCGTGCACGTCACGTGTGGGCTGTCTGTGCGTGTGCGAAAAGACCCTGGCTACACCAAGGAGGGAGTATATGTCCTGGAGACCTGGGAGTCTGTGTACAAAACGCATACATGCAGAAATTCTGTAAATTAAGTTAGATTTATCTCCACTAGGCCTGAAGGCAGGACAGAGGCATTGTTCTCATCTCATGCTCTCGTCTGTCTGCCCGCAGTTAATCTCTTAAACCAGGGGTCTTCAACATAGCCGATCTACAAGCTCACAACGCGTCGCGATGCGTTGTGAAAATAGCCGATCTACAAGCCCACAACAACGCGTCGCGATGCGTTGTGAAAATAGCCGACAACTGCAAAAATAGCCGACAACTGAAAATAGCGACAATAGCCGATGTTTATCACAATCCAACATCTATAGCCTAGTCTAGTCGTCGTCTGTGTGTGATCATTCATCATCATCCTCCTCCAGAACAGAGCAGCAGCGCTAAGCTAAGCTGCAGTAAAGACTCCAGTCCTCAAAGCCTTTTTCTGTATCATATCAAAAGGAATATAGTCCCGGGATATGTATGGTACATGTGTCTGTACTTCCGAGCTTGGATCGGTTGAAACAAACTTTTTAAGCATGTTTAGTTAGCCAGCCAGCCTGCCTGTGTGACTGAATTGCGTGCCGTGCTGCTGTTGACTCTTGACTGACTGAGGAGTCGAGGACGAGCATTGAGGGTTCTGCGTTCACGGGGACGTTCAACAAGTTAGGAGGAGGCGGCGAGGTGCATTCAAGAATGCAAGTGTTGACGTGAGGACGAGGTTTAAGAATGGTTTTATTGTCAAAACTATTGTCACTACTTTTTAATTAAATTGGATAATTGACGATAATCGCGAATATCAAAAATATTCTCGAATATGAAAAATAATTGCGAATAGACGATTATGTATTAAACGTGACTGCCCTAGTTCCAGGTTCAGTTTTCCTTGGCACGCCAGCAGATGTGCTTCCGGTTTAAATGTGCTGCTGCGAGAATCAGGCGAAGCTGCGGGGAACTAACCCTGAACCGGAAACGAGTATGCCACCTCTGGGGAAACCAGGACTAGGGCTGTCACGATTATGACATTTTACATGACGATTAACGGTTCTGAGTGAAAGAAAATACTATCGGATGGCAACCGGCGATTACATTTTGTTTAAACTTGGGCACCCGGTGTGATTTAATTGTTTTTGTTGTTAACTCATATGCTGCCATTTAACAATACCTTCGTACTCTTTAACTGCCATTCGTCTCCATAGACTTCCATGTAATTCATAGTGCACGGATCATGCACACCCATGCCTAGATAATGCACCACGTGTGTCCACATTGCTCACAGCTTTCAAACAAAAAAATCCGAATGGAAATCCGTTCAGGCATTCATGAGATAGCAGCCATTATGTTTTACACTGTTGTGAGCTTGGAGGTCTGCTACCTGAGTTGTATGGGGGTTGTATGGGGGTTAAACAAGCAATTTCGCGATCGCTATCATGCCTACTAACGTTTTTGGGGTCCCAAAACATTTTTTGAAAAAAATTTTTTTTTGAAAATTTATTTATTTTTTCTTCAAAATGGCGGAATTTTCTCGGGTTCCTCGGGCGTGGCAGGGAGGGACATCGCGAAATTCTCGGGTTCCTCGGGTTTGGCAGGGTATGAGTTAACATTTACATTTCTGTACATTACCGTTCAACTTAATACTTAACTCATTCATTGCCTTTTCAAAATGGCCCCCAAGTACCTCACTGCCACGTTCCTAAATTTCTAGTGCACGGATCAATTTTTAGTGCACGGATCGTGCACGCTAGTATTGTACGGTTTTTCGGTGTTTCGGTTTGATACGGTGTTATAAAATGTTGACGGTCTCGTAAGCCAAAACCGAAAACCGTCACGTGACATGTGCGCCACCGCCGCATCTGCCGTGTTTACAGAAGCAGCAGAAATCACTCCTGAAGAAGGAGACAACGGAGATAATGGTAGCAAGCCAAGTAGGCTAACAGCTGGAGGGAGACCTGGTCTCTAAAGAAATGCAACAGCTGTAACCAAATAAAGAAGCGAGGCTTAGCTTGAAGCTAAACACAGTGGATCTACAAGCTCACAACACGTTGCACGGTCGACGAGCCACAAGCTTGTAGATCAGCTATTTTTTTATGCCTCTCCTCAGGCTCCAAGGCTAAAGGAACGTGGCTAAAGCGCTAGCATGCTAACGATTTAGCCACGTTCCTTCAGGAGGAAAAACAACAACAAACATAGGCTAAAAGTAACAATTATGTAACGTCACTGCATCGATGCAGAACGGCACGCGGATGCATCGCAATGCAAGCAAATTGTCTTTATCTAAAACTTTTTAAGAAGTCCTCTACTCTCCATCACTGTTTACTATGCAGTGTGTGCGGTGTGCGCTAGACACAGCACCCAGCCAGTACACACTGCAGCCAGGCAGGCAACAACGGGAGTCGTAGAGTTTGTCAATCTGTGGGTCGAGACCCCAGAGAGGTCCCAAAATGATTTTGGGTGGTCCCCAAATGATTAACTTAATGTGTAACATTGTTTTCTCACTCAACTGTAAAAAAAAAACAACATACAGTGTATTGAGGGTTTATATTGTACATGTCTAAAGTGACAACGTAAGGACTTTTTTTAAATTCTGAAATGACAAATTAAATTGACTTAGGCTATTTACAATTTATTTTAGTATTCACGTTATTCCTGGCCCCGCCCCCGGCTTCCTGTTCATATCCTGAAAGAGGCGGAGGCTGAAAAAGCTGGCTTGAAAAACATCATTTGGTTTCCTGTTGTCCTTGCATTAAAGTGTCAGTAGTTGGCGTTCTAGGCTCTGGGCTCTGAATGTACCTGTGTTGCCATGTCTAGTTTTAATAAGCAATTTGTGTCTCTAAAAAAATAGCTGCTTATTGGGCTTACTTTCTAATATTTTTTAAACCAGTGGTTCCTAAATCTTTTCATATCAAGGACCCCAGATTACATATTTGTCCACAGTCGCAGACCCCCATCTGAAAATATGTGGTGCCAGGGACCTCCACACAGATTTATGTTGTTAAAATGTTTCAAAAATATTCAAATTTCTTTTTTTTTATCCCTCAATATTTTTTAAATAGCAAATATACAAGCTCACAATGTGTCGCAATGTGACACATTGTGAGCTTGCTGATCTGCTATTTTCAAATGTGAATGTAAAGTAGTATAGCCTACTGTAGTTGCTTCTGTTGGGCTTATTTCTTTGGCAAAATCTGGCAACAGACAATTCCATGTCACTTCCTTACTTGGGAGGAAGTGAAAAGATGTTTATGAAGCAGCACACAAAGAAAAATGCTCCAGCGCCCTCTGTAAAAGGAAAATGGCAGCCTCCATAGAATGGCCAGGAATATGGTGAATAGCCCAATAGTATTTACTGCATTTTTGTGGGTAAAACACTTTTGTATCTGGCTATCTGCTTTATAAATAAAGGACACTTTGAAACTTTTTTTTTTTTTTTTTTTTTAATCACGGTAAAATCTATAAGATTGTAAAACCGTGTAAAACCGTGTACCGGGGTTTTGGGGGGGGGCATAAACCTTAAAAAAAATGGAAACCGTACAACCCTAGTGCACGCCCATGCTTAGATCATGCACCATATGTGTAGTACTTTCAACAGCTTTCAAACAAAACAATCCGCTTGGAAATCCGTTCAGGCATTCATGAGATAGAAGCCTTCAAAGTCAAACAAAACAAACATTTTGCCATTTTGAAAGATGTGTTTGTTATGGGGCTAAACATGCAATTTCGCGATTGCGATAATGCCTAATACATTTTAGGCATTTTTGGATTTTTTTTTTTTTTTAACTCATACCCTGCCAAACCCGAGGAACCCGAGAATTTCGCGATGTCCCTCCCTGCCACGCCCGAGGAACCCGAGAATTTCCGCCATTTTGAAAAAAAAAGAAAAAAAAATTCAAAAAAATTTTTTTTTCAAAAAATGTTTTGGGACCCCAAAAACGTTAGTAGGCATGATAGCGATCGCGAAATTGCTTGTTTAACCCCCATACAACCCCCATACAACTCAGGTAGCAGACCTCCAAGCTCACAACAGTGTAAAACATAATGGCTGCTATCTCATGAATGCCTGAACGGATTTCCATTCGGATTTTTTTGTTTGAAAGCTGTGAGCAATGTGGACACACGTGGTGCATTATCTAGGCATGGGTGTGCATGATCCGTGCACTATGAATTACATGGAAGTCTATGGAGACGAATGGCAGTTAAAGAGTACGAAGGTATTGTTAAATGGCAGCATATGAGTTAAGAAATATTTTTGAAAAAAAAAAAAAAAAAAAAATCAAAATGGCTGCCAACTCGGGAAACTCGTGGCCTGGCTATGAATGAGTTAATAAAGAACATTGATAGTGGAAATAGCCAATCTACAAGCTCAGAACCAGTTGCATCGCGACGCGTTGTGACCTTGTAGAATGGAGATGATTATGACGATTATGACAAAATAACTGCGATTATGTCAAATAATTGTCATTAGAGAATTATGTAATAATTGTGACAGTCCTAACCAGGACTACGGATATGCACAGAGACTGTTCTGACCTGCAGGAGTAAACCGTCTCCCCTTCCTTGAAGACACGACCACAGAGCTGGGAGGAGGTGCTGTCCTGCTTGAGCTTCTCTAGGCCATCCTGAGGATGCTCTCCAAACAGGAAACACTCCAATGGGTGGAGAAGACGACTCTGTACCAACGCATCTTCATCTCCTGGGTTGGGCTCTGTCTCCAGACAGTAGATACGTGGCACCTGCTCCTTGAGGTAGCGGAGCAGCTCTGCCCCACTGTCTGCAGCATCCTGCCACCCCTATGGGGAAGAAAAGGAAAATAAATAAAGAATTCAAAGCATGTACTGTAATATGAAGATACACCATCTCTTAAAGCAATTTAGAATTTTCTTTATTTAAAAAAACTAGCCCTTACCCGTTCAAAGATATGAGCTCCCAAATGATGTGCAGTGTGTGGGTTATGGGATGTGCACTGTGCACACAGTATATGAGGGATGGAAAGTAACTTTAACTGGTGCTTGCATGATGTAGGAGCATCAATGTAAGAAACCCGTTTCTTTTAATGGCTCCAGAGATACTGTCCCCCCCCCCCACCCCCCTCCCCCCGCCCGCCCGCCTGCACACACACACACTCCCCCTTTGTGTGTGATTGTGCATGGCCTGAACAACAGCGCCCCTCCCTTAACATGTGTGGTCACAAAAGGTACTGTAGGCTAAATAGATATAGATACACCATAAAAATGCTATTATACAGCATACGATTTGTGAAAGTGACAAACAGGCTTCACAGTTATGTCAGGTGTGTTCATATGCTGATGGTGATGCGATTTCAGATCAATTGCTCCAGCCACCGAGGAGAAACGCTGAGACAGACACTCAGACATTCGCTAAATTATATGTTAGATTACAATTATAAAACGTTTAGGCACATAAGGGGTAAGGCGGTGCTCAAGATAGGGCCCTATTTCCGTCCATGCCTTACCTATCCCTAAACTTTTTTGCAATTTTTTACTATTTTGAAAAAAAAAAAAAAAAAAAAATATATATATATATTTCAAACAGCTGATCAACAAGCTCACAACATTTCAATGTAGATCTGCAAGCTCACAACGTTTCAATGTAATCTGCAATTTGAAGTATTTTAAAATGTTTTTCAAAATAGTAAAAAACAAGAATTGACACAGTCAATATAAAATCTGGTGGAATGGTGTGGTGAAAAGTCGGGGACTTTGAACAGTCTATCCATAATGATAATGAGTGGGGCGTGAACGGAGCAATATTATGAAAGAGACGACAAGTAATGTTGCATAGTTGTTTTTCATAGTTGGGTTTTATCTAGCCTACAAATAACTGTGCGATACATTGTTTGCTTAGATTCACTCAGCCTTTTATTGAAGTATTTTGGGTGATTTGTTCCTTTGTAATAAATTGCACATTTGAAGTTACTGGTGGTGTTTCCTATCATCGATGTTCATAATATTCGAGTGTCATGGCAGCTGGGTTAAGACGGACTTCCTCTAAAATCGGATTTCAAAATAAGAGAAATAAGAGACACTTGTAATGATTAGTCAACACACTACTTTTATTTTTAGGTCTACTTAAAGGACGTACGTGTTAACGTGCAGTAAGTGACGCCAGAGCTAGGGTCTGACGCTAAATAAATAATTAAATAAGTACGCAAAAGCACTTCACGTTGTTTGATCGGCACGCAATATTCCTGGGGGGGGGGGGGGGGGGGGGGCGGCAGATCTGGGGGAGCCGTTGCTCCCCTTGGCTCCATAGAACAGGCGCCAGTGAGTCAATATATAAACAGGTGAAATGGTGTGTTAAAAAGTCAGGGACTTTGAACAGTCTATCCAAAATATCTCTGTTCCATATTAAAGTTTGTATTATTATATTTATTATTGTTAATTTTTAATTATTGTTAGTGATGCAACTGATATGGAGATCTCAATCTTTATCTATCTATCTATTTAGATAGATGTGTGTATCTATCATATCTATCTATTTATCTATCATATCTATCATATAAATCTATCATATCTATCATATAAATCTATCATATCTATCATATCTATCATATAAATCTATCATATCTATCACAGGGTTTCCTGCAGCACTTTACAGGCCAGGCGCCCCGCCCGGCCAGAAAACCCCCCCGCCCCCCCAAGGGTATAAAAAAAAAAAAAAAATTTTTTTTTTTTTTTTTTTATATATATATATTTTTTTTTAACTTTTTGGACCTCCAACAATGTACTAGGCATGATCGCGATCGCGAAATTGCATGTTTAACCCCCATACCAACCCTATCTTTCAAACATGGCAGCCATGTGAAGTTACTTGTGCCTCACTGGCAGGAGAGCAGAGCAGCGCATGCAGCTGCTTAATTGACGGTCGTTAACTTCTTTTGAAGTTCTCTGAGAGGCGAGCCTAGCCTAGGCCAACTTGACAGTGACACAGCTGCACAGCGAGTCGTAGATTGCGTCGAGAGAGAGAGAGAGAGAGAGAGAGAGAGAGAGAGAGAGAGAGAGAGAGAGAGCTCTTCTCATTTACTCACAACGACACAAGTAAAGTACAAATACCTGAAAATCTCCTTTGTACAGTATAAGTACAGTAGGCTACTTAAGTAAATCTACTTAGTTACTTTACACCAATGTTGTTGTTTTTTTACTGTGCTGTAGACTTCTATTTATATGGCACGAGTGCTGGTTGATTAACCTGGGGGAAAAAAACAAGTTACACTGTCCTGTGAAAAACGTAGTTATTCAATGTTGAATAAATGTGGATGATAGCATGTAGTTGTGTTTTCCGTCATCATGGGCACATTCATGTGTTTTTTATAGGGCAAAAATAAGAATTAATATTAAAAATTAAATGAATTAATTACTCGAATTCATTAATTAATTATCAAAAAATTTCGCACGAAATCCCCCCCTGGTCAAGACTTTTTCCTGCAGGAAACCCTGTATCATATAAATCTATAAATCTATACATCTAGCATATCTATCATATAAATCTATCATATCTATCATAAATCTATCATATAAATCTATAAATCTATCATATAAATCTATCATATCTATCATATAAATTATCTATCTATCTATTTAGATAGATGTGTGTATCTATCTATCTATCTATCTATCTATCATATCTATCATATAAATCTATTATATCTATCATATAAATCTATCATATCTATCATATCTATCATATCTATCATATCTATCATATAAATCTATCATATCTATCATATAAATCTATCATATCTATCATATACATCTATAAATCTATACATCTATCATATCTATCATATAAATCTATAAATATATCATATAAATCTATCATATCTATCATATCTATCATATAAATCTATCATATCTATCATATCTATCATAAATCTATAAATCTATCATATAAATCTATAAATCTATCATATCTATCATATAAATCTATCATATAAATCAATCTATCAATCTATAAATCTATCATATCTATCATATCTATCATATAAATCTATAAATCTATCATATAAATCTATCATATCTATCATATCTATAATATAAATCTATACATCTATAAATCTATCATATACATCTATAAATCTTTAAATCTATCATATAAATCTATAAATCTATCATATAAATCTATCATATCTATCATATCTATCATATAAATCTATAAATCTATCATATAAATCTATAAATCTATACATCTATCATATAAATCTATAAATCTATCATATAAATCTATAAATCTATCATATAAATCTATAGATCTATAAATCTATAAATCTATCATATCTATCATATAAATCTATAAATCTATCATATCTATCATATAAATCTATAAATCTATCATATAAATCTATCATATCTAACTATAAATCTATCTTATCTATCATATCTATCATATAAATCGCGGGCGCGATCTCTAGACGTGAGCGGCCCGAAGGGCCGCGAACTTCTAGTACACTACACTGTAGTGTTTAGTAAGTGAAGGTAGGTAGGTCGTTTTCAAAACTTTCCCCTGATGGGATTCCTTGGGACTTTTTTTCTCTCACTAAGGACATATTGAGGATACAAAATCAGTTGAGTTTGCTACTATTGCAATTTGTTTTAGGTTTAGCCTAATTTTGGCCTAAAATTACTGGACTATAAAGCAGACAGCTAAAGCAGAAGCACGGTCTTCTACAGTTTGGATCAATGGATTTACACGTTTTCTTTCTTGGGAGCATTAGCAACACAGAGCACTTTTGCAGCACGTTTTGTAGTAAGAACGTGGGAAGCGGCGGGCGGGCTTGCAAAACACACTTTTTAGGGCACTCTAGCTCGGACACAGAACGGAGAAACGTGTCCGTTCATGGGCTGCAGCTTCTCATAATAAACAGCCAGCGCTAGCGCGAAGCTAACGCTATAGCGTATCTCACATCTCAGCCTCTCGTCTGTAGTAAAACATAAAGCCTCTGCGTTCTCGAACGCTTCTTGCCTTTTGTGAACATTATATCCAAAAAGTAAAGGTCCTATGCCGGTCTCTCATCTGTTTACTTCATAAGCGTGGAAGAAAATCGAAGCAGCTTGTTGAAATAAAGTTTATATCGCTCATTTTGTCAGCCGGTCCTTTGTTTTTAGACACGCTACCTCCCCTGGTCACGTGGTATAGACACAACGAATAATAGTGGGGAAAATAATGCACCGGCTGACAAAATGAGCGATATAAACTCTTTATTTCAACACGCTGATTGGATTTTCTTCCACGCTTGAAAGGTAAACAGTTGAGAGAAGTGTATAGGACCTTTACTTTTTGGACAGAATGTTCACAAAAGGTAAGAAGCGTTCGTGAGTGGCGGGGTTTTATTTTTTACCACAGACGAGAGGCTGAGATGTGAGATACGCTGTATAGCGTTAGCGCCGGCTGTTCCATTACGAGAAGACATCATCGCTGCTGTGTCTTTCTTTGTGTGCCCGAGAGCGACTCAGAGAGTCAGATCACGACGTATAAATAAAAAAATAAAAAAAAACAAAGACAAAACTCCAGCCTCGGACACATATTATAAAACATACATAAACCACTTTAGCCCTAATTAATACCTAGGCTGTTTGAAAATAGCCGATCTACAAGCTCACGTGTCGCATCTGTACTTTTGCTACTTTAAGTACATTTTGATGACAATACTTTCATACTTTTACTCAAGTACACGAATGATAGCCGATCTACAGCTGCAGAGTCTTTTCTCTCTGGCTCCCGTTGCCGTTTGTAACCCATAGTCTGGAGGAGCGTTAAACTCGCCTGCGATTGGCTCTAATGCAGTTCTTTTCCCCCCTTCCCCCCCATTGTCTGGAGGGCCGCGACAGCCAATAGGCAAATAGGTCCCCTGTATGTGGCGCCACAAACTCACCTAAATGTTGAAATCTGTTCCAGATTTAAAAAGGCAATGTTTAGGGATATGGGGTAAGGCATGGATGAAAATATAGCCCATAAGATCGAATGCCTGGATAGCAAGTCCTGGGATAAATTCCTTAGCCTGGTGGACCTTTCTTTGCCGGTATATATGAATCGCATGTCACTCCCTAACACTCACTCTACATGTTTCCTGTCTCTATATCTTTGGACTATTAAAGGCAATAAAAGCTGAAAGGCACAACTTATAGTTATAACAATAAAATAGTACTGCCTTTCTGAAGATTATAAGCAAAATCTCCTCCCTGGAATCCAGGGTAGGACAAAAAATGTTTTGATTAAAGCTTAGCAAAGGAATGACCAATCAGAAATATTTGTGAAGATTGAAGAAACATCCTGCACACTGCTCTTGCACAGCAGCAATAATTGTATTCATACACTAACATTTTGGTCCCTCTGGACCTTCATCACGAGTGTCAAGAGCTTTAAAATATCCAACATCAGCATTAAAATATCCAACATCAACATCTGGCCATCGGAAAGTTCTGGATGGGCCAGTCAGCTTATGAGCTGAAACAAAAACAAACAAAAACTAAAAAGATGAGCTGTCTCCTTTGTTTTTTGCTTTTTTTATATGTGCATCTCTCTCACACAATGCAATCTGGGGAACCATCATTAAAAAAGAAAAAAAAGAAAAAGGAAAAACAGTGCCCTCTGCAGTTTTTGGAGCTGTGGAACACAAGCTCCCAATAGACAGGTATGTCCGTGGGTATGTGGCTGGGTGGCTGGCCGTGTCCGTAGTCTGGCAATACCTTGAGTGGCCACACACAACACACTAGTTAAAGGAGGGGCGCTGTTTTGTGCAGGCCAGGCACACTCACCACTCACTCATAGGAACAGTTCACACACACACACACACACACACACACACACACACACACACACACACACACACACACACACACACACACACACACACACACACACACACACACACACACACACACACACACACACACACACACACACACAATTTATAGATCTAGAACACATAGAATTTATATATAGAACACTTAGAATTCATAGATCTAAAACACATAGAATCAAAAGCATAGATCTGGAACTGCTCAAATTCACAGCTCCACTTCGAACGAGGTTTGATTTTTCCTTTTCATTTGCGGAATCTGTTCTTGAGAGATTACACACAATGTAGCCTCGGAAACCCAGGCTTCATTTGGCGATCAGAAGAAAATGAAGCGATTGCGTTATGATCACTGTTGGAGGAAGTGTAGAATTTCCCTAACCAATCAGAGTGCAGAGAACGTCACACCGAATGTGTTGACGTCATGACGCAGCAGCGTTCTCTGCGCTGAGCAGAGCAGCAGAGGGAGGAGGAGAACACATGCTATTGGTCGGAAACTTGCGGTGAGACGCGCCGCGCCCGCCCATCTGCCTACACGAACTGGTCCGGAACTAGACATAGGAAGGTAAACGCCTCCTTCGGCTCTGGGGCATATGCATCGGGGGACCAATGGAATCTGTGTGCATCAGTTCCACATGCGTCACACATACGGACGTTGGTAGGCCAATCAGAGGCAGGTGGAGGCGGGTCTTTTTGTATGCAGCCTGTAAGCACAGCTGGGCTGCGCAGGCGTGCAACATAAGGAAATGGATGGATTGATAAGTCACGGAAAAGATGTGTTGTGATTGGACAGTAGTCACTTTGACTGGCAGCTATCCCTTGGTTTTTCCAGGAAGTCCGTACTACAATTGTTGCACGTCGCTCCAATGAACTGCAGAGGCGAACGAGGCATGTTGCTTTTTATATCTGTGACCCAGCTGCCTAACTTAAATTGCCTTGCAAAGTGAGGTAACGCTTATGTAAAGGTTGAATGTGAAGCGTGTCATTTTCCAGTGCTGTATTGGTTTTTAGTTGTGCCAAAATGGGTGACCTACTGACCTACTGAAGTCTATGATTCCAGTAGGCACTGTTTTGCAATATTGGGTACCCACAGGAGCAGGAATCCCATAAAATATCTTGTTTGGTGAAAGGGTTGTTTTAATTTACATTGAACCATCTGGGATAATTGAATTAAAATCTTGAATGTAAAACAGCAACTGCTGGAGTCACAGCTTTCAATAAGTCACCAATGTTGGCGTAACACTAGCTATAGTATCACAAGAATAGATAAGACTCCTTTTATTGATCCCATGGGGGAATTTCAGGAATCAAATAAAGGCTCAAAGATGCCATTATGAGAGTACACTTCTACATTTGTTTTCACATGAGACATTGTAAATCATTAATTATTTTGTCTAATTAATACATTGAATTACTTTTTCTATTTACAATAACAAGCAGCACTTATTGCATTAGTGCATTATTGCACACATTGAGGCTTAAGTTAGTTCCTTACATTATTATGCACTTTTGTTACATCTTTTTCATCACTTTTGTTACATCTTTTTCATCCTTTTTTGGTATTGCTTTGAATCTTCTTTACCCACTCAAAATAGTGAGTAAGTACTGTCAAAATATGAGGTTGTTTCTTAAACTTGCGCAGACCACTACTAGTTTTCAAATCAGACGGTAGTAGTAAGAAATGAGAATATAATGCTGGGGGCCATTAGTTTGTATTTGAGAGACTAACTGATCAGCTGATTGATGTCACCCCTGTCCAACATCCTTGTATGACTGTGGAGATTGAAAGTGAATAAACATTGCTTTGCTTCCTTTATTGGCATGTATGAGTCCCTTGATCTCTTATTTTAGCATAGATATAACTAATGGATTTCACAAGTGCATGCCTGAAAGTATGTGCCACTAAGCGTGGTATACTTACATTGTACGACAAATAGCGGTTAAAATGTATTTGTTATACTGGCACTGGGTGAAAAGATGGGTTACAAAAATCGTGTGATAAAGATATATATATTTAAAAAAATGTATTATTTGTTATCAGTGTGATACCAAATGTATGAAATTGAGACGACGGCAACAATGTTTATGCCTATTCTTTTAATATACATTTAAGTAACCAAAATACTAAAGCAGTATTTGAAATGTGCTCTTTAATAACTGAGTTTTTGAAGAAGATTCATAGACATTGTCACATGCATAGATTTATAGATATGTAGTAAAGAGAACAGAACAAAGAAATCGTTGCAGTCTTACAGTTCTGGACAACAAGCCAAAACATAGACATAATATTCTACATACTGAATTCTGACTTTTAGAAAACAATCTTAGTTAGCTAGAGTGTATTGAAAAGGGTGTTTCATAGAGTGGTTAACATTTCACAATAGTCATGCTGGCATTAATCTCTCGAGACAGACTCTGATAGATTACGCTTTAGAAGGAAGAGGAACAGACGCGACCGCAGTTTTCCTGGTGAACGTGTGCGCAACGGTGGGGGCCGAAGGGCAAGGAGGGTTGTGAGCTTATGAGAAACAACTAAAATAAGATCTTAAAACCTGGCGAAACCAGTTACGTGCATTAGCGCAAGATGACGATCAAGGAAATCATTAAATGGAAAACATTAAATTAACTTCTGAAAAGCCTACTAGTCGTTATGGCGAAAATGAGGATAAAGGAAATCATTAAATTAACTTCTGAAAAGGCTTCTAAGCCTACACTAGCCTACAAGTAAAACTAGTGGAACTGCGATCTTGCCGCACGTGAATAATTGTGGTTGTAAACAATAACACAGACAATATACATTTCTAGTAGTGGGAAGAAGAGGTTATCATCATGGCCCCAAATAACTTTTACATATCTTGCAATTGGCGACAAGTCTCTTCCGAAATCGGCAAGAGTGCCTCTCAATACATAGGCCTAAAGCTATATACCCTCTCCATCATCGGCAATAGTCAGTGGTGTGTGTTCCCCACTCTCCCGCGCCCCCACCGTTGCGCTCAGGTTCACCGGGAAAACTGCGGCCGCGGAACAGATGACGGTTGGCCAGATTGTGCTGGCATTGAACATTGGAATGCTCTTCAACAAAAAGACCACAATTCAACTCACATTGAATATTTGGAAAGCCAGAAAGCAGGGAGGGCTAACAGGGCTAGCTTTTCAAACTGCAGGATTGTGTATATGTTTGTATGGATATGTACTAGTGCTGTTGGGCAGCCAATATAAACAATTTTTGATGTGCCTGATGAAGATGGCTGATGCTCCAGTTTTGTCTATCATGGAGCAACACTGTACTCTCTCTAATATGTGCTCCACTATCTCTGAGGAGTAAATGCTATTTAACAACAAACAATTTATTAGTGTCTCACTTTAAAATATCGCCTCACGTCATAATACATTTGAACAGCAAACAACGCCTTCCTACAGCCCCAATTTTTGCTCTTTTCCTTGAAAAGGTAGGCAAATACCGGTATATATATTTTTTTCATTGTTTCATTTGAGTGATTTTGGTCGCTGGGACAAATGTGTTAATTTGCTTGTTCGCTGTCAATAACTGTACTTATAGTATGGACACTCACAGTACAGAATACTAAAAACACAGCTTTGAACTAGCAGACAATTTACAACTACATGGTCCATTTCTTGATTCAAAGCATTTACAGTCCAGTCCAATGTTAGGTTTTCTCCCCCCACGGAAAGTTCTCTCAGTCTCCTGCCTGGGACGACTGATTGTAGAGCTCCGGCTACTAGGTCAGACGTGGCATCGGTACTGGGAGTAAAGAGAAAGCACTTTGTTGACTTAAATACAAGACGTGGGTGCTTGTTTTGTTTGCGTGCACATAAAACAGGCAGAACATGTGCACAGGGACTCCCCCAGGGTTCATTTTTAAATCTCAAAGAGTTACAAATGGGTGCCCTTCACAAATGGGTGCCATCACTTATAGTCAATAGTCATAGTCACCAGTAAGACTCCCTAATCGGGAGTTAAGCGACTGTCAGGTCGCATGTATACACAAATTGGCCATTAATGTTGTCTGCAAAAAGCAACCTCATGGTGGCGCTAGAAGAGGGGCATGTGAGAAATCAGGGGCGGAGGTTGTGATTTGACAGCCAATGAGTGTGTGTGCAAAGTTTGGCATGGATAGGGGCAACGGTGCCAGAGATAAGAGTAGGGGCAAAAGTATGACTTGCATCATGGTGGCGCTAGAACAGGGGCATGTGAGAAATCAGGGGCGGAGGTTGTGATTTGCCAGCCAAGGAATGTGTGCGCAAAGTTTGACATGGATAGGGGCAACGGTGTCGGAGGTAAGAGTGGGGCAAAAGTGTGATGTGACGGACAGACAGACAGAGGGACAGCCGGTGTAGCTTTTCATAGCAACTTGTGACCGTCACGGTCGCAATCAATCAGATACACACCACCACTGCTGCCAAAATAGTTTAGTGAGTAGTTCTCACCATCCTTGAAGTGAACACTCCACAGAATAGTCTAATTTGGATTGATGAATGCTAACAAACATAGACCATTTTTCCAATGTAATGTTGTCCATTATAAATGACATTTTCAAAAAGCAGCCAGCCAGCTTCCCCTTCTCATGACCACATAAAGACATGGTGGAATGAGGATGTAATATGTATTAAACAGCTTGCCAGGCAGCACTAATTACATGTCAGCGCTCCAAAGACTTCATCTA
Organism: Nannobrachium achirus; assembly: GCF_963921795.1. NCBI lineage: Eukaryota > Metazoa > Chordata > Actinopteri > Myctophiformes > Myctophidae > Nannobrachium > Nannobrachium achirus. Next base: position 22,748,577 of record NC_137827.1, read on the forward strand.
TACTATAATTTTGGAGATGTCTGAGTGAGTGTCTGAAACCGCGTTTCTCCTCAGTGGCTGGAGCAATTGATCTGAAATCGCATCACCATTACCATATGAACACACCTGACATAACTGTGAAGCCCGTTTGTCACTTTCACAAATCGTATGCTGTATATTAGCATTTTTATGGTGTATCTATATCTATTTAGCCTACAGTACCTTTTGTGACCACACATGTTAAGGGAGGGGCGCTGTTGTTCAGGCCATGCACAATCACACACAAACCCACACACACACACACACACACACACACACACACACACACACACACACACACACACACACACGGGGGGGGGGGTGCAGGCAGGCGGTGCAGGCAGGCGGGCGGGCGGGCGGGCGGGCGGGGGGGGGGGGGTAGGGGGGGTTCTGGTCCTGTTACAGATGTTGTCCAAAAATCATGCAGATCGGTACACAGTATCTCTGTAGCCGTTAAATGGAACGGGTATTTCTTACATTGATGCTCCTACATATTAGCATGCAAGCACCAGTTAAAGTTACTTTCCATCCCTCATATACTGTGTGCACAGTGCACATCCCATAACCCACACACTGCACATCATTTCGGAGCTCATATCTTTGAACGGGTAAGGGCTAGTTTATCCAAATTTAGACTTCAAGAATATGGCCAAAGCCTACCCAGGTTTAGCTGCTACTCTAAAACTGGTGATAAAAACAAAGCCTATCCTTACCTCCCCTTGACCTTTCTAATGTAAATACCATTTATTTTTTCTTTTGGTTTATGACTTTATATAATATTTTCTGCATAGTCATTCAATGTTAAAAAAGGACCCTGATTGAAAAAGCCAAAGGCTTTCTTGTGAATCCTTTTAATTGACCGTGTACCAGGGAACTGTACTGTCATACAAACCTCTAATAAAGTATACTAATCAATCTAACTTGCCTCATCCGCTAGACTAGAGATACATAGGCCTACACCAAGCTGTCTAAAGTATGGTCAGGTGAGTTTAGCACATTTTCTTGTATGTGGCGTGAGAGAGTTATCAACTCATCCCTTCTGCCTGGGCGGAGGAGGTGATGGAGTGGCACATCTTAAACTGGACACGGGTATCTCTCAACAGTAGCCTACACCATCCACGGGTAAAATACGTTTTTTAAAGGTCTGACAATAGGCTATGTTCTGTCCTATTGTGAACACGAATATCTCCCTAATAATAGCACAGCATAATTGTGTGTGTGTGTGTGTGTGTGTGTGTGTGTGTGTGTGTGTGTGTGTGTGTGTGTGTGCGATGTCTAAATAAAATAAAAATACACACCGACGCACATTGATTTGTGATTGACAATGTTGCAGCGAGTGCTGTTGTTGGCAGAACATCTTGCAAATTCCATGCCCTTTCTTTTCACCGACTATGTTGTCGCACACGCATCTGATAAACCTATATCCTGCCTTGTGTACACTGAAGGAACACTCTGAGCCATTGAGCATACAAAACTAGCTGCCACTGCTAGCTTAGCAAGTAGCGAGTACAAGCCGTGTTCCCTCCCTGCGTGTTAACGTCAAAACACGTCGTATCTACGAACGCATAATATTCATCCGCACGCGTCCGTATTAAATAACAACATAATGCCATCGTTCGTAGTACAACAAAAAAACATACCTTGCTGAGCTCCAGTCCGTTAAACGCTTTTTCACCTTCCGCCATGTTCCATTTGCCGTAAAGAAGCGGTGTCGCGCTGTCACTAGCCAGGGTGGCGATCAATGGATTTTGCGACGATTGGAGTTTGTAATTTTTAAACTCGTCTTGGTTTTATATTTTTACATAACTGTATTGTAACAACATTTATTATTATAATGTTTAAATTATTTGTATTATTATTTTTTTAAATTCATGTATTATATATTTAAAATATAATATATTATATTTTTATATTATTGTTATTATTATTATTATTTAGCATTACTATTATTTTTATGTTTTACAATTATGAAATGTTTCAAAATTAACGGTTAATGTCCGTCGTTTTTGCTTCCCATGGCGCTGTCTCCGTTCGCTTTGTAAACAACAACAAACATACTGCGCGCTGATAGGCTTCACTCTACGCTCTGTCGTACGACGGCGTCGCGTGGCGAAAATAGCAGATCTACAAGCTCACAAGGCGTCGCGGGAGCAACGCGTTGTGAGCTTGTAGATCTGCTATTTTCGCAGATGAACCCCCGGCAGGGTTGGAGTTCAGGGGTGAATACGTTTTGACACAAATTAAACATGGAGTCCATATTTCACGAGAAAGTAAGTTGATGTGATTATTTGACAGATTTTAAACGTTTACGAGATAGTTTATTGCTTATTGCGGCGGCTTTACGGCTCTCGCCGGCACCGTGTTTAGTTGCACTTCAGTCAGTTTCCATCCAGTCAATGTTGAGGGAGTCCTGCTAATGTTGTTGTTAGCCACATGGCTAATGCTAAAGGCACCTGTTATTCGTAAAATGAGGAAATAAGTCATATAATCGTCCCGTACAAAGGCCTCTCGCAACAGTTACGATGTCATTCTAGGGCAGCTCAATATGCCAGACGGTGCTGAGCAGATTATTATAATAAGGAATATATATGATGGGTCCTGGAATATTGATTGATCGAATACTTTATTAGAAGTTTTGTATAGGAAAAGGTACAGAACAGTACAGCTCACAGATACAACAAGGTCAACTAAAAGGAACCACAAGAAAGCTGTTGAGCTTGTTTGCATTGGGGTCCCTTGTACTACTCAATTCATACAATATTAAATGACAGACAAATATAAAACAGTACTATGCAACAACAACAAAATCTTAAGACAGTCGGAACATTTAAATACATAGTAGGCCTATTTACAGTAAAAAAATAAAAAATAAAGGAAAAAAAAGTCGGGGTATAAACGAGAAAAACAAGTCTAACATCTAACTCTTGGCATGTAACCTCGTGTCACTACTTGGCATGTAGTGGAATTGCACTTCCCTATATAAAAGGCCCCAGTCAGTAAAGTTACTGTGTGTGTGTGTGTGTGTGTGTGTGTGTGTGTGTGTGTGTGTGTGTGTGTGTGAGAGAGAGAGAGAGAGAGATAAAAGTATCTTGGTGATTGTCTCAGTTCTTGATAGAAGACCAACAACAATCAGAATAATACTTGATTATTCCCTTAAAGGACGACTCTTCACCACTTTTCAACCTATATCTTCATATACAAATTGGTCCTCACTGGTCTATGTCTCATAGGACCGCAGTGGGCAGTTCAGAAACCCTTCTACCAGTGACCTCATCGTGTCAGTTTTTTTTTTAAACAATATTTTTGAAAAAATATTTAGATTTTTATTATCGCGAGAACAGTGGCTTCCATTATAACATTGTAACTTTTCAGGTATAGAAAACCTACAGTTTCTATTAGCTTGGATTCCCAATCGATGATGTCACTGGATTTCTGAACTGCCCACAGCCCTCCAATAAGACACAGAAAACAATTGTGCTATTTTATCATTAACATTAGTGAGGACCGATTATATGAAGATAGGTCGTCCTTTCGTAACAATTTCCTAGTTGTAGTAGGTGAGCATGGGGCATTTTTATTTATATGGCTGTTATGTGCAGTAGGTAAATAGTTGGTGGTCGATATTAGTGGTAACTTGAGATCTTTTTCTGCAGCAAGAGGGCTCTCTTTGTGCCCAGCATTGCCTCAACAATCTTTTGCAAGGTGAGTATTTTACTCCCGTGGACCTGTCCTCAATTGCTCATCAACTAGATGAAGAGGAACGGATGAGAATGGCAGAGGGAGGGATGGGCAGCGAGGAGTACAGGACATTCTTACAGGTACGATGATGCATATGGGGACTTTGTTTACAAGTTTCAAGTCAGTTGTTGTTGTTGCATGTTCCTTACAAATAGGCCCTTTAATGGGAAATACATAGGCTTTCCAAGAGTATTACAGTGTTAAACATAGAAATAATCTACCAAACACAAATTTCCAAACTTCTTGTTTTATGTTTATAACTAAAGCTATGCTGTTTGATTGATTTTTCAGCAACCATCTGGAAACATGGATGACAGTGGTTTCTTTTCAATACAAGTGAGTTTTGTATAAATCATTTTCCTTGCAGTCACCATAAGCATAATTCATCATAATGAATTATTAGTAATTGAAATGTACAGTGGGCCCATGTATCAAGTGACTACCTTTGTCTTATAATGTTGTCAGGTTATTAGTAATGCTCTGGGAGTGTGGGGTTTGGAGCTAATCCTCTTCAACAGCCGGGAGTATCAGAGTCTAATGATAAATCCAATGTAAGTTTTTTGTTTTTTTTAAACCAATTTATTGTGTTGCTAGATATCATGCCTTTCTCCTAAAAGTCTGCTCCTGTGTTTCAGAAATGAGAACGCCTTTATTTGCAACTATAAGGAACACTGGTTCACAATACGAAAACTTGGACAACAGGTATGAGTTTTTGGAAATGGCAGTTTATGTAGTCAACTAGACTTAATTCTTTGTACATTTAAATGGCCAATGATGCAATGTAGTATAATTAAATTAACCTAAATTTATAATATTTCTTACATTGTAGTGGTTCAATTTGAACTCACTTTTGACTGGACCCGAGTTGATTTCAGACACCTATCTCGCCCTCTTCCTTGCACAGTTACAACAAGAAGGTAACGTTGAATCATGTTAACGTGCAGAGATTATTTACCATATTAATACATTGAGCATTTTGTTCTTATGTTATACTCTGGGGATGAACAACTCTGTTATATGACATAAGAGCAAAAGGTTCGCTTTGTGAGAATATGTTCAGTTACAAGAACTGTATCTTTGTGCAGGCTATTCTATATTTGTTATCCGTGGAAATCTACCAGAGTGTGAAGCAGAGCAGATTCTTGGGATCATGAGAGTGCAGCAGCAGCAACGGCCAAGGCTTATCGGAGAAGATGAGGCCCAGTCAAGTAGCGGTCAGGGGTATGAACTGTTGACCCCATCTCCAAAATCCTTACAATATACTTTAAAATTGCTTTACATAATGTAGTCTATTCATTGATTATTGCTTTTGATGGTGGCAACTTTTTGTTTACACTAGAAGTAGACCTCCAGCTCTGGGTCAGCCTGAGACAGCCATACCGGAGGATGTGGTTGTGGAAGAAGATGAGGAGGAGTTGAGGAGAGCCCTGGCACTCAGTAGACAGGACTTGGAGGTGGAGGATGAAGAGGCTGACCTTCGGCGGGCCATACAACTCAGCATGCAGGGTAAGGAGTTAATTATCTATAGCACGAGTTTCAGAGGCTAGTTAAGTCCCAGTATGTGTGTGGTTAGAGGAGCAGGAACAGGCTCTTGTCCATAGAACCCTGCCCCTAACGTTAGTTTGGTCAAACTGATTGATATTAAAAAATAAAAATAAAATACTCCATATGTATAACTTGTCAGTTTGTAATAAGCAACAACATTTAAAACACAAAAATGTCAGCTCAGTGTTGATGAATATTGGTGCTTTTCCATGTTATACTTTTAAAGGGGCAGTGATGAGCAATAAGTCTTTAGAGTCCAAAATGGTAAATGTTAAGACTACAAGCCAGGCACCAGCTGGTGGTGGAAAATCAGAGGGCCCCCAGACCGAGACTCTCACAGCGGAGGAACTGCGAAGAAGGAGACAAGCCTACTTTGATCGGTGAGTTTGCTTGCTCATGAAGTGCCACAGGATGCTGGTTTATTGAATGTAGTCAAATGAATAATTAATTAAAAAAATCTTCTATTTTCTACTCAGGCAATCCCAGCAGCAACAAGTTCAGCCTACCATTCCTCAACAAGCACAAAGTGAATCGTCAAGCTGCTCAGGTAAGGTGGTTGACATTTTCCTCTTGCAGTTAACCACATGAATGCTAGCGTCCCTATTCTGGGCATGTCATCATAGGCAAACATTCTGATCTACAAGCTCACAAGTGAGAAGTGACTCACAAGTGAGCTTTCAGATTGTCTATTTTTGGCAATGTGGCGTACAATACATGCAACAAAGTATATAGGATTTAAGTGGTTAATGCAGAGTTTATGCATTTCATTTATTAGACTACCTGTGTGGAAATCACTAATTGTATTATTTTATTATTTCTAGGATCACAGAATAGTGGTGGTGAGGATGGCCCACAGAACAAGCCTAGCCAATGAAGTGGAGAAAGGTTCCCCCAATGGCCTATGTTGATTACCGGCTGCCTCGACTGGCAACCCCATAAAGGGGTGGCGCTACTCCTTCCTCTAACTTTTGCACATGCGAACATAATGACCAGCTAGAAGGTGGTCACAACTCCCCTGGTTAGTTCGCTGATGTGCTAAGGAAGAAATGACAAAAGGCAGCAGCTAGTTTAATCCAACTCTGAACTAGCACTGAGGCGAGGAAAAGGGTTAATACAGAAATCTGATGCAGTTAGTCCAAGTCTGTAATGGCCTTTTTACCATAGCGCCTTCTATTTCTAATTTTGCTTTTGTTTTGTATTCTTACCCTTGTGTTTTTTCTCTGGAAGAGAGGGAAAGATGTCTTCACCATACAAGGGTCTGTTTGGTAGTTGGTGGGTGCAATACAATGATGGGAGTCATTGGGTCATGTGTAACATTTGCCAACACATAGGTGTTATAGGGGACCAGTAGTTAGATCACAGATATAAGTTTGATACTGACAGGGCGGAGCCTAATTAATGCCTTCTATTGCTGACCTACACCCCACCCATGAAAATATCTTGTTGGTAATGAAAACAGCTGAAACGTCTTTTATGTATACGTTGCCCTGACACTGATAATCTTAAGTGTCTGGCACACTGAGCTTTATAAGTATTTTGACAGGAAAAAAGGGGGCGGTGATAAGGGTCCACTCCATACTATATCATTATTAACTGCGGGTCTGCTTAAAGTACAGCTTAAATCAAAGTTGTTGTTTTGTATTATTAATTCATTTCAGCAAATGAAGAATCATTACATTATTTTTCATACAACAGCAGGTCAGGAATACGTTTTTCTGTTATTTTCAGGTGCTCTTCCAGCTAGCAAAGAAATGTAGTTCTCTGTATATACATACATCCTGCATTTAATTGATCATCCATTTAGGCACCATCTGAAAATGGACGCGTAAGCCTCATTTATACTTCGATCTACAAGCTCACAACGTGTCGAAGCGATAGAAAATATTTTAAAAAGATTGTTATTTTGGCATAGCATTGGCTACTACATAGTTGGCTCTTATCACTTTATAAACTTAACCCTCAAATATATATTTTTTCTACTATTCTTCTATGGGGTAATTATTCATATAAGAAGTGAAGGGGAGATCTAGGCACTTGAATAATTTGAGTTTGGTTCCACTACTCTGATTTAGACCCCTTTCCCCACATTACTTCTTCTGAGGATGTGAAGCTCTAGTAAAGTTCTATTTGCTAACTTGAAGAGCAACTGAGAATAAGATAAAAGAGTTGTGTATTTTGAAGTCATTACTCATTTATTGATGACTTCCGGATAACCTTATGCATTATACAGTACTATAATGTCCTGTCAAAATACTCCCCTTCAAATGGTAGGCTGGGAAGCACCTTGTGCCAAAGGTGTTGCTTTTTAGCTGTTGGATGAATGAAAATATATTTTAAATTAAATGTGATTGTTTGGACTTCCATTGCACAGTTTGTATCATTAACCCCCACAAAGATAAGCGCATAGAACCAAAACAAAAAAGGTGTCACTGTCCATATACTTTTAAGAGCTCATGGTATTTTCTTTGCAGTTGCATTCTGGACATTACTGGTTAACCTTTTTTCCCCCTCATTAAATTAATTAAAGAATGGACACCAGACAGTACAGTGGCAGAACAAGTTTGTTAGTTTACAGTTGTGTCCATGGAATTTGCTAGTGGGTCTTTGGTATGTGCCATTCAAAGTTCAGTATGGACCCCATGTCCTCATAGAATCCACTTCCTCAGATACAATACTGGACCCATGTTTGAAATTGTACCGTAGTCAACCTCCACAATGATTCCATACTTTCTTATTTTTCTTGGTTTGGTAGACTTTTATTTTATTTTTATTCAAACTACAATTATGAACGAATAATAGTGAAAGCAATGGTAGGTGGGTTTTATATGATTGCATTCTTTTTCCTCACTTCCTTACATTCTTGCAATAAGTAGTGTTCATGTTTTTATATTCTTCACGTCCATGTTAATGCAGTACATCATTTAATTTACAGTATTAGATTTTCTGCCCACATTAAAGTGTAATTCACACCCACTGAAATGTCTAATGTGATTTGTTTTATTTCAGTGTAGTCAGGGAGAGGTTCATGCTTGACCTTATATTAGATACTCAAGTACAGAAGGCAAGACAGACTGGTAGAAAAAACAGATCTAAATCTATTTGGATAAACAAGGCGAGCTGCATAGTTAATATGTAACCCGTAAAGTACACTTGCACTTTGTCTCCCCAAATAATGCATTGAGGTTTTGGACATTGCATCTATGTTACTGAAGCTGAACGGTACGTTAATTAGGGGTCTCACTATTTATCATTAGTCATGATAAATGTATATTGTAAGCAAGCAATTACTGCTGTCTGTTGCCTAATGATGGGTGTATTTTCCAATGGTTCTGTTGTTTAAATAGATGGTATTTAATGGTGTATTTGAACCAATTATGCAATGTTATTCATCTACCTTAATAATGTAATCTTTTTTTTTATTATTATGATTCTATTGTAACTGTTTTTCAATTGTTCTGAATATTTGACATCTAAACCACAGCTTTCCAGGTTGAGCTGATAAACCATTCCAGAACAAGATGGTTGTACAAAAAATGAAGATGGGACTCCTTTTCATCATAACTTATATGTGCACCATGGACTCAGTCCACCAAACGCAAATGTCAAGTCCCAATATGACAGATCTTGCTTTCAACAATATGGACTTTGCCATGAACCTCTACAGAAAGATATCCAGTTACAATGACGAGAACATCTTTTTCTCGCCCATGAGCATCTCTTCAGCTTTTGCTACTCTGTCCATGGCCGCTGGTGGTGTCACACGTGAGGAATTGATGAAAGGCCTCAATCTGGCCCAGTTGGAGCAGGTTGGTCTGCCAGAATTCATCCCACAACTTTTCCAACACCTTCATGGGAACATCACAGACGGTGGATCCCTGCAACTGGACCATGGCACAGCCCTCTTTGTTGACCTGAAGTTTGAGGTACAGAAGACCTTCAGTGACCAGATCAAGAGGTTTTTTAATGCTGACATCAACAATGTGGACTTTGCAGACACAAAAGCAAGTATTTCCACCATCAATGAATATGTCATGCAGAGGACTGGGAACAAAGTGAAGGATATGATAACCAGCTTGGATCCACTGACCCATCTCATGCTTATGAACACTATATTCTTCCAGGGTAAGTTATTTGTGTTTATTTCCCAAGCTTTAAAACTTCCACTTAAACTGGTATAGCTGAATATTTTGTGTATGACCTATTGCACGTTTCTATTATTTATCCTACACAGGAGCATGGGAAACTCCTTTTAACTCCAATCTGACACAAAATGGACCCTTCTACATTGACAATTACAACATTGTCCAGGTGCCAATGATGTTTTATGAAGATAACGTCTACACAATGGAAGATGTTCCGCTTGGTGCCAGAGTGCTGAGGCTTCCATACCGGGATGGGGTTTCAATGCTTATCCTGCTGCCCAACAAGGGAATGGACTACACACTAATTGATGATGGGATCACTGCCAAGAGATTCATGTCCTGGATCACAAAGCTGCAAAAAGAGTAAGTTCACAAAACCCTTGTTCAATGAGACATTGTGCTGCAACATTGTGTACACACTGTAATGCACTGATTCCTATAGAGGGCAGGGGCCCTCCTTAAAAACTGCCATAAGAGAACACCTGTCTGCAATTTGCAACAGGTCCTAAAAAAGCCTTCTAAGCTTGACGCTAGAAAAATAAAAGACAGTTTCCTGTATATACTGTACATATAGATGTATACTACACTGACAGGAGATAGAACGTTTTGTGATATCCTTTGAGCATTATTGTATAATACCTCTGTACTATTTAGCAAACTGTATTCAATCAGTCAATCAATCAAAGGTTTCAGTAGAACCCTAGTGGGACCCCAACCAAATGGACCCTTATGAGTCTGTAACCCTCATGTCTGTGACCCTTATCTGTAACTCTATAAATCGAACTATGGAACTAATGGTGGAAGTACACCCTTACCGGTCCATTTTGGTTCCATTAGTTACTAGGGAGTTCCCTATCGGGGAGATCGGGCCGATTTCAAAAGATCGGAATCGGGAGAAGATTTGTTTGGACACAATGCTGCATTAAGTGAAAAAAGAAGCTTGGATAGAAAGGATACTGTTATTTAAATTTAAAAAACAACCCTAAGGGACAACATGAAAGCATTTTTTCTTTTATTTTTCCTTAATGCATTGCCGAAAGATTGGATCGGGAAGGATCGGGATCAAATCGGGAGCAAAAATATGTGATCAGGATCGGGAGCAAAAAAACGAGATTGGGACATATTAGTTACTGTAGTACAATAGGGGTCTGTGTCCTCATACATGTCTTGTCAAGCTGGGCGACCTTCTAATTAAAATGTTTGAAAATGGCTGTATGTCCAGTGTGTTCCTGTACTGAATATTTATGGCCTAACTGTTAAATTATTTTCTTATTTATAGAAAACTGGAAGTCAACATGCCCAAATTCAGTATGGAGGAATCCTATGCACTGCACCAGATCCTACCAGATTTGGGTGTCTCCAGCATCTTCAGTGAATCATCCAATCTCACAGGGTTGAGCAAGGACAAAGGCCTCAAAGTGTCAGAGGTACGTTGGTCAGTTTACTGTAGTCCTGTTGAACATATAAGAAAGGAACAATAAAATAACACAGATTATATCTATATAAATACAATTAAAATATAAATTTCTATCCGTGGATGTAGGTTCTGCACAAGGCAGTGATCGAAGTGGACGAGGCTGGGACGACTGCAGCAGCTGCCACATCAGTGGGCATCACAGCATATTCCTTACCACGGACCTTCACCATCAACAGACCCTTCTTCTTCTTCATCTACCACGAGGAGACCAACAGTCTGCTGTTCATGGGCAGAGTGATAGACCCCACCAAAAAGTAGCCTGTTATATAAAAAGCAAGATTGCATCTCGTTCATTGTAGTAGAATACTTGTGGTTATCTTTCAAATAATAGGCCTACATCATTTGAATTTTAAGAGCTGTTATATCTAAATCTAATTTGATCTAGCATGTTATTTGTTGCATTTGCTGCATTTCTATTGTGAAAGTAAAATTTGTAGGCTACCTATGTGACATCTTTCTCTGACAATAAAGAATTATAATGTTATGTCTGGGATTTTATTCAATAAAGATTCTGTTTAAATAATAATATGTATAATATAATGTAATATAATGTAGAGTTAGAGTAGACTATATTATGTATAACAACAAACTTACATCAATGACTATGCTTCATGCTTCAATCTATGACTATGCTTCACTATTACATTATTTCAAGAGCATTATTTTGATAAAAGAAAGAAAGAAAACAAAAACCTTTATTTTGAAGTCAAACGTTCTGGCGGAACTATCGTATAATCCACTCCCCTTTTGTACCATGTGATCATAACTAATGGCTGCGCCCTCGTGTCAAGCGTGAGAGTGTAATCTAACGTGGTGATATTTCCAAGAAAACAACTGACAACAGTTCCAGGTGGGTCTAAAGTTAATTCCTTTCTTTAAATTATTATTTAATGATCCAACGTTACGTCCGAAAAGGAACACAGCTCCGATTCAAGCCGCCAGCTGAGTCAGAGGGTCAGATAGCCAATGTGTGTTCAAGATTTTCACGCTGACTTTCCAAGATACTTACTATACAATACATTATCTTCGTATCTCCGGTTCCAAATAAATAATAAAGTAATACGATAGTAATACTAAAAATAACCTAAGTATTGTACAATGACATTTATCAGAATTAGCACACTTGGTGTCGTTGTTAGGTGTCGTGGTCATGGATTTGTGTGTGTGTGTGTGTGTGTGTGTGTGTGTGTGTGTGTGTGTGTGTGTTAATGTGGTGCGTGTTGGTCCTGCCTTGCCTTATCTCACAACTAATACACTGATTGATAGAAGACTTTAGTTTGCATAGGAAAAGGTACAGTACAGTTCATTGGTACACGGTCAACTAAAAGGAGATCCTAGTAAGCTTTTCGGCCTATTTACACAGGAAACCTTTATGTATCTCAGTCATAACATTGAATGACACAGTACTATGCAGTAGATATCGTCAGAAAAATAAATAAAAAAAACAGTGCAATACTGTCTTCTATTATTGTTACAATTTGAAAATGCAGACACTTGTAAGAATTACTTGTTTTATGTTTTTTGTACATCTGCCAAAGATGTAATAAAGAAAAAATAAAGATATGTACAATAGAAGGGGGAGGGTAAGGCTAGGCTAGGTTTATTTGTACCCGTTACGAGTGGCTGCTGCCTGTAAAGTGGTTTTTCAGGGCGATTTTTAAAAGATGTTATGTATTGGCACTCCTTTAAGGCCTTCGGTAAGGTGTTCCACATTTTGGTGGTATAGCAGGAGAACGAGTTTGACCCTTTGTTTGAGTTGACTCTGGGTTGAAATTGATCTGTGGCGCTGCCTCTGGTCTGGTGTTGTAATTGTGGACATCCTTGACGTTTTTATCATCAACTGTAATATGCACTTAGTAACTCAACACTAACCTGATTTGTGCTTGCTGTTTCATAGGAAAAATGAAGACGAAAAAGTCTCAGAAGAAAAAGAAGCCATTCTTTAAGTCAGACAAACGGGCGATTCATGTGAGAGGTAAATGGAAAGCCGTTGAACTCGACCCCAGTATCTTCGCTGAGGAGGGCCTGGAGGGACTAGTGTGTTTTGAGGAGTTGACCGACTACAGTCTGACGGACTCTGCTAAGGTTGGCGTTAAAGCATCAGAACTGAGCAAAAAGGAGAAGAAAGCCAAGAAAAGAAAATCTAGTGAGATAGATGACGATGGAGGGGAAGTTGCCCAGGAGTGCGAAGGAGAAGACGACTTGACTGAAACAGCCAAGAAGCAAGTAAAGAAAAAGAAGAAAATAAAGAAAGTCTCTGGAGAGGAGTCAACCAAACCTGTCAACATTCCTGCGGAGAGTTCAGTGAGTGGTGAGGAGCAGAAGGAACATCCTCCGTGTCCTAAGACGGATGCAGATGATGACACAGTGGAGGATGGGGCTTCAAAAGAGAAGACATTGGAAGAGCCTGCCAGCTCTGAAATAGATGCTCAAGCACAATCAAAGATGGAAAAGAAGAAGAAGAGGAAGAGGAAAAGGAATAAAAAGAGGAAGGCAGATTCAGAGAATGACACAGTGAAGGATGGGGTTTCTAAAGAGAAGACATTGGAAGAGCCTGCCAGTTCTGAAATAGATGCCCAATCACAATCAAAGACAGAAAAGAAAAAAAGGCAGAAAAAGAAGCAGCTAGATGCAGAGAATGACACAGTGGAGGATGGGGCTTCTAAAGAGGAGAAATCGGAAGTGCCTGCCAGTTCTGAAATAGATACCCAATCACAATCAAAGACAGAAACGAAGAAGAAAATGCAGAAAAAGAGGCAGGCAGAAGAGGCAATAGCCCCTGAGGCAGAGACAGAACAGGAATCTCCAACAGATCTTGATGTTGATCAGGTAACGGAACAGCCCTCACAGGACAAAGTTTCAATTATCCCCAAAAAGAAGGCCAGAAACTGGTCGAATGCTGCCCTTTCAGGCTCTGACCAAAATACTGATGTGAGTGCATGGAAGGGTCTGTTTGTTCCAGCCCCTGTGCTTAAAGCTCTGAGCAGCCTTGGTTTCGGATCTCCCACCCCCATTCAAGCTCTAGCATTACCTCCAGCCATCAGAGATCGCATGGACATCGTGGGAGCAGCAGAGACGGGTAAGATTTCATTGACTAAAATAGATCAAGATCTCACAGCATTGTCCAAGCTATCATTCTAGTTTTTGATCCATTCCATAACACATCCTGTATCCCCGTTTAATGAAGCAAATGTGTTATTTACAGGAAGCGGTAAGACACTATCTTTTGGTATTCCCATGATCCACACCATCCTGGAATGGAAGAAAGGCACTGAAGAAAAGGATGATGTTGATGAGCAAAATAAAGCGATCACACAGGTGAAGAGTCTCTACATTCCAGATATGGATGAGTCCACGAAGGATAATGATGAGGCAAGTGTTTCCAGTGTAGAAATAAATGCTGAGTCTGCAACAGAACAGGAAGAAGGGTCTAATGTGGACACTGAGGAGGAAGAGGATGAAGGCATTGCAGAAGACGAGGATGACGCAGATAATGATGAAGATCAGATGGAAGAAGATGATAACAAATTTGGATGTGTTAAAGTCATTGAGAATATAGAATTCGAAGGGGAAAAAGAAACAAGTGGAAGTCAAGGTCGACCTCTTCTCGGACTGGTTCTCACCCCAACCAGGGAGCTGGCTGTTCAGGTCAAACACCATATTGATGCTGTGGCAAAATTTACTGGTAAGTCTGACGTCACCAAGCAGATCTTTATGATAGGTGCCGTTTGTTTCCCTCATTCTATGCTTCAAACCACTTTTTTTCTTTTCATTTACCGGTATTGCAGGTATAAAAACAGCTTTAATTGTGGGCGGAATGGCAGCACAGAAACAGACAAGGATGCTCAAGCGCCAGCCCGAGATCATTATCGCCACACCTGGACGCCTATGGGAGTTGATCAAGGAGAAGACCCCACATCTTCAGAACCTCAGACAGCTCCAGTAGGTCACAAACCTCACAAACATCTCTAGATCCACACACAGCCTATGAACTATGACGAAGGATGAAAGTATGACAAATTGCCTAACTAGCTGATCTGCAAACTCATTGCAGCATGTTTTCGAGCTTGTAGTTGATCTATTCTTTGTTTAAAAAAAACAATGCCCAAAATGGGGACACCAGGTTAAAATGGTTAATTAAAAACAGTAATATTGGTTTGAATCTCATTCTGTTCTACAGATGCCTTGTCATTGATGAAGCCGACCGCATGATAGAAAGGGGCCACTTCGCAGAGCTGGAGAATCTGCTGGAGATGCTGAACACCACTCACTTCAATCCCAAGAGACAGATGTTCGTGTTCTCTGCCACCCTGACCATGGCCCGCAGCCTTCCCACTCGCCTCTTGCAGAAGAAAAGGGAACTAGATAAGAGGAGCCAGCTGGAGATTCTTGTGGAGAAAGTGGGCATCAGCGCCAAGCCAAAAGTCATTGACCTGACCAGGAAGGAGGCCACGGTGGAAACTCTGATCGAGACGAAGATCCACTGCGATAAAGACGAGAAAGATTTCATCCTGTATTATTTCTTGCTCCAGTACCCAGGGCGTACCATGGTGTTTGCCAACAGCATTGACTGCATCAAAAGGCTTAACTCTCTGCTGGTTATCTTGGACCGTACCCCACTACCGCTTCATGCCAATATGCACCAGAAACAGCGCCTCAAGAACCTGGAGAGGTTTTCTGAGAGGGAGAGGTGAGTCCCCATAATAAAATAAATAAATGCATTTGCAGTCAGAAATAGTTTTGCCCTTGGAATCGGCCTAATTTGTAATCTGTCTAATTTATTCATTATGTACCCTTTATGACCTACAAGCTCAAACCGTAAAACGGCTATTTTTTTATGGGTTTCACCTATATATCACATGCCCAAAATACACCTTTTCACTGCTTTCATAGTTTTACTTTCCTGACATGGAAAACAGTTTTCATCTGAATTATTGTAAATGTTTCACCATTGTCCAACTCCTGATGACCATATTGACAATTTTATTCAATTGTATAATTACATTTGCAGTTGTGTCCTGCTAACCACTGATGTGGCTGCCAGAGGACTGGATATCCCCAATGTTCAGCATGTAATTCACTATCAGGTATATCTTTTCACACTGTATTTGACAGGAACAGCAAACAATAAACACATTTTACCAGATTGATCTAAAAGCTTATTTTCATCTGTAGTCCCTGGGTGGAAAGGAAATTGGTCTGTTTTCTGTTTTTTATAGTTAACTTAAAGATATTGAAGTACTCTATATTAGGTTATTTGTATAATAAAGCTGTAACATTTATTGTTTGCGGGTACAACATAAATCTTACAAGGCCCAAATCTATATACAAAAGATATGGAATCATACAACATAGGTATCAACAGTTATTATTATTTTAATTGGCACTTCTAATTACAAAGATGAACGGTATCTCACAGCGTGAGATTCATTGCAATCATTTTTATTCTAAAGAAAGATTTGTCTAAATAATCCAATGTATCAAACCTAAACCAGTATACTCAACATTCCAGATGTAAATGCAAACATATGTTGAATAGTCAATATGTTTGTATAGTTCTTATTATTACATACACTGGAATAAAGATAGTGTTCTAATTGCCACATTATTAGGTGGCAACTAATGTACAATTAAATTAGTGTTTTTAAGAACCTCTTTCTTTTCATTCCAGGTTCCCAGGACATCAGAGACATATGTGCACCGTAGTGGACGGACAGCACGAGCTGCCAAGGAAGGTCTCAGTTTACTCCTAATAGGCCCAGATGACATGATGAACTTCAAGAAGATTTACCGGGCTCTTGGGAAGGATGAGGATCTTCCTATGTTCCCCATAGAGGCCAAATGTATGACAGCCATCAAGGTGAGATTAATGAACCAATAAAACATGAATGCCAATATCTCACAGTATATACCACAACATTGAGTGTATTATTTTATTATATCATGGATTCATTGTTAATATTTATGATAGAACGGTGAACAATAAAAGTTATAAAAAAGTTCAAGCTTGCTTGCTGCAGGTACGCTGGGCAATTACTGCTACTGGAAGTGTTTAAGCGAAAGCGCAGGAAGTACCGCCCAGTTACGTTGATGCTGTGTGCAGTTCCGTTTACATTCCCTGGGCATGAAATTGTGTGATTTGTAGAAAAAGACTGGAGTAAGTGCCTGCAATGGAAGTCCGCCCTATAGACACTTTCTGCCATAGTTCTTTACCAGGCTTTCCTCCTTGTGAGTTCAGAAAAAGCTGGGAATGAGGTTAGGCTACAGGAAAAGGTAAGGTGCTGTTTTCTGAGCTATTGGCACCTGAGAGCAGAATCTCGGCCAATCACAATGTGAGGCAACATTAAAGGGACACTATCACGATAGTGATAGTTTCACACCTTTTGGAATTGTATTTGTACTGCTAATGTTACATTAGGTGCCACAAAACCGAGCAGGCTGTGTCTTGCTTCGCCACAGAAGTTGTTTTGAAAGTTAATCTGAAGGTAAAAACTACAACCATTACTTCCAGGTTTTATTGTCCTTCCTCACTATTATTATCTTCAGAAAATATGAATCGGATGAAATTAATATCATTCATAGACGGAATTAATAGATGTGCCAAGCTGGTGCTTGCCTGTGAAATGTATCATGGAAACTGTATACAAATATCATAGTGTTGTTATACACAATGATAACCACTAACACTTAACTGAATTGCACATCAACAGCTTGATAGTGACCCTATATCCATTCCTTTTCCGGTGAGATCTTTTTTTTTTTTATGTGTGTATATTTTAATGCGTAGGAGCGTGTAAACCTGGCCAGGAAGATAGAGAAGATTGAGTATCACAACAGCAAAGAGAAGCAGCACAACTCCTGGTTCAAACAAGCAGCGGAGGCCCTAGAAGTGGATCTGGATGATGACATCTTGCTTGGTAAGTCCAACTAACTATACAGTACCAGTAAGACTCATGTATGTATACACAAATTGCGTGATTTCTTTGTTAATTTAACCCCTTAAGCCTGATCCACCTTGATTTAGACTTAATTGCACAATGGTTTGGCAAACATAGCTTGCTTTGGGTCAAAAAAAATTTTTTTTTAAACTTTCAATTATGCTAGATTCATTGTGCATGCAAAACCTTTTTTGTTTTAATATAGATTTTTATGGCTTACAGGTCATGAAAATCTAAATGTTAGAATATTACTTCAAAAGAAGGATTTATAATTCAGAAATGTCAAACTTCTGAAAGGTTATGTTAATATTTATGCACTCAGTACTTGGTCTGGAATACTTTTGAACATGGCATGAAGGTGGTCAGCCTGTGATACTGCTGAGGTGTTATGGAAGCCCAGGTTTGCTTTGATAGAGGCCTTAAGCTCATCGATTAAGCTCATCTGTGTGGTTGAATCTGGTGTCTCTAATCTTCCTCTTGACAACACAACGCAGATTCTCTGTGGGGTTCGGTTCAGGCCAGTTGGCTAGTCAGTTAAGCCCAGTAATACCATGGTCAGTACACCAGTTACTATACTAATAGTGTTGGCTCTGTGGGCAGGTGCCAAGTGCTTCTGGCTAAAGAAAATCATCTCCATAAAGCTTGTCAACCTATGAAAGAACAAAGTGTTCTAAAATCCCCGGGTAGATGGCTGTGTTGACAGTGAACTTGATAAAACAGTGTGGTGCAAAACCAGGATTGCATTGTACACACAACAGAAATTCAGAATCACAGCACAACTTCTAACCTGGCTGCAGTGCTGACTCTAAGATTTGCCCTCCCACACGTTCACCCTCCCACACCGAGCGTGCATTTCATGGACGTGTCGAGCAGACACTATTTGACACTATTCATATTTTTTTCCCGACAGCAGACGCCATATACGTGCGTTACAGGTAGAACACAGCACTGCCTGGCTGTTATCTGTTTTGGATTCTGCATGTTCAAGTATATCAATTAATTTGTTTGTCTATTTATTATTAAATAGACCCTGCGGTACATAAATTCCTGTCTGGTGATAATGACACTAGCAAGTTGATTGAGTTAGATACTGTTTCTCTAACGTTTCCCTGTATTTTATTCTGTTGAAATAATGTCAAACTCTCTTCTAGTCAACAAGGCCTGCAGTATAGCCTACTGCAGACCTTGTTGACTAGAAGAGATTTTGAAGCTCTTGCTCCTAAATTGATCGATTATTTATATGGGGAAATCCAAGGCAATGGTTGAGAAGCACAGCTTGCAAGACCTTGCTCAGAGTGGAGTGGGTGGGGCTTGGCGAAGGGTGAATTGAATGTCATACTGTATATCTCTTGTCTGTTTTCAGGTGGTGGAGAGGAAGAGGAGCATGACAGAGAACAGCAGAAAAAGGGGATGAAGAAGCACATGAAGCATTTGCTCTCCCAGCCGGTTTTCAAGCATGAGATAAAGACCAAGTACCCAACGCAGATGGGAAAGCTAAACCTACCCCACATGCGTGTGGAAACTGCTATAACCAGTGTGTCAAACCAGAAAAAGAAACATAAGAAAAAACAACAGCCACAGCAATGACATGTTGTTTTTTTTACATGTTGTTAATGTGTAATAAATACAGATTGAATTTATGTAATTGTTTTAAAAAAAAATCACATAAGATATTTCACTAAAATAAAGACAGTTAAAAAAAAAAGAGATTTCAAAATATCAAAAGCATCTCTGAAAAATGTTTTTCTTACATACATTACTTAACATAATGGAATGGGTCAGCTCTTGGGTAAAGAATGTCATAATGGGATGTTTGGTAAAGGAGATGCAGAGAGGGTTGAGCTCCCTCTGGGATGATGTGGTGGACCAGTTCCTGTGCATCACCCTCCATTGAAACAATGTGAATGCCGATACCCAAGGCCTGTGACAGAGCCAGGATGTCCACGTGGTCACACTCCATTGCCATGGCCTCCACGTCCTAAAAGAAGACCATAGATCATGTAGCGCAAAACATTTTTTGACTTATCTGGATAGTGTAATGCTAGTGAGCCCCACAATTCTGTCTCTAGAGGGCAGCAACAGTGTACTAACTTGTTTACAGTAGTCCATGAGGTTGGGTGCCTCCACAAAGTTGGAGAAGAAGTCTGCATGGTTTTGCAGGTGGGCAGAAGTGAGCAGTCTGAGGTACTGAACCATACTGTCCGAGGTTGTCGGTTCATTGAAGAGCTTGAGCAGGGTGGCCTGTTGTTCATCAGCTTGGCATTGCTCCACAACCTCTATGAGCTTTAACAATAACACAGTAACAATCATTTGTCATTCCTGTTCTTAATTTAATTGTACTACTTCATGACATAACCTGTGAAGATTGGTTGGTTTAATTTTGACATGTAAATTAACAGCACAATATTCCAGATTAAGAATGTAATTTGTTGCATTATTTTCTCAAGGCACCAGAATATTGGGTCATTTAATATAATAGTGTTTTGGGATGACTAGTATTAGTTGTCCTTGTCAGTCATAACAGAACACTAATCTACATTCCTTGAACTCAACAGCTTACATTACTCACCCAACAATGCATTGGCTTAATTACTAAACCAGTGTTAGTTTAACTAGCCTTAAATCTATCAGATACTCAATCTGCCCCCTGAACCTTGTTTCTATCACCTCGCCATATTGCTTCATTAATGGTGCCTCTACAGTATGTGTCCCACTGCACCCTGCTTTTAACTGGGCATTTTTTTCTCCCTTTGTGGCCTACAGTGTATGTTGAAGGCCCGACCCAGAATTATGGTACTGTAGCAAACGTATGATTAGTGGTTATAGCTTCCAAAAGGGCCTACTGTCTGTATCATAGTCTGACTGGGGCCCAATGAAAGGATTACGCTATTGTGCCAGTGCCCCTTAAAACATACTGACCCCTTTCAACCTCATGAATCACTTCACTGCTTTATGACAGCCAAGCCCATTATGTCCTCTGTTTGTGACATGTCTTATGGCTTTGTTCATAGATTTTCTAATACAAATCTCCAGTCCTCTGCTATTAAGAACTTTCTGAGTCATCATGACTAAGAATGTGGTCCTCTTTGACCTGCAGCAGGGTTACATTTAATCAATTTTATAGACTACTTGTTTGAAGAATAAAAGGTGATTCACTGTGGTCAGATGATCTTTGAAGGTGCCCTCATCGAATCCGGCAGAAGACACATCTATCCCACTCTTCATTAGTCTCTCCTTGAACCTGAAATGGAATCCATCAAGTCAAGATCATTTGAATGGGCTGTCAAGGCTCATATGATAAATTAGGTTGGTAGAGTGAATAATAATATAATAATCTTAAAACTAACCAGTCCAAAGCTCTGACATTGTGCAGAATGGATTCCAGGTGAGCAAAGCAGAAAGCTCTGTAGAAGCAATTTCCATCTCCACGGATTTTTCTCACAGATAAGAACTGGCTGCGTAAATCCTGCAAAGACATCAGGTTTATAGATTGTGAATACATCCGAGCCGTTCATGTAAAGAGAGGTTATTATTGCCAACCAGTATTATTTCCTTAATACACTACATTGTATTTGGCATCGGTTTGCTCAACGGACAGCGACAGGTCCTCTCTGCATGACACAAGAAGACTAGATGGCTCCATCTCTGCAGAGAAACAAAACACTTGACAGTCCATCACACACATCAGAGACACGTAATATGCGGTGTCGCTCGCTGAAAATAACCACAAAGACAATGCTTGCTGGCTTTAAATCGGCTATTGTCGGTGAGCGACGTCGTCGTAACTATCGATCAATAAACCCACCACATACCACAGGAGCGTCGAAATGTCGTTTAGTTGGGTTATTCTGTACCGGATTGCGGAGGGCATTGTTTAGGAAAATAACCAGAGAAATCGGATAAGCGACAGCAGGCTTATGTGGTTATTATAGCGTGCTACTGTACGTCAAAGTTGGAGTGAGAAGTTGATCATGTCGATTCTTGTCGAAGCATTTTGTTTGTTTTCCCATTTTGGACATCCGGTTATTTAACACTACCACGTGCTTTTGTTAAAGGGACAGTACAGTTTTGGTCCACCATCGACGCAACTCCTTGCAACATGCAACTCTTTGCAAGTTTGTAACTACTTAGTTACAACCATGCATTATCCCAAATGGCAGTTGCAACAGTAGGCCTACGTGTGGACTGGCGCACTGGCCTTAACGGTTTTGTTGCAAGGAGTTTCATTGTGGACAGTGGACACCAATGATTTGCCATGTAACTCCTTGCAACAGAACTACTTGCAACAACCATTCTCAAATGGCATTTGCAACGAGTTGCATTGATGTGGCTTGGCCTTAAAAAGGTTCTGTTGCAAGGAGTTGCATTGGTATGGACTGGCCTTTAGGTCACACGTTTCCTGGCTCATAATTGTCTTATTGAGTAGTCACTAGTCCAATGAATGATTTAATATGAATCATGGTTTTATTTCAAATCCCTTTCCGGTCTGTTGATTATGGTTTTTCATTCACACTTGTATTGATGACTAGAAAGTGTAGGCTAATACACATGGTGAAATATTGCACTGAAATGTTCATGTTTTGTGTTAACACATTTGACATGATTGAAAATGTACAAATATCAAACAAGGGGTGAAATGTTGCAGAACAATTTTTTAAACTTGTTTTAATCCCTTCAAAAGTAGGCATGTTATCAATCAATCAAACTTATGGTCCATCGACAAAGAAAAAAAAACATTAGACCTACTACATGACGAACAAAGGCAGCCACAGACAGTCCACATAAAATCATAAATTCATATACAGGCTTACATGCCAATGTTAAATAAAAACATATGTAAACGTATTATCTTTGACCCATGTTACATTGAAAACAATACAACAGCACATTATTTGATGTTTTACATCATTTTTATAAACATTTCAATTTTGATTCTTGCAACTTAAAAAAAACAGCTAAGACATTAGCGTATTTACTGTACCAATAATGCTGCCATTTATTTTTAGAACATTTCAAAAGACGTGACTGTTTTGTACAGAATCATGATAACAATTACCTGCTGAACTTGGCATTACCTGTTTCAAATCATTAATTATTTAACTGTCTCCGTCTGGCCGAAGCCTTGAATAGCAAGAATGGACATACTTGTAGCAAATACATGTATGTATTTTCAAATTAAATGAAGTTGATCTGCACACAAAACATTAAATATCCTGCGTTCATAATGTGTAATGATGTGTAATAACTATTTTCTATTTTATTTGCATTATCCATAAAAAGAAATCTGAGTTGAGTAAAGTATCTGTCAACTTGACATTCCACTCTTCCCACTGGCTTTACTTGAACTTTTAAGTTGTGTTTTACTGTTGATGATCTTCAATGATGCCGACTCTCTTTTTTCTGTTAAATCAGTGACAAATGTCACTGCAGACCCAGACGCCATCAGTCTTGCTGCTTTCTTCTCTCTGTCTGACATTTCCAGAATGTACTCCTGGAATTGCAGATGAGAATAGCCAAGGGTTGAGAATAGCAGTTTGAGTTTTGTAAAGCCCAAAATAATCCCAAGAGACACTACAGTACCTTTATCATGTCCAACATTGTCAACAGGTCCATGTCTTCAAGAGGTTCGTAGGTTTCTAAGTAGCACTGCTCTCCAAGGTTCTTCAAAGCAATAAGCAACCTTGCAAATTCTTCAACCTGAAACAGCATAACAGTATTTGTGAGAGCATGTCCAGTGGTGTAAAGTAACTATAGTACATTTACTCAAGTACTGTACTTAAGTACACTTTTGAAGTATTTGTACTTTACTTGAGTGTTTCCAATTTCCAATACTTTTACTTCTACTTCACTTCATCTCTGATCCAAATATTGTACTTTTACTCCACTACGTTTATTTGAAAACTTTAGTTACTTTGCAGATATAAATTATAATGTTATAAATCTATAGATCTACAAGCTCAATATTTGAGTACTTCTTCCACCATTGAGCATGTCCATGCAAAGGTCGCATATACACATTCATTAAGACCATTTTCAAGTTACATTTTAATACACACCTGGTCTCTGGATTGACCCTCATCCATCAGCACATTCATTTCTCTCTGTTTGTTCTTCTCTCTGAGGATGTCCCACTGAATCTGGAGCTCAGACAGTTCCTTGTTGGTCATCTGCCACAAAGACTTTGTGATCACCAAAAGATCAAATTCACACTGTCCATGGTAGACATGTTTTGTAATATATGGCAGTGGTATGTATGGATGTTTTATAAATTCTATTCCAATTACAAATTACAATTTAGGTATTTAGCAGAAGCCCTTGATCCAGAGTGATTTACTATAAGCAAGGACAGCACATGGTAATAAGGTAATACATCAAATGCATGAAATAGTAATCTAAAAAGGTAGACAGACCAAGGACCAATAATAAAATCAATAATCAATAATATGTACATCGAATCTATACTATGCCAGACCAACAATGACCTGGCATCAGTCTATATAACATGCTATCTAAATTACATTTTAGCCTTTGCATAAGCCATGGTTATCGAGGCTAGGGAAAGACTAAAGTGCTATGGTAAATGCTACGGGCTAAGGTGGAGTCTGAAGAGGTGAGTAGGGCTGTCACGATATGACATTTTACATGACGATTAATTGTCACTCAAATAATTGCCGATTAACGATTTAATTGTGTTTTTGTCGTTGATAATTAAATTTCTGTTTGGCTTTTAGGCTTTGAAGTTACATATGGTAGATATGACACATAACCTAAATATACAGAGAAATTACTGACATATTTGACAACTTTAATACTTAAAAAATAACATTGATAGTGGAAATAGCCGATCTACAAGCTAAGAATGCGACGCGTTGTGAGCTTGTAGATCGGCTATTTCCACTATTTTTGACTCTTTTTTCTAAATATATGAACGTTTTTCAACATGGAAACGATTATGACGATTATGAAAAATAATCGCGATTATGTCAAATAATCACGATTAGACGATTATGTAATAATTGTGACAGCCCTAGAGGTGAGTCTTCAACTTATGCCCTACTAGCTTGTTGGTGTTGTGTTCCTGCTTCAGGATTTCCATTTGACGCTGACCCTGTTCCAACTCCACCACCAGCCGCCCCACACGCTGCACCAGGTCCTGGTGGGTGATGGACAGAGTCTCGTGGCGCCGAATGATGGGCATAACCAAAGAATCAGACCCATACTCAAGGTAATCTGTGAGTGAATGACATCATACAACACAGCACTGTTTACTGCCAGAGTATAATTAAGTGATTACGTTAAGCAAGCCAAACAAGCTGGGTAGGCTGACACTGAATTCCACTCGTGGAGTAAACAAGAACTTGACCGTGAACTTACTCTCAGGGAGAAAATCTAGTATTTTCATCAGATAGTCCTCATAGATTTTGTATTTTGCCACTTTCTCCTTCAAATCGTGTTTTCTGTAGGTAAGATGGGGTCAAGCTGAGGTGAAAAATGAACAAATGAGTAATATCCAAATAATAAAGATGGCTTGAAGCTCTAGCCTAGAAAACTAGACTCCTCCTGCCTATTGCAGCTCTGCTCTGATGCACCATAATTTAGTCAATGACAGTGACAGTGTTTGATTACAAATGGAATCTTCGACAGGTGATGATGATCCCACTGAATAAAATGTCATTGTCAGAGCATCAGACATGACTTTTCGAGCAGTCTTTAATATTTAAATACCAGTAGAAAAAGATACCATACTCCAGCACCAGGATTTAAAAAAAATCTTCATAGGGTGGCAATGATCAAATCTCTTACCTGACCTGAAGTTTCTCCAGCTGTTCTGTCAGGTGTTCTATTTCTCTCTGCTTCTGAATATTCTGCTTCTTGGCAACCTGATACTTCTTCACAGCTCGATGGCG
This sequence comes from Nannobrachium achirus, assembly GCF_963921795.1. NCBI lineage: Eukaryota > Metazoa > Chordata > Actinopteri > Myctophiformes > Myctophidae > Nannobrachium > Nannobrachium achirus. Next base: position 22,774,342 of record NC_137827.1, read on the forward strand.
CTTCACTTCATTATCTTCCACAAACCTCTCAAATTTCTTAGCTTTATCCTTGGTCTAGAATGAAGACACAAACCCAGAGGGTGTCTGGTTTACTTCACTTTTCACACGTTAACCCAACAGCCATCACTCTAACTAACTGAAATATACAGTACATCTAAAGTATTTGGGTAATGTGTTACACAGCACTGTCCTGAGTGTTCAGAATCAGAATTAGTTTTATTGTTACTTCCATAATACACACTAGGCATACAAGGGAGCAAAATAACATTCTCAACTAATGTGCTTGTCACGTTTAAAAACAGACACATTAAAAAGAGCAGACAAAAGAGTGCTTTTGGGGGGCAGGATTCAGGGTTCTGATTGCTTGGGGAAAGAAACCGTTGGACAGCCTACTGGTGCTTTCCCAGGTGTTCTTGAACCTCCTACCAGATGGCAGGAGTTTTAAGAGATGGTGGGAAGGGTGGGAGGAGCCAGTCATGATGTTTATGGCCTTTCTGACACATCAGTCTGTGTATGTCGTATGGGGGGGAAGGGGACACCTGTTATCTTCTCTGCTGCTCTCACTATCCTCTGGAAGGACTTGCGGTCAGTGGCTGTATTGTTCCCATTCCAGACAACATTTAACACAACATGGTTATGCTGCGGTTCTGCAGAAGGCTAGCAGACTAACCTCCTGATGTTGTTGTTCCATTTCAGCTCTCCTCCGAGCCAGGGCCTGCATGTGATCTTTAAACTCTTGTCGTTTACGTGCTAGTTGCCCATCCACCTCATCCAACTCACTCTGCTTCTTCACCACCAGAGTCTTTTGCAAGGTGTTTACACCTGTCTCCAAGATTTGACTGGCAGTCTATGGATAAAATGACTTTATCAGCAGTGTAAAACAGTGGTTCTCAATGTGGGGTCTGAACCCCCAAGCAAGGGTTCCAGGGGGTCCCCAGGAAAATATAGCACCAAAATCAGTACCCTGTATAGCCTACATTTGAGAATAGATCTATGAGCTCACAACACATTGCGTTATAAGTGAAATGGAAGAGAAATGAGAAAATATATGTATTTTTTGAATAACTTTAGCAGCACAAAATGTGTATTTTGCTTGGCAAAAAAATATTTTCAAATGGGGCTCTCTGGTGCATCATCACAAGCAACAAAATATCTGTTAAAAGACATCTGGACTTTTTACAAGCTTGTAATGTCTTACCTCTGTTATAACAGGTATGTGGTTGACATTGTCTTCTTGTCTGTACATGGCAGAAAATTATGTATTATCAAATTATATATAATTTTAAAGAAATTGTGTATTGGATTGATTAAAACAATTGTTGGAATTCTTGTTAACATTTATCATCAGAAAAATATCTGAATTTGCTACAGCCAGCCTAGATGCAATGTGTAGGCTGCGGATAATAAGCAAAGGCCTACCTGGTCTCTTCCAACTGCGTTACAAAAATGTTTCTCATTCTATTTTCCACTATCAGTTTTAGACGAGGGTCATTTTTGTCTAAGAAATGAAGAGAGGAATTCGCCATGTTTCTCTTTTTTCCCAGCTTTTCAACTTCTTTTCAAAGTTTCTTGTGGCGTAAAAGTTGTGCAAAATTCCTGAAAAGTGCGATTCTTTTTAACTTGGTGGTTTGTTTATACAGAAATCATAAGCGTGTCTTTTCCGGTGTGTTTTTCTAGATTGTGTTCGGTTTCCGAGGAACCAAAGGCAAGACTGTGGGGAATGCGCCGGGATCGTTTCTCCGTTGCCATAACAACTGCCAGGGGGCGTTCCCTTTCATTGACGGAGAGAGAGGGAGAGAGAGAGAGAGAGAGAGAGAGAGAGAGAGAGAGAGAGAGGCATAGTGATGACCTGAGATCTCATATGCTTGAGAAATCTATGTTTACGCTTCTCTAAATCCCTAAACACAATTACTATGGCCACATATTCCCTACACAACTGCATTTTAACAACCTATTCAATTGTTTGACATTGAAATGGCTGTAGGCCTACAAATCAACAACAACATGCTACCTGCAGTGGTGTAAACACCAATTTTCAGTAGGCTACTTTTACTTCTACTCCACTACATCGAGGCAAATTGTGGGCTACTTTTACTCCAATAGGTCTACATTTGTTTGAAAACTTTAGTTACTAGTTAGGTCTAGGCCTATAGCCTATTTGTAGATTTTGATTATTATTGCAAATTAACCCAGGGGTTCTCAAACTTTTTTAGGCCGTGACCCCCAAAATAAAATGAACTCGGGACCCCCACCCTGACAAGCACTTGGAATTGTGTATTACATTTAATGTGACTCGGTTCCACAGATAAATATTGTGAAAATAGCAGTTCTACATGCTCACAATGCCTTTCACTGTGAGACGTTGTGAGCATGTAGATCTGCTTTTTTTATTGCGACCGTAGGTCGCATTTACTATCAAAACCTGCACAAACTGTGAGTCCGTCAGTCCGTCAGTCTGTCTGTCACACCTCACACGTCACACTTTTTCCCTGCTTATATCTCCGCAACCGTTGCCCCGATCCATGCCAAATTTTGCACACGCGTTCCTTGGCTGCCAAACTACAACCTCCAAGGACCCCCGGAGCTCCAGGGACCCCCAGGTCCCTGGGGGACCCCCAGATGTAAAAAATGACCAAATGCGCAAACTTGACCAAATGACCACCCCAACGGGGCTGCTCACGGGGAATTCCCAGGGACCACCGACTCCTGGTGCTCCAGAACGGATGCAAAAGTGGTGGTGCCCCCAGTGGAGGACCCCCTACACTGCAGCTCACATAAAATGCCGTAACTCCGGCTAGGAGCAACCGGGACAGCCGGGGCCGGTACCTATTCGTCCGCCTTGCCGGCGCGGAGACCCCACCCCTCATTTCTCACATGGCCCTCTTCTAGCGCCACCATGAGGCCGATTCTTGCAAAACACATTTTTGGACACTGCTCCTACAATTTTCGCCCTAAAATCACGCAAATCGGTACACAGTATGTCTACACTCATCCCATCAACATGAATCTGTCCCATATAGCGCCACCTCCAGGCCGATTTTTAAAAACACATTTTTGGACACTGCTCCTACAGATTTTGCCCTAAAATCACGAAAATCACTACACAGTATGTCTACACTCATGTCATCAACATGGATCAGGAAGATTTTGGCAAAACACATTTTTGCCCTATTTGTGGAGATAAGTGACCTACGGTCGCTTATCTCCCGATTAGGGAGCCTTATTATGGGAGAAATATGTGAAAAAGGTGTTCACTTCCGGCAGAAAGCGTGAAAATTTGCACCTAGGGGTATTTTTGTGCGCTGAATTCAAAAATTGACGGTCCCAAGCACTTTTCTCAAATTCACTTTTCTCTAATTCACTTACCATAGGGTTAGGGTTAGGAAAAAAAGACCCCCCAAAAATCTTCTTTAAGCTGCATGTGAGGGGTCTATCTAGGGGGTTTTCATGATTCTGAATCCTTTCCAAGCATTTGTTTTGCACAAAAACATTCCTTGGGCAAGAAATGGACCCCACAAAACTATGGTTTAGTGATGAGTCATCACTTTTCACAGTTATGTAGGGTCCATTTCTTGCCCAAGGAATGTTTTTCGTGCAAAACAAATGCTTGCAATGGATTCAGAATCATGAAAACCCCCTAGATAGACCCCTCACATGCTATTTAAAGAAGATATTTTGGGGGTCTTTTTTCCCTAGTATGGTAAGTGAATTAGAGCCACCAGATCCCATGGGAAAAGTGCTTGGGACCATCAATTTTTGAATTCGGCGCACAAAAATACCCCTGGGTGCAAATTTTCACGCTTTCTGCCGGAAGTGAACACATTTGCCTATTTTTGTTACATATTTCTTCCACTATTACTGGTATATATAAATGTGCAGATACCCTGTATACACTTATGTAGGTTTGTTTACCGTTGAGTGAGATATTTTTTTTACTTTAAGATAATCATCTGGGGACGCCACAAAATAATTTGGGGACCCCACTTAGGGTTCCTGACCCCAAGTTTGAGAACCACTGCATTATCCACTTCAATCAGCCCTATACAATGCATGAATTGTGAGCTTGTAGATCTGCTATTTTCAAATGTTTCTATACATTTTGAAAACTTGTGAAATGGGACATTCTGCATAATGTGTAGGCTACCTTCTACTTTTGGTACTTTAAGTAGGACTACATTTTGAAACCAATACTTTTATAGGCCTACTTTTACACAAGTAGGCTACATTTTGAATTCCGGACTTTTACTGTATACTTGAGTAGCCTAGGCCTACTTTTCCACCACTGTCAACAACAACATAGGCTACGGCTACTCGGCTAGTCTACCTGAACTTCCCTGAGGATATGGGGAGTGAGTCATGCATATTTCTGTGTGTGGTGTATATGCTTTGTCAATAACCAATGTTGTGTCTGACTACCTAATTGTCTACCATTATGCAGTGAAGCTCCGCAATTTGCATTATGGGCTTGTCCATCCAGTTGTAGAGATAATATGCTGAGAGACTTGTTCTTAAGTTGTCAGACAAAAAGCAGGATCCACAGCCAAGTCCGGGAACACTTCCAAAGAAGCGATAGTGGAGATAAAGCATCTGCTGTAAATTGGTAAGGTGACATGGCTAGCGCTGATTGATGTTAATGATATTTTGTTGCCTATTACTGAGTGAGATATAGGCCCTAGACAGAATTAACATGCAGGGCAGGACAACAGGCTCCATTTGAAAATGAAGATGAGATACACTGCAGCATTCACGCACTAGTCTGGAATAGAACAAAGTCACAGATAGTGTGTGTGTGTGTGTGTGTGTGTGTGTGTGTGTGTGTGTGTGTGTGTGTGTGTGTGTGTGTGTGTGTGTGTGTGTGTGTGTGTGTGTGTGTGTGTGTGTGTGTGTGTGTGTGTTTGTTTGAGAGAGAGAGAGAGAGTATAAGCATTAGTAAATATAAGTGAGTGCATGATGTATGTAATACATAGTAATTAGATAACCACTTTCTATACATTATGTGTATTTGCGACCGTCAGGGAGCAGTTTACTATGAAAACCTCCACCGTCCGTCCGTCCGTCTGTCCGTCCGTCCGTCCGTCCGTCACACCTTTGTGACCATCAACAAACGTCACACCTTTGTTGATGTTTAAATCGAAGAGTCTTGGTCAAATACTTCTGTTGGTTTCTGCACTGATCATTTATACAATTCAGCTGTGTTTGCTCGTGTCATCATGATGAGGTCATAAATCAGCCATGCCCAAATATAGATTTTACGGGTTTACATGCTTACTCAGTTATTCGTTATGTGAAAGTCCTATGACGTCTATGATATCTGACATCATCATACATACATTCCCTTTTATGCCCATAAATGGAGATCCCCTCTGTAGAACCAGCCACTGACATCACTGTAATGTCAGGGGAACCAAATCCCTTTTATGCCCATATGGAGATCCCTGTGATGCCAGGGGAACCAAATCCCTTTTATGCCCATATATGGAGATATGGAGATCCCCGTGTTGCCAGGGTAACCAAATCCATTTTATGCCCATATATGGAGATCCCTGTGATGCCAGGGGAACCAAATCCCTTTTACGCCCATATATGGAGATCCCTTATGTCATCAATATTAAGCCCATATCTGTGAATATCTTTGGGTACCAGATGTCTCCATATATGGTTAAATGGTCCGATATACATCACTGGCCAGAAGACCAAGAAATGGTGCAACCTCGCCCTTTGCTTTTCTCCCTATAGGCATCTTACTGGTAGGTAGTTTAATGAGGAATGCAGTATGGTGGTAGGTAGGTAGTTATGGCCTTTCATGTAAGATTTTCACTTACTAGGATAACTATATTTGCTATTCCCAGATGATGCCCTTTTAGGGTACCCCTCATGCCCATATATGGAGATCCCCAGGCTTTACTAATTAACATAAGTTTTATGCCCATATATGGAGATCAGTGTCCCAATGTCATCAGATATATGGGCATAAATGGACACAGGCAAACTAGGCTGTATGGATATCCAGATGTGTGATGTAAGTGTTTTATTCCAAATGTGGCACCCCACAGACATATTTCCAGAAACAAAATCCCTTTCATGCCCATATATGGAGATTTCTGATGTCATCAATCCCAGGCCCTGTAAAAAACATGGTTGCTATGGTATGAGCAACTTATGTCTCCATATATGGAGATTCAACTTCAATGAGTAACCATGGCAAACTGTCAACTGCCCGTATGTCTTGATAATTGGTAAAACAAACTTTTGGCCTATTTGTGGAGATAAGCGACCAACGGTCGCTTATCTCCCGATTAGGGAGTCTTACTGGTATATAGGCTATATGGGTATATGTGAAGTGGTACCGTGTAGCTTCTTCCTATTCCTTTTTGAACATGTACCATTTAATTTGTGAAATTAAAAATAACTAGAAATGCAGTTCCTGCAGAAACTGTGTGGGCTCACTGAAAACACGCACAAAGTATATTATGTAGGTTACAGTAGAAAATGGTACACATGCAAATTCTGCTGCAACATGCACATAGTTGCAGAAGTGACCCTAGCTAGCAGTGATATATAGTAAGACAGAATTCATTTCCCAGAGGAATCCACTGGGAAACAGTTTTTTCAAAAAATTCAGAAAGTATAAAAAAAAGACTCATTATAATTAATGTAAACCTGATATACTGTCGACCTCTAATGCATCTTACGTATATAAACATTTCCAGCACAAAGATTGTGGAAGTAGTATATTATATACAGTAGAAAATATGCACAGATCCCTCCTCAGAGGCTCAGACAGACTTTCAATTCAGCTCAAGCCCAAGCATTAATATACTGTAAATGGTAATGGTAATTCATTTCCCATAAGAATTCACTGGGAAACAGTTTTTTTCAAAAATCTCAAGTATAAAAATTTGAAGAAGAAAAAAAGCGAGCCCACGCATAATGAAAAAAATCCTGGATACGGTTGTTTTGTCTCTCTTTTAGTGAATATATTAAAATGTATTGAGTTATGTGTTTTATCTTTGTTCAAAACATCTAAATTGAGAATGTTACCCTTAATTCGCTGCACAGTAAAATCCTGTACTGTACAAATGGAACCAAATGGAATAATAGGCAAAGGATTTTATGGTGTGGTAATTTCACCGAATGAGTCATGGGTCAATAAATGCCCCCAAGAAAGACACTTATCTAAGCTCGGTGTCATCGTAATATTATCCTGCCATCCATAACTCACAAAACACTGAACAGCCTCAGTGCCTCACGTCATGTGTGTGTAGCCTTTGGAGCAGCAGAATCAAGTGGAACTAAACAAAGTTGAACATACCCTTAAAAGGCAGCCATGCACGGCTGGAGTTGGTTCTCTCTCTCTCTCTCTCTGGGAGTGTATAGCTCAGCAGCCCCTACTGTAGTTTACTACACATGTGGAAATTACATGGCTGTATGTGTAGTATACCTTGTACTTACTACTTACTTAGGCTACTTACTTACTTAAAATGTACCCCAGGGACATCTGATAGGCTACATCTTTATGTTATTTATGATTAAATAACATTTTTAATCTTAAGACCATGATTGCCATATCTTTGTGTTTTGGTCCCTGTTTTTTCCTACAGGTAAGGATCATAACATGAGGACATCAGGCGCTATCCTTTGATACCACACAATAACTGCTTCTGTGATGATCTCAGCTCCACAATCCAGGATGATATACCAGAGAAGGAACATTGGTAAAAGAGACAGGTTCGCCACCTATTCTCATGATCTCCTCACTTCAACAATAAACCCTTTCAGGTGAGCCGAGGTCAAATAATGTAAGCCATTTTATGCATAAACTAAATAAAGTGGTGTTATGTAGCCTAATGTGATTAACATCTAGGTCCATCAGTTTGAAAAGTTTGAATTAAATCAGAGTGAACCTGAAGAAATCTTTGCAGACTGTAACTGTAGGCCTACTGTAGGCTTATGCGTTTATAGCCTTTTCTTGTTACAGATGCTCAAAATGAAGTTCATTACGATGCTTAAAGGGATATTTCACTTTAAAAAAAAACATTAAAAAAACATTTTATCATCTAATCAGGCTTTTAGGAGGAGGACTGATAACATTTACATCAAATATCTAAATACTGAATATCCAAATATTTATCATATTGAATCAGGCAAATTAAAAACTGTTCGGGGTGTTCATAAAAGCCTATGATTAGATGATAAAATGACAAAAAGTTTTTTTGAAAGTGAAATATATTGATAACTTGCAATGCTTTTTATACTTGTGTATGTAAGTAGCCTAGGCCTACTACACATTGCAGTCTATATCAGCAGTGAATAGGCTATATAATATTGTACTCACTCACTTCCATCTCTTAAGCTTATCAGCTTGTATGATTTCAAAGAAATTTCACATTTAGGCTATATCATGTTGATAAATCAGGCATGTTCCTCTATGAATTGAGTAGGCCTACAAAAGGACCCCAATGTAAACAAGCCAAATGTTGTGCTTTCTTGGGTTTAATCCTACTAGCCCTTACCCGTTCAAAGATATGAGCTCCAAAATGATGTGCAGTGTGTGGGTTATGGGATGTGCACTGTGCACACAGTATATGAGGGATGGAAAGTAACTTTAACTGGTGCTTGCATGATGTAGGAGCATCAATGTAAGAAACCCCCCCCCCCCCAGCCCGCCCGCCCGCCCACCCGCCTGCACACACCCCCGCCTGCCTGCACACACACACACACACACACACACACACACACACACACACACACACACACACAGAGCTGGTTAAACATTTTGCCTCAAGCTAGATGCAGAATAGATGTGCCTCATGCTAGATGCAGAATAGATATAGATACAGCATAAAAATGCTAATATACAGCATACGATTTGTGAAAGTGACAAACGGGCTTCACAGTTATGTCAGGTGTGTTCATATGCTAATGGTGATGCGATTTCAGATCAATTGCTCCAGCCACTGAGGAGAAACGCTGTGACAGACAGACAGACAGACAGACAGACAGACAGACAGACATTCGCAAAATTATAGTATAGATATAGCCTACTGTCCTGTGCTTTTCCTATGCGGACTGCTAATAAAGGAGGCCTACATGTATTGCTTCACATTACCTCTTCTGTAGGCCTATATCAGTATCATCTGAGATTTGTTGAAACGGTGTGGACTGTCAGCAGTGTTTTATGCATTTCGTGTCGTCTAAAGCCTAATTTTTAAAGAGCGGTGTCAGATAAACAGCAGGGAACTGGCCTACACGTTATCTCCCATCTGTCACCCTTATCTCTCAATGTTGGAGTGTCGTGACATATATGGATAGACCACCACCTCCCGCGTGACAATGTAGTCTTAAAATAATCCAAGAGCACAGCTGAGCCCCCCCGCTGCTGTGAATATGTCCCCTCCACCTCCGATCGTCATTGCTTCGCCGTCACATTGAATCGAACACTAGAGCTATAATGACCAAATTCAGGTATTCAGAGTACTTGTCACAATTTCGTAATGTCGGGAATAATAAGAGCAATTTCGGGTCGGCGAAACTGTCCGGCGATAGGACGCGATGCGCGGACAGGCGGCGGCGGAGCGACACCACGTCAGAGTGCGAGTGAGTCTTTTTGTTGCATTTTGACAGACACAGCGGTAAGGTGGCAATTTGACAATGTCGAGAAGATCTCTGATGTTCTTGCTTTCCACAGTAATTCAAAATATGCACTGCAGGCAGAAAAGGTCGATAGTCTTTATGGGACACATAGCCTACTGTAGCTAGCCTGTACTGAGATCAACCATTGTAGACATCCAAGCAGAAAATACCTTCCTACCCTGTAGCTAATAATAATTTATAAATTAGCTACTGTATGTGCATAATATTCAATATTGACAATCACTGACAAGACAAACATTCAACATATGAATCAATAAACTGATTGGAATGTACTGTTTTTTGAAAGGGATGCTGCTGATCCAGTCATCTTGGCTATCAGGAGAGGAGATGTGAAGGCTGTGAATGATCTTGCAGCCTCTACTCCACACAACCTGATGAAGGAGAACAGTGATGGGTGGATACCTCTGCATGAGGCAGCCTATTGTGGAGAGACAGAGTGCATGAAGACACTACTGCAGGGTAAATAGGCTACTGAAAGCATCATTGAGAGTCTGTCAGTTGGAAAGCAATTCCTTTCAAACTGATGGACCTTCAGCACTCATGTGACAATAGAACAACATACGGTTTATTCTTTTCAATCAGGTGATGGTTGTACTGTTTACGTAATGAACAAATACTGCGTGTATAATGTAAACAAGTCTTTTTTGTGGAATCTTTCCTGTTGTAGCCCATCCAGTCTCAGTAGATAAGCGCACCCTGCAGGAGCAGACAGCCTTGCTTCTGGCTGTGTCCGGCAGACACCTGTCCTGTGTGCGGTGCCTTCTGGAGGCAGGTGCAGACCCCGATATCAGCAACAAGAACAAAGAAACTCCATTGTACAAAGGTAAACCCATATGAATCAATTTGCATCAATGCAACATTCAAAAGGAACCGGCGCCTTTACTTCTGCCTATCCACAAGTTTCATGTGTCCCATGATTCCTTGCGTAACAGTTGTGCATCACTTCCTGTTCCTCTTAGCTGTTTCATTCTGACTGGTTGCTGTTGCTGCTTGCTGTGACACCTGAATCTCTGCATGGTGATGGGGAAATCTCGCTCTTTCGACAAGTCATTCTTTCGACTATGAACGTCTGTTAGGGTTTGGGTTAGTTTAGGCATAGAGGTTAACATTCACCCACGTCGGCAGGTTAGCTACTCACCTGCGTCGGCAGGTTAGCATTTCACCAGGTTAACATTCACCTGTGCGTGTCGAAAGAATGAACCGTCGAACAGATGCTATGTCGCAATATCGACATGCTCCCCATGGTGATTACTTGGTGCTTCGTTAAGTGATTTGAATCAGCTGTGTGGAGGAAGTGAAGCACACACTAACACACACCCTTTTCCCCAGTAAGCTCCTTGGGAAACTTGTGGATACTGTACAGCAGTAATTTTCAAACGTTTTCATGCCAAGGACTACATTTATGTGTATTTGGCTGCAGACATTTTCAAAGAATGTCAAGATTCTTTGAAAATAGCTGATGTACAGTATATTAGGGCCCTGGGAATAAATGAAAACATTCCCACTTTGAGAACCCGTGCATAATTAGACCACAGACCATAACTCTCAGAGTTATAGCCACATAAGGGTCCATTTGGTTCCTAACTATCCATCTGGGGACAGTACAGTCATAAGTTAAGTAAGCAATTTACCCCGAGTGAGAGGACATTATGCTCTGATAATGTCCTGTGTGAGGGGGTGATCGGACGAGGCGAAGCCGAGTCCGATAACACCCTCACACAGGACATTATCAGAGCATAATGTCCGACCCCGAGTGGTAAATAGCTTTTCTACCACTTTTTTCCGTATACATGAAAGAAAACACATAGTTGTAACTTGCAAGGATATTAAGTTACAATCATTATTGCCTATAAAACTTCCGCGACGACAGCAAATAGTTCCACAAACAACATCTTCTACTCACCACCAGATGACGCCAACTCCATGCAGAGAAAGATGTCTAGCATACAGCTAAGCTAACGTCAGTTAGAAGGACCGTTCCGGCCGTAAATAGAGGCTGTTCGCTTCCAGAAAGGCATAGGTTCAGAGAAAAGGGGCTTTAAAGTTGGCGGATTGCATTGGATCCAAATAAATCGGCGACGTCGTACGCACGTTAGTAAACATAGGACCGCTACGACCGTCATATGTTGGTTGGGGGAAAGGTGTTCCGACTACCTCCTGAAGTCCCCGGATGTACACTGAGGCGCATTGATCTCGTCCTCACACAACTGCGGCGGTTGTTCTGCCATAACCTCCGGAATTTAGCCAATCAGAATCCAGTATTTGAACATGTGACTAGAAAAAGTGGTAGAATGTTGTATTTCTATATTATGTCTGGTCCCACAGCCTGTGAAAGGGACAATGAAGACATGGTGAGCCTCTTTCTGTCCTTTGGCGCCTCGGTCAACCAGCGCTGTGGTCAAGGCTGGACAGCGCTCCACGAGGCAGTGTCCAGGAACAACACAGGCATCTGCGAAATGCTCCTGAGAGCTGGAGCCACACTCAACCCACCACACACCTACAGCATCTCCCCGCTCATTGTGGCAGCGCAGCAGGGACACCTCCAGGTGCTGTGTTATCTTATTGGGAAAGGTAGGCATTCACTGTGTTCTTTTGCTTTTCCCTTTTTTTACGTATACAACATATCCACTTCAGTGTTAAGCTGGTTGCACACTGCTGCGTTTTTTCATTGCGTTTTGGAAATCCGAAATCCGCAAAAAAGGTTTTCAGGCCAAGGAGAGAGAGAGAGAGGAGAGAGAATGCAGTGGCGACAGCAGCGAAAATCGGAAACAAATCAACCATGGTCCGAAAAACATGCAAAGGACCTTAATACAGAGGATTTGACTGTCCCCAGGACTTTTTATTACGACCGAAGGTCGCAGTTTACCATGAGAAATGTCACAGCTTGTCTGCGTGTAGACGTGAAGCCGTGTGTGTACACATTTTTACAGTCTATGGGTTGGTTCCCTTGACACATCACTGTGACATCACAGGTGATATCACAGGTGACAACACCTATGTAAAAGTCCATATATGGATATTCCCCAGAATCCCTTTTATGCCCATATATGGAGATCCCTGATGTCATCAATATTAAGCCCATATCTGACAGGACTTAACACATCTGGTGCCAACCCCGAGTTTCCCGAGTTTGTATTGATACCAACGCTGTGCCAACCCCGAGTTTCCCGAGTTTGGGCCGTTTTTGAAAAAAAACAATTTTTTTGGACCTCCAGAAATGTATTAGGCATGATCGCGATCGCGAAATTGCATGTTTAACCCCCATACCAACCCATTCTTTCAAACATGGCAGCCATGTTTGTTTACATCTGAAGAAAACATAATGGCCCATAAATCATGAATGCCTGAACGGATTTCCAAGCGGATTCTTTTGTTTGAAAGCTGTGAACAGCATCTACACACGTGGTGCATCATCTAGGCATGGGCGTGCACTTTTTACACAATTGCACAATTACATGGAAGTCTATGGTAACCATGGCAACGCGAGACATTGAAGAGAAAAAATCATTGCAACATAAGTGTTAATATGGGAATGCCCATATATGGAGGAAGACAGCCCATATCTGTGCAGCTGGTTCAGACTTTTATTTTATGCCCATACGGTGGGATCTCCACGTATGGGCATAAAAGGGATGTACTATACAGTACATGGATCTCCATATATGGGTAACTGGTCCGATATACCAGATGGCCAAGAATTGGCGCGCCCTGAGGCGCCTTACTAGTTGTTATCCTTCTAGCCTTAATGTCTGACTGTAACAAGTGCTGTTTACATTTCTGACTACTAAAGTATTCAATCAATCACCATTAATTTTAGCCTGTTAGTATTGATTTAAAGATTGTATTGATTACTTTTAAGGCACTGCTCAATCTAGTCTCCGACCCCCTGCATGGACTTTTGACCCTGTATGAGCAGGAGTCACAGCCTGAGATCCTCTGGCAAGGCCCTTCTGGTCATTACAAAATCTTGACTGAAGACAAAAGGCGATCAGGCCTTTGCCATAAGACCCCAGTTAGCACTTTGGAATGACCTGCCTGAGGTGAAAGACACCATCATGCTAGCAAATTCAGTATTCTCTTTTAAAACATACTTATAGACTACCTTTACTGACAACAGTGTGTTTCTTTTTTGTTATGCTTTATGCTCTTTTATTATGTTTCTAGCACAAAACGTATTCATGTTTTTTATCTTTGATACTGTGTGAAACACTATAACTGTTTTATAAGTGCTATACAAATGGGAGCATTTCCTATCAAACCCGGTAGATCCCTACCGTCAGTGAGTGAGTCAGTTAGGTAGGTAGGTAATGCCTCAATGTCTGTTGCTGACCTGTTGTGACATCACATTGTTGACTCAATGACCAAGGCAGCTTAACGCCTCAATGTCTATAGCTTACCTGTTGTGACATCACATTGTTGACACATATTTGGCAATGCCCATATATGGATGCACCATATATGGCCAAGACAGAATTCATGTACAAATGCCCATATATGGACATATTGTGTGAGTCTCATGTGGTCTATAATATAAGACATCTATGATGTCAGACGTCAGTCATATCCATATTTGGGATAATATTTTGTCCACAATCCAGACTATAAAAAGTCCTGCATTGAGTTCAATGGCAGAGTGGTGCTAACTCGAGGATTGGTCGAGCTTCACAGCAACCACACTTGTAATTTCCAATTGCATCTTTTTATTATTGTTATTATTAGCACTGTATTCCTGGGGAAATTGTATTTATTGTGTGCTCGCTGAAAGCGAGCGCACGTATGTTATCTTCATTATTTATCTATCGGTCAAGTTCACAGTACAAAGGCAGGGCCCTTAGCCAATGAGGTGCAGCCAAAGGATAGATCTGTATGCCCATTCATGGTGTTACATGCAAGCCCACACTGTTTCGTAGGAACAGTATTTCTAGTTCTTCTTCTAGATAAACCTTTTTGTGAATCAATAGGGAATCAATGGGAGGGGTGAATCAATAGGGAATCAATGGTAGAGATGAATCAATAGGGAATCAAAGGGAGAGGTGTTAGCTATTATCATTATCATGGTAATCCTAAAGATGTAATGCTTTTGTTTAGGTGCTGATGTGAACATGCAGACATGTGATGGGGAAACAGCACTGTACGAGGCAAGTAAAAATGGACACAAGGAGATAACTGCCATGTTGCTCATTAACAACGCAGATGCCAACAAGCCCACAAACTCAGGACTGCTACCTCTGCATATGGCTGCTCAGTATGGACACCACGAGTAAGTTAACAAACCACAGCTTATTTATTATACTAAGATTTTGAGTACAGCTGCAGCATTTACACCAGGGGCCAGCAACCTTTTTGAAATCAAGTTCCATGTTATTATTTTCAAGATAGTCAGTGTGCCATGTCTGCATACATTTTAATGACACCCCATCAAAAATGCAGACATATTTTGATTGTCAGGACATAATAAAAATATGATAATGCTATAATGATCATTAATCTCCCCGACTCCCTCCCCAGTCAAAGTTCAGAGTTTTAAGGAATGTAGAATTTTGTGCAAGATGTACATTTCTGTAAATTAGGTGACTTCATTTATTGGACCAAATGTTTTAAAAAAAGATTAGATTTTAAAATAAAAATCATCTCTCTCTCACACTTTTGCCAGTGTGCCAGTGATCACTCTCCCCCGTGCCAGTGTTGGCACCCGTGCCTAAGGTTGCCTACCCCTGATTTACACTTTACATTTCCTTGAACCTGGGTACCTTCATGCAGTAGCTCTCAACCAGTAGTGGTCCTACCCAACCAGGATATACACTTTTCAATGGAAGAGCAGGTAGATCATCTACAACCCCCACAGCGTTGTTAGTTAACATACTTTACCATTCAGATTGGTAAAAATGATTCAACCAAAAACTTTAAACCCTATCTTATACTTATACTACTTTTTAATTTTGGCCTGTAATGACAAAATAAGGACACCAGGTTTAAAGTGGTTTTAAATCCATCTTCATGTCATGTCTACAGGATTGTGTCCCTCCTTGTCCCTGTGACGAGTCGAGCCAGACTTCGTCACAGTTGGATCACCCCCCTCCACCTGGCAGCAGAGCACAACCGACACATGGCGGCAGCTGTGCTGCTCAAAACAGGTGCCGATGTCAACGCCACACTGTCCCCCAGCCACTCCATCCAGTATGCTGATCTACGCACCACGGCCCTTTACTTTGCTATAGCCAATAGCAGCACAGAGACAGTCGAACTGTTGCTGAACGCTGGGGCTAGTCTGAGTCTGGACCCGGTAAGCCCTTTGCTAATGGCTATAAGGCAGGGCTGTGCCAGAACCGTCTCCCTACTCCTGGAAAAAGGAGCTGATGGCAACACCAGCATCCCAGCCTATCCTACCACTTTCCCTGGTGCTGTTGCACTGTGTATGAACAATCTCTCTCTGCTCAAGTGCCTTTTGGATAATGGGTGCAATGCCCTCAGCTGCTTTACCTGTGCATATGGCAGTGCACCTCACCCACCCTCCACGAGATCTGACATGAGTACTGCTGCTGGAAATGGACAGACTGTTCTGCATAATGATGGAGTACCTCCTTTAACCCTCACAGAGCCACCAGAATCGGCAATACAGGTGTTGTACATTTGTACATTTACAACTATTTCATAGATATCTACATATACTGTGTGTGTGTGTGTGTGTGTGTGTGTGTGTGTGTGTGTGTGTGTGTGTGTGTGTGTATATAAAAAAAAAAAATATATATATATATATATATATATATATATATATATATATATATATATATATATATATATATATATACACACACACAATAACTTATTATGCACAGTAACATTCTTAATGTTAATTTATTCATTTGTAAATACATTTTCTATTGATTAGTCACGCCATGGAGACTTGAGTTCAATAATATATTTTTGTATTTATCACATTCTTAAGACAGAAAAAAATATTATGGGTCAGAATCAATAGGGGTAAATTGACTTGATCCGTGACCCTAAATGTACCCCCATTGATTCTGGCCCAAATGCATTTGGGTCCCCATCCAGGGCCTTATTTGGGTCCCCATCCGGGGCATTTGGGTCCCCATCCAGAACCAATGGGGGTAATTTTACTATAATCCTTTTTTTTTTTGTCTTAGGAATGAGACAAATACAAAAAAATATTATTGAACTCAAGTCTCCATGGCGTGACTAATCAATAGAAGTAAGCAATTTACCCCGAGTGAGAGGACATTATGCTCTCATAATGTCCTGTGTGAGGGTGTTATCGGACGAGGCGCAGCCGAGTCCGATAACACCTCACACAGGACATTATGAGAGCATAATGTCCGACCCCGAGTGGTAAATAGCTTTTCTACCACATCTACCATATACACGAAAGAAAACACAGTTGTAACTTGCAAAGTTCTTCCTGGAAGCAAGTCCTCACACAACTGCGGCGGTTGTTCTGCCATAACCTCCGGAATTTAGCCAATCAGAATCCAGTATTTGAACACGTGACCGCAATATGTGGTAGAAAGTCATTTTGGGGGTGAACTACTCCTTTAATACTGGGCATTTCACTATGTGGTTATATGAGATTTGTTTTTGGACACACTTTAAGACAATTACTGAAGCATGATCTCTTTTACCCCCAGTTCTGTGAATGGCTTTCAACCATGGCTGGGCGTAATGGGGCGGGTCCAATTGTAGACCTGCTGCTGGACTATGTGGGTCAAGTTCAGCTGTGTTCCAGGCTCACTGAACTGCTGGACAGCCAAGAGGAATGGATGGACATAAAGACCAAACTATGTACGTACAAGATAATGCAATTTTCCTTTCACTTTAATCCTTTCAACCAAGGCAAATACTTGTCTTTTGCAAGCCCTCGTAAGACAAAGTATATAGGGCTTAACCACCAGACGAGCACACACACACACACACACACACACACACACACACACACACACACACACACACACACACACACACACACACACACACACACACATACTTTGGATTAAGGTGCTATATAAATCCACCTTTTACCATTTTCTCACTGTCGGGCAGAAACCCCCAAAATTCCAAATTTGAAAGTTTTTTCAAGTTTTTTCAACGTTTTTTTTTCCTTCATCATACAAGACTGTCGCACAAAACTAGTGAAAATAGTAGATCTACAAGCTTTTAGATCGTCTATTTTCACTATTTTAATCATTTTTAAAATGATAAATACAAAACAAACGGTTTTGGACGTACAAGGTTTCCACCCGACAACAACGATTTATTAACCTTTATTTTTAAATTATTACTAATTTTACACAGTAAATCCATTTGTAACTCTCAGCCTGCATCATACTGATAACTTACTTCCTTTCTTGTCCCTTTAGTGTCACCTCGTCCACTGATGCACCTGTGCAGGCTAAGGATCAATGCCCTGCTGGGGAGACACAGGCTGCTGTCTGTCAACAGCCTTCCTCTGCCAGACAGACTCATCAGATATCTTTAGCCTGACCAGATACTTGATGCAAAATGAAATTGTCAGCTCTAATTCATTTGTAAAAGTGTAAAATGTTATAATTACGGTTAAATTAACGTTCAGGATAAATGATGGATAATCAGACATTTTAAGAAGGAGGAGGGGTTAATCCTCAATTGAAATGTAATGTTACACTCGGGGATGTACAGGGAAATGTTTTATTTATGTGAGCTGTAACAATTATGACTTAAATGTGCCATTTACAATGTGTGCAAGAGAGAAAGAGAAACTTCTAAACTATAGCAAGTCAAATTGTCAAAAAGAATAGAAATATTTTATTTAAAATAAATGTACTTGTTTCAGTTATACCTATGAATCATTGCAGTATGTACAAGGTGAATCAACCTGTCAATCATAATTGAAAGAACTAAATCAGAATATTTACACTTTTATTAATTATTTTTATATATGACCAGTGATCTGGGACCTTGGTCAGCAAAGGCATTCTTTCAACAATGTCTGTAATATCCTCAAAAATAGAATGTCATGATGACATTCTATTTTTGATTTTATTACTTAAAACAGAATGTCTGATGAAATTGTCATCAGACATTCTGTTTTAAGTAATAAAATCGTTCAACCTTCAAGTGCAACCTCGTCACTAAACAAAAATGTGGCCTCAAGCAATAAGTGCGTAAGAAAAAAACAGAGAGGACTGGCTTTAAGAACAGAAACATTAAAATCATTAGCCTAACAACGACACATTTTGCTGGTGTATAAACATGACTAAATGAAGCCAAACATACTGAAAATTGATGACGCAACAGTGGGTTTGGTTGGTATGGGCTTGACCACGACGTGTGTGTGAATTTTCTGTCCATATGGATGTTGAGATATCTCTGTTTCAGCCCCTATTGCTTTGCCCCACAGCCCCACGGGGGAATTAGGGACAACAATATGACTCTGGAACACCTGGTGTCCATGGTACTGAAAGGGACAACAACCACACAGACTTACATGGTGAGAGCTCATGTCCAGTTTCAGTGTCTCTTTGTCGATAGAGCGACTGGAGGAAGATAAGGCTGCTTTTGCATCATCATAACCTCTTTTCCTCTTCTCGGTGTCACCGAACTCGGTTGCACTGTGTCTCCTTTTCAGTCCTAGATGCTCTCTCCTCGTTTGGGTTATCTTAGGTTCCTCCCAAAACGATGCAGGCAGTTGTCGTTTCCTCATGGGCACCTGCTCCTGGTTATCGACGTTATCATTTTCTGTGGGGTTCCTAACATTCTCTACGTTTTGCATATCTTGATGTACTCTTTCACTTGTCTTCATGGAGTGGTGAGTAGTCCCCACTGGTTTGGAGCATCCAAACTCGGTGGACCTGTGCGCGTGCCATCTTGGAACTCTAGAGTATTTCTGAGAAAATCGCTTTAGTTGTTTCTGCAGGTATTTTCTGTGATCCACAGAACGCCTGCATGGTGCAGACTTGTCCAAAGCAGCCTTGATGTCACTGGATGCCAGATTCACAAAATTGAGCAACGTTTTCACCTCACTGTCTGGATTTGCCATTTTGTCCATGAAGTTGAATCAGTTAATCCATCCTAGAAGATATTGTCCATTGTGTAGATCTAAGGGGGGGAAGAAAAAATATATATTAACAAGCTGTGCTTAGAATGATTACGTTATTGCATTAACAACGCAGCAAATCACACAATTTAAGCATTTGAATTAGCCTATTCTTAAGTCTGGCATGATGTAACTCATTCCACATGGCATTACAAGAATACTCACTGCAGAGAGGTTGAACAAAATCAGGCGCTGTCCAAGCCACAGTATGAGCACAGATTCTCTCCAGGCTGCAGTTTGAGCACTTCAACAAGTTGAATGAATATAAACTCCTTGTAGTTATGGTGCTTTCCTTGAACCAATCAGCGACCCCAGGCCCCTCACAATGCACCCCAATCAGCCTCAGAGTGCCCCGGTATCGAATTCTTCACCATTGCAAATTGTTGTCATGGAGATCCGCCTAGGAAAGCTTAGGGGATGCAATATTTCTTGTGCAAGTGTACTCCTGTAATGCTGGGTTCTTGTTGAAACAACACTTCAATTTTTAAATAGTGCAAATGTAAGTGAATGTCTGGATGAAATACACATGCATCATTAGTCTATTACAAAAGCTATTAAAACTTGAGTTTCTTAACTGTTCTGGATCTCCCTTCACCCTCCCCATGAGTGATGTCAGATGTAGGATTTGGTGAGGAGGGGGATCTAAAGAGTGCATAACCATGGAAAGGGGCTTGAACGCTCAAGAATCTTGTCTTTCTGTTTGCCCCCTCAATCGAGCGACACAAAGGCTGAATTACTCATTCAAACCTCGCGGGACAAAGGGAAAGGAGCTGGATAGCACTCCTGCATTTGTAGTCAAACATTTAGAGACTTAAATCGAGTCGTCATGAAGGAGAAAGAGTTAGACAAAGCCCATAGAATTGCCATCAGCAAACATTTTCCTGTGTCATATTATGGGGTCTCCATGGTTCCCTCTGGCCTGCGGACAATAGCACAAGTTTGCACACTCGAATACTGTCACCCTGCCAACGGCAAAAAGAGCCCAAAACAGGACAATCCCTAGAGAAAGCATGGCTCGGCAGGGAAGGTTGCAATAGAGGAGGAAAGGGACTTGTGAAATGCTAATTGAGCTCCATCCCCTTATTGAAAGTTTAAAAAAAAAAAGTACCTATCGTTCCATTGAACCACATACTCTTAGCTGCAGCGTGGGGTGAGATGTGAGGAGGCCGTTTGTCTAGTAAAGTAACCCACACTGCAAGCATGTGCTCTACAGCCCTGTTGTGCACCATGACCAGAGAACGTTGTTCGAGCCACACGCATGTACCGTAGGAGCTATTCAACATGCTCTCCCTAGATGGAATGACATGTTAAACGGTCAGTGTATCAAACAGCATGTGGTTTGTCTATTAATTTAGTTTGGGGTGCAGGCCCAACATGTAATTGTATTCTGAATGTTTGATTATTGTCCCATTCCCTAATTCAGTGTGTGAAATCCATGCACGTCTATGCTCTTATCAAACCAGCTCTTAAGAGGGATGCATCCCTCTTGCTCTGAAGAGGCAATGAGACCCTATTGTCCTCCTCTCTTCTTCTTCCCTTCACCTCTCTGTCCTGCTCAAAAGGCCAATTAACAATGGTGCACCCCTCCCCTGGCCTGTCACGCCACTCCCGTGCTTTTGAAGTGACAGAGAATGAGAAAGAGGGAGGAAGCACAGTGGCACCAATAAAACCCACTGTGTCCCTGTCTGTGTGCCAGTTTGGAAGACAGATGGATGAGAGGTTTGCAGGCCATTTCAGTCTACGTTTTACTAGCTCTGCAAACTAATATCAGCAGCTATACGGTCAGATAGCTTTAACAAACAAGTTATTTAAACAGTAAATTCACAGCAACTGATTCATAGCCAACATCTGTAGAAAGATATACAACTGTCTTGCTAATGTTTGATAGATACCATAACTTACAAGGGCAGCATATAATGGGTACATTGTTGAGCCATGGGGCTGATCACCTGACTTGAGACAAGCTTCCAAATGCAATCAGTCACATCCTACAGTAGCACCCATGAGTGCCTACCTTTCGCACGTCACTTCAAGTAGATCGACCCTTTTCCCTCGCCTCCCCGTTCGGAAATCTTCCAAACTAGAGAGAAGAAAATTAATGAAATGTAAAGAAAATAACACCACGCTCACAGAGGCGATCCTTGCCTCAGTGAAAACAATAAATAGATAATAGATATCTATAGATAAATAGATCAGATATTGATCAGCTTCCTCGTAATGTGAATCTCATACACCACGTTTCTTAACAGATGTGTCAGCCATTCCAAAAGTCATACGATTGGAAGTTATTGCTCTAGTCTACACAAACTCAGAGGAACGGGGAGGCGGGGGAAAAAGTGGATCTACTTGAAGCAAAGTGCGAAAGATAAAGGCACACCTAGAGGACACCACTACTCCTCAAAGTAGTTAGGATGGGTAAATGCAGTTTTCAGGTACGTGCAAATGTTAGTAATCCGGCCTGACAGACAGTCAAGTCCCATCTCTCTCCCCATTTCCTGTCAACCTACTGTACTGTATACCTATAATAAAGGCAGAAAAAGGCCCCAAAAATATCACACAAAAAAAGAAAAGAAAATCTTTCTAACCACAGAATTTTATTCAAGGTCATTTGAATCCATCAATCATTTGAATCTTAGAAACAGGCATTCACCATCTACTGTATTGAACAAAACATGATGTGATCCAACCTCTTAAAATAAGCTAACCTTGATTCTAAACTATTTTAGGCCAATTATCTTTATTTTAATGAAAGAATTTAGAGAGTAGTGATTTTTTTAGAGGCTTTATTTGTCACTACTTATACAGAAACAAGCAGCAAAAGAACGATAGTGTGGCAAGCCTTAAATCTAAAGGGGACTATGCTTTTGCCACCAGGGCCACTCAGCTTTGGAATTATACCTGCCAGAAGAAAAGACTCAGTGACTCCTTTTAAAGTCAAACTGTGTACGTTGATTTTGATATAGCCTAATCTTTCACTGGTGGCTGAGAGCACCAGAAATGACTGGAAATGTCATTTATTATACTTAAACAGACTAAATGTAACACAGTATGAGTTTAAATCACTTTTTAAAACGCATTTTTATAGACTTGCTTTTATGTGATGTCATCTTCTTATTGCTTTTATTCTTTATTCAATATTTATTTTATCACACACTCCTGCAGAAACACACATCCCTGTCTTCGTTATATCCAGTCATTACTGCAGCAGCCTTGCATGGCACCACCAAAGTCCTCAACAAAAACTACACTATGTACAAAACTCAGCTGCCTGTCTTCTCATCAGTAAGCGCTCCATAGACCACATTACACCAAACCTCCAAGACCTTCACTGGCTCCCACTCAAACACAGAATACACTTCACAATTCTACTCACTACCTACAAGGCACTCAACCAAGGACGGATTAAGACTCAGGGAGGCCCCTGGGTCAACTACCTTTTTAGGTCCCCCATAGCAGTGGTTCTTAACCTGTAGGTCGAGACCCCCAGGGGGGTCCTCAAATGATTTTGGGGAGTCCCCAGATGATGAACTTGTTTCATGTTTGTGAATTGTTTTCACACTCAACAGTAAACAAACACCAGTAAGACTCCCTAATCAGGAGATAAGCGACCGCCAGGTCGCATACACAAACTTTAGAAGGCAATCGTAGCCAATCAGGAGGGAATATGAGAAATGGGACAGATCCATGTTGAGTACATGACTTTAGAGATACGGTGTACCGCTTTGCGTGATTATAGGGCAAAATCTGTAGGAGCAGTGTCCAAAAATGTGTTTTGCAAAAATTGGCCTGGTGGTGGTACTAGAAGAGGGCCATGGCATGTGAGAAATGAGGGGTGGAGGTTTAGAAATGTGCATATACCGGTACACATTTTTAAAGGAATGGTCAAACACTAGAAGGCCTCTGGAACGAGGCGTACCATAACAAGATAGGCTTTACCAAAACTATAGTTACTGAAGGCCTCTCTACTCCTAACTATCAAGTATTAGTATCATCATATAGACCTAGATGTTAATATAATCAATGAATACATGATCTACTCTATAACGTCACACATAATCAATCATGATAACCTCTAATCTACGACAGTACTGCACAATTTAAGGACTTTTTAAACCTCTAAAATGACAAATTAAACATTGGCCAAATTGTCAAATATTAGAGGCAGAAATTGTCAACTCCAAGAACTCCAAGTGCTCGTCAGGGTGGCGGGTCCCCATTTCAAATATGATTATTTTGGGGGTCGTGGCCTGAAAAGGTTGAGAAGGGCAGTCAAAGTCAGGTGGGCACAAAAACACAGTACTTGACTACCAGGTCTGCCTAACTTTGAGAGTGTACACTTTCAAAGTTAAATTAAGACTTAGGATTTTACAGTGTAATATGAGTAATATGAGTCAGCTGACTCATGGGCACAAAAGGGACACAGTCAGAGGCACAGACAGATACAGATACAGAGATCTCCATAATGGGCATAAGGGGACACAGACAGACAGATACAGAGATCTCCATATACGGGCATAAAAGGGACTCAGACAGACAGATACAGAGATCTCCATATGGGCATAAAAAGGACGCAGACAGACAGATACAGATATCTCTATACATGGGCATAAATGGACACAGGCAAACAGATGGTCAAAACAGGTCCTATGACAACAGGTATAATGGGGTTTGTATTAAAGGGCATTCCGTATTTACATCGTTCCCGAGTAGGTCGGTCCCCGACTAGGCCAACTTTTAGTACTATGAGTAATCACAGATAGGCTATTAGTATTAGCCCATGTAACTATGTAACCCACTCCTTTAACTACAAACAATTCTTTACTTTTTCCCTTGGGGATTAGTCTTTGCTTTATAATTCAAGAAAAATAACACCCAGTATGAAGTGAGTGGTGCTGTTTATGAGTTAATTTCATTGCTTTCAAGCTTGGCCAATGGCGAGCTTTGCGGGACATACAGTACATACTGTATGTACAAACAGACAAAGCCAGATGTAGGAGCGGTTAAGCACCCCTCAAACATATATAATTCAATGAATTATGCAGTGTTCAGTGGCTTCTGTGTATTTGTGGTAAAGTTCTAGGCTGACATTTTATAATTCCCTGCAACTGTTCACCTGTGACTCTGCTATGTAATGTGACCATATAGCCCCATCAGTACCTAATATGAGCTCTACTGCAGGTGGGTGGGGTGGTTGTATTTGGTCTCCCTGCTCTTCAAAGGAGACATTTAGATCGTGTCAAAGTGCAAGTCTCACCTCCTAGACACAGCTAGGAGCTGACACGAAGTTTGACCTGAATTTATCCCCTGAACAAGCAGGTAGAGACAGGCTCTATCACCCCAATGGTAGAAATGTCAGCATAGGGTGCAGGAAACAGGGTTCAAATCCGGGTAAGAAGAAAGTTACATAGTGCAGCTTTAAGAGACAGAAATGGGTTATGGGACTTATTTGGATATCAGGAGCCATAACCTGCCGATGCTGGTGAATGTTAACCACTATATGGCTAACCCAAACCCTGACCTATCCTCAGTGGGGCTGAGAGAACATACAGTATAAGGTTGAGGGAGCCATGCCATGATCCCATCTACAAAAAAGCTTTTAAACTGAAATGAACTTTAAAGTTATTAACCAGCAAGAACATCATCACATTGTCAGCCACTAGATGGCAATCTGTATCCACTTTAAAACAGCACAGTAGGCTATAGGCCAATTAAAGTGGCACTAAGTAACTAAGTTATTAAATGAATAATAGTATATATTTTTTTCCAATCTGTATTCTAGAGTATGTTAATACAATATAACATATACAACTAGGGTGGTTGTATTTTGTCTCCCTGCTCTTCTGAGACGTGTGTCAAAGGTCATGATGTCTCACCAAGACACTGGATCATATGACACAATGTTTGACCTGATGGTCAAGATTCAATTCATCCCTTGAGCATTAGCTCAACGGTAAAAATGACAGCACTTGCAAAGGAAACCGGGTTCAAATCCCAGGTAGAAGAGGAAAGTTTATTAGTGCAGCTTTAGGTGAATTAGAGATAGTTTGGCTAAATTAGTTTTCAGTGAAAATGTATATTCCATGTTTGACTGGTGCCTTTTCTGGGATACCCAGAGTATGATTTATGGTTGAGTTTGTAGGCTAAACATAGCCTGCCTCCTATATTGCCAAAACAGATCATTTTAAATTATCACAATTCTTATATTCAAGGCTGTGATGTCAGGAGTGCAAGAAGTTCAACCTGGAAAAGTCACCCAGGCTCCACCCTTAATTTAAATGTATATCATGTATACTAGTAACTGTAAGACGCCTCAGGGCGCGAGGTCGCGCCACAGTGATGTGGACATAAAATGGATTTGTTCCCCTGGCATCACAGGGATCTCCATATCTCCATATATGGGCATAAATTGAATTTGTTCCCCCTGGCATCACAGGGATCTCTCTAATTAGGGCATCATTAAAATTGATGACATCAGGGAACTCCATATATGTACATAAAATGGATTCTGTTAGTGTGACATCACAGTGAAGCCAGAGTGTGATGTCAGAGCGGCAAACCCATTCTGTTAGAGTGGTTCCCCTGACATCACAGTGACATCAGAGCATGATGTCAGAGCGGCAAACCCAAAGACCGTAAAAATGTGTACAAGTCTACACGTCCAGACAGACGGACACGGACAAGCTGTGACATTTGTCATAGTAAGCTGTGACCTTCGGTCGCTATTAAATGTATAATATCATCATTACACATTTTATTTCACAGTTAACAGTAAAGTCTTGGAGAGCTGGTTTTACTTTTGAATGCTAGACACGTACATTTATAGGCAATATTATAAGTAGCCTACTTAATATACTATTTCCTCCACTAGTGATGGCAATTCCATCCTGCAACCTTTATAGAGGGTATGTGCGTGACATCATCATCATACCTGGAAGTTATGCAGGAACGCCTACTGAGTGGCAAAAAACTACTTTGTGTACTTGACAACCCATACATCCAAACAGAAAGGTCCTATCTGATTGCATTAAACAACGTTAAACGACATTAAACTCACTTTGCCAGTCGATTTGCGCATACCGTACCTCAGCATTTATAGATAATTATATAAAAAAGAAATGTATACTACTATACTACTGGTGCCTACTATATACTGCCTATACTACTGGTGCACTACCTTTGCAAGGTTCTCAACCGTTTGCATATTAAGGATCCTAATTTAGTTTACATTTGAGCCACGGACCCCCATTTGATGAATTTTGTCCTGCAGAAACAAATCTTATATATTTTTTAATTGTTAGATTGGATATGATTTTGTCCAGAATTCCATGCTGTATTGATATAGAAATAACAGACAATATATAAACACACACACACACACACACACACGCACGCACGCACGCACGCACGCACGCACGCACGCACGCACGCACGCACACATATACATCTGTATATGGGACCCCTGGAAAACCCCATCAAGGACCCCTGTGGGCCCAGGACCCCACGTTCAGAACCACTGCTTTAGGCCAGCATGCACTCTCCTCCTATTTGAGGCGGTGATTTATGTTATTGCAGATTTTGTGTTGTTGGTGGAATGAGGTGAGCCAGCAGGAAGCAACCAGGGGCTGTAGTGCTTTTCTCTTGTCAGATAATCAATACTGAGTAGACTGAAGTAGCTGAGCTACTAAACAGTCCCCTCTGGGTAGCCTATATGTCAACTTGATGCCTATATACTCCATCGTACCACTGTGTCCTATGCCGAAAATAGAAGATCTACAAGCTCACAGTGCATCGTGATGCGAAGCATTCGAGCCATTTTCAGCGGGGGAAACCATACGACTGGGTATACAGTGAGTGAATCAGGCTTGAACCATGTAGGCCTACAGTATAGCCTACTTCTCAGATTCCAAGAAGCTGTGTATGCCAATAATTAGTAAGCAAACAACAAAAGATGGCATTTTTCGAACAAACGGTTGAGTCATTCACACTGCAGCAGGAGAATCGGCAAGAAGCAAGCAAGATTTAGATTTACATGCTACTGGTTGAATATACTTCAAAACATATTTCACTTGTCTCATATTGTGTTGTTTTTTCTTTACTTTTTAAATAAATGCTATTATTCAAATATCAAGTCATATCTCTTAAGAAACAATTGGGAGCCAGTTCTGTTTAAACTGTATAATTGTATAGGTTATAATAATGTATATTTATCTAATTACTTAATTACTTGAACTGTATTCAACACTTTCATGTCGGCTATTTCATGGTTTCATGGTAAGTAAGAAATCACAATAATGCTCTATCAGGACTTTTGGAAGTTGGTCTGTCTGTCTGTCAATATACAATAGGCCTATTATGATATTTGAGATCTAATTGTGTTTCATAGAGCAATTATAATTTGAAAACAATTTGAAGATTAAAATGGGTCTGCACTAATATATTGCTATCCACGGATCATCACTATTATTAGTGAGTGTATAATTACCAAAACATTTTCAGTAGTGTAATTATACAGCAATTATACCCTAACCCTACCCTTACCCTAACAGGGGAAAAAAATCACACCCAATGTGAAGTAAGCGGTGGTCCTGCTTGCATAACGTCTTCAGACTAGGATTTGAGTCTAGGATGTACAGGCTATGCTACACACACACGTTTTGCTATGGCAAAACGCTGAGGAAAAAGGCTACAGACACATGATGATGACATCACTGATGCTACACACACGTTTTGCTATAGCAAACAGACAGACACACGCACAGCCACTCTATGGAGCGGTTTACCACCGCTCAAAAACTACATAATATAGTTACAGTAGCCTATATATACACAGACAGTATGCTATTCTTAGGCAATTCTAAGTGAAAACCACCCAAAGAACTTTGATTGACTATCAAATGGCACTGAGGTATGAGAGTCTGGCCTGTCACATTGGCACTGTAGCCTACTGTGTAAAGTAGGCTGTGCCCTATACTTTAATAACTGCCCATACAACCAATATCCAGCTCCTGTGTTAGGAACTGCCCTTTAAAAGAGCCTAACCCCCATTACAATGCATGTGCCTGTCACTTATTGCAAACCCGTTTGTAACAACAAACAGTGAAAATAAATTAATCAAATGTTGTTCACATTTTGATGAAAGAAAGATGGAGTGCAATAAGTGCATTAAGCATTATTGACATATGCTTAAAGTTTAGGCTTTATATTAATCATTCCTATAGGCTATAGGGTCACTGGAGCACAGACAGTGATGAGATACTGACAGTAGCCTGGCCCTGTATCACACATGCACTGGCATTAATTCGGCCTGGGGTCTTCCATAGGCCCTACAGTTAAGTAAGTCCTTATAACGTGGTGCCCCAGCCCAGCCCTAAGTCTCTCTATCCCTCCCCCTCTCCCACCCATCTCCCCCCCCCCTCTCTGTCTCTGTCACTCTCTCTCTCTCTCTCTCTCTCTCTCTCTCTCTCTCTCTCTCTCTCTCTCTCTCTCTCTCTCTCTCTTCCTCTCTCTCTCTCACTAGCGTAAGCGTACTTGACTTTAACTCGGTCTATCAAGCGCCATCCTCACAGACTCGCCTCATGCACTGTAGGCTACTTTCAGCTCGCCACTAAAAGCACAATTGACATTGTCGACGCATTCGAAACAACAGCTATAGGGTGCGTTCAGCACTTAGAGACGTGCCTCGTTCATCCATCCATCCATCCCTGTCTCACGGACTTTGTTTTGAAAGAATTCGCGACTGAGGGGAAAAGCACATTGACAGGATGAGCTGATCTGCATCAAGTGCGAGGTGCACTTCTTCCACTCGGCGGTACGGTGATGCTCCTCTATAAAACAGCCCGCTGTATTTTGGCAGGGAGGGGGATGCATCAGTTTAACCCTCGGTTCTGCCCGCGGGACTCGCTCGTACATTTAGCCTAGATAAGTTGGGGAGATGTGTGATGAGTCCACGGCCGCTGTAAAGGAATTGTATCGCGCAGTATTCACGAGGATCTTTTTTCTTCGTTTTCTTCAACTTCGATGGCTTGAGTAGCCCATCTGTTTGCGCCCATGTATGCTGCCAAGGAGAGATGTCGGGTATGGGCCATCTATATCGCCCTCACATCGCACGGAGTAGCGGCTGACCAAGAGGCGTGAATCGGGTCGCTGTTTGAGTGCCAATAAAAACAAACTACTTTAGAGATATGAATGATCGAGATTTGCAGGTTATTTCACTGTGTTGCTTGTCCTATGATATCGACAACGGGATTTCAAGAGCAAAATGACTGTGGCATAAACTATTTCTGGAGACGCCTGTCACAGATATCGCCGCTGAACTGGACAGGGTGGATGGTTATTTCCAAAACAGTCCAATCCTATGTGCACTGCATTCATTTGTTCGAAACGCTGCCTAGTGTCTTCGAGAACAGCGCAAGAGGAATGCTGGTCCAAGACCTAATGCCATTTACTTTAAGTTTTTGGCCTTTTTTCTTCGGTCATAGCCTCCTGTCACTGTTTTTACTCTCATGCCAGGTAAGGATCACGTTTAGGCGCGCCACTTGTCATTTTACGCATGAGAAGATGTTACACAAGTGTATCTGGAGTTGTTGGACCAATTAGACAAGCAGGTGAACGATACCAACTAGACTTTATTTTATGTTTTATTGCATAGTATTAAATGTTGCTTCATAATCTGTGTGCAGTCTGTCTGTGCACCGATGTATGGCGTCAATGATGTAGGGCACACCTGCCTAATGTAATGATGATGGATGGATATGCCTGTGAAGCAAGTTGACAATGATAATTACACCATGAGAATGATAGCTGTGGCTGTGCACACACATGTGCTAGCTCACACACGCACGCATGCACGCGCGCACGCACACACGCACGCTCTCACACACACACACACACACACACACACACACACACACACACCATAAACACAGTCAGTTTTGCTGTGAGAACATGGAGTAGCTGTTTTCGTTTCCATGATAACACAATATCCTGTTATCCCACCATGATCCAGGCCTCTGCACCCCTGCATATGTTAGGGATGAGTAGTCTAACCTCTGGCCCACGCTGCTGCCTACAACTAGTGCTGAGCTGTTGTTCACACACACGCAGTGCTGCCAGGGTTCATGTGTAATGTGATCTGCTTGAGTTTCCAAGTCCACCCACGCACTCTCCTCAGGGCAGCCTGCTGCCCACTCTGTTGGTGGGTGGTTTCTCACAGGAAGAGAGGGTTGCAGCCACAGACATGATGATGATACCATTCTGCAAGCGTGTATAAACACTGAAGCTGCCGTGGCAGCAACAATGCAGGGAAAATGTAGTGAAGGGACATCAAACTAGCCTCCACATCGCATGCCACTAACTAGGCTGTTGTAGACTGAAGCACCCACCTGCATTTATGATGGGGGCTATTGCACAGATGTTATTTCTCAGTGTGCACTGAAGGTCTCTTTTTTCCACCCTCTCCTCTCTCTCTCTCTCTCTCTCTCTCTCTCTCTCTCTCTCCCCATGTAAAGGGTGAACTCCAGAGGTCATGCTCACAGACTGTGGCGGAGAAAGTTAGTGAACAGTGCCAGCTGGCATGCCACTGTAGAAGCTACCCTCCCCTTCCTCCCCCGCCTCCCCCCCCTCCTCCACCACGGCTACTGGGGACCACAGGTAAGATCTATGCTCCCGGTACCGCGGTACCGCGGCCCCGGGTCCTCTGTCTCTCACTCACACAGCGTCTGTCTCACGCTCGCCAGCGAGTGGTTTCCAGCCAAACGCACCTGTGCATACAGTGGCAATTTCCAACCTAATCTACAGCAGAATTTAACATGAAGATATGTGGGTGTATGTGTGTGTATGTGCGTGTACCGGTATGTGCGTGTGTGTGTGTGTGTGTGTGTGTGTGTGTGTGTGTGTGTGTGTGTGTGTGTGCGTGCGTGCGTGCGTGCGTGCGTGCGTGCATGTGCGTGCGTGCACACTCAGTGGCGTCAGTGTGTCATATAGATGATGTTGACAGCTGAACACAGGACTAATTTATGGCAGGCCTGACCTTGGGGAGTACCCAGCTGCCTGTGAAATCCATGTCTGCTGGGCTGCCAAGCTCGTGGTTCAGTGGAGAGGGGTTCCCCCGGAGGACCCCTGATTAAAACACAGATGACTTAATTAAATTAGCCTTAGCTTTACAGATAAGGGGCTAATGAACCCCAGCCAAGTAGTGCAAGTTCTGTTTTGAAGTCGAGCCGGGGGTGAGTGAGTGAGTGTGTGTGTGTGTGTGTGTGTGTGTGTGTGTGTGTGTGTGCGTGCGTGCATGCATGCGTGCGTTTGTGCATGCGTGCGTTTGTGAGTGCGTGCGCGCATGCGAGTGTGTCTGTGTGTGTGCACGTGCGCATGCGAGTGTGTCTGTGTGTGCGCGCGTGTGCGTGCATGCGTGTATGTGATCCTGTTGCGGTACATATTTCCCTCTTCAATCCACTCGATGTACTGTATGGTCTATCCATTGACAGTTCGTCTAATCTATTTAATTCCTCTGAAAGCTGATATGATTTGTATACACCCATGAGCACCTTAATGAGCATTGCTCTGATATATTGGACAGGCATTGCTGATGATGCAGCCACTGCAAGTTATTACTTTGACTCTTTAGCATCACTCACACAGGAGGGGGGCACTTCATCATCAAACTCTCAACAGACAGCGGAGGGAAAGGTTTCAGTCGCTTGAAATTTCTCCCCTGTCTGGTCTTTGTAGATGGGCCTCCTCTTCCCCCTGAAGCCTGATTTATACTTAGTCGCACGGCGGCGGCAGCGAACGTTGATGTATATGCTCACAATGCACTGTGTCGTGAGCTTTTAGATCGTCTATTTTTGGCCCACAACCCTTTGTACGACAGAGTATAAAATAAGCATGACTCACCATGTGATCCACCTATGAATGGACAGTTACGGACCTCTTTGTGATTGTTGTCAAGGTCACTGCATAAATACTGCCAGAACCACCTGACTGTGCTCCATCTAAGGTGGGCGTTTGAATGTCCAATTATGGTTAAGAGTCAGTAGTGGGCTGTTTTAAAGGCGTTGGAAGAAAGTGTTTGCAAAGAACAGCAAAGACAAACATGAATAATCTGCACTTAGTGAGATTTACGGAGTTTCCCAATGTAAACTGTAGAGCTGCGTAAATGCTGTAAAGACTGTTTTCTTTTATTAGCACCATCCATTTTGCACAATGGTTACATTTCGCTTTAAGTAGGCAATAAATATGCATAACGGGCATAAAAACTGGGACAATCACTGAGATCGTATCTATCCGCAAAAAGTTTGAAAAGGAAAAAGAGAGGAACTGGCACCGTTAAGTAAGAGTCTACTGTATGTGCTAAAAATGGTTCACAAGTCCACAGTAAAATCTGTAGTGTTAATTGAACTCTGACAGTGGAAAAATCGACCCACACCGGTCCATTATTACACACCCAGAGTTAAATTAACACTCTGGATTTCACTGTGTCCCTTCAAAGGAGTGAGCTTTATCACAATGAAGTAGATCCTTACCACTGACTGAATTAAATCCTACAGCCGTTGACAAAACGCAGGATTAAACGGAAGTTTGCCTGAGAAGAGCTTTTAGATTCATAGTGACTTATGACGTGCTGTGCTGTACTGTACTGTACTGTGCTGTGCTGGAGGGAGCAGTGCATTGTCATTTTCTAGGTAGAAATCTTCTGTGCTGGAAGCTAGCTTTTTTACAGCATTACTAAGGGGTGATTTGTTGCCATGGTGTAAGACCCATTCATAACACAGCAGCACTGCAAACGCAGCGTGTTTATGTTTCAGGGCAAAATTAGAACATTTTTACTGGGTAGAGAAGGAGGGAGCAGAGAGCCAAAGACTGACAGATTAGATAGATAGATAAATCGATATTTTATAGAAAGACACAAAATTAAAGACATAACCGAAGATGAACAGAAGGTAGAGCAACGAATGGACAGGAAAGTTCATTGTAGGCAGTAAGGTTCGGGTGCACATGAAGATGTACAGGGTTCACATTGAGTGGTCCTGTACCACACATCTATGCAATAAAATCAACAATAAAATGTTAATTTCACCCTGAGAGTGCACAAGTGGAACCAAACTGACCCGTTTGGTTCCATTGCACACTTTGGGCATGAAATGAATACGGAGCATTTGACTGTGTAAAGTGTGAAAGCGCAGGAGGTGTGGCACGGACCAGGAGTGCTGGTGTAAGAAAGGCTGACAGGACCCTTAAATGATTCATAGTGTCGGCTTAGATATCTCAGAACATTGAGCCTAAGTTCTACACAACAGGCGAGGAGACATTGATGCTTCCCTATAATTTTGTGAGAGCAGCCTTGGAAAAATCACTTCTGCTCTGTTATGGACAGTTACAGTACAATGAATCAATGCATAGCACCTTTGAGCTATTAAGCACAGGTTGGGGGGGATCTTAATCACGCTGTGACTGAATTGCCTTAACCACTTGACCCCTAGCATCACCTAACAGGCAGCGAAATTGATCTACAAGCTCACAATTTGCTGCAATAACCCGTTGTCAGTTTGTAGCGTGGAGGGAAAGCATTAAGGGGGCTTGTATATAAGTAAGTATATAGCATTTAAGTGGTGAAGAAGTATGACGATGGATATAATATACATTTTTACATGTAGACTCAAAAGCAATGGACATGGTAATATCGGCCTAGCAATGTGGTGTGACTATGTATGTCCATTAACCGTTTTCTCTTCGATCGACTTTCTCTACTCTCTACTCTCTCTCTCTCTTTCTCTCTCTCTCTCTCTCTCTCTCTCTCTCTCTCTCCCCTCAGTGGTAGATCCCACTGTGCCCTTGTTGAGGCCCTGGTGGATGGGGATGGAGATAATAGTGCTTGGAACGGTGGGCTGTGCTTCAGCTGTCTTCCTCCTGTCAGCCATCATCATCTGCTACAAGGCCATCAAGAGGTTCGGTTTCCCTGTTTCTCTGATTCCCTCTAACCTATTAATGCAGTGTAACCACAACCACTTAAGCCCTATTTTGTACTTCGCCATGCAATGGCACCGAACAAGCTCACAAAGCATCACAGATCTGGCGTTGTTATTTTCGCAAATTTTCGTGGTTAGTCTTGTTTTCCCGTTCTAAAAGGCGTTGAAGTGATAAAAGCATACATTGTTGTAAGTAATTATGCATGGATGACATGCTGTCCTTGCCATCTTACCCAAGGTTACTCATTTGGGACTGAACGCATGTGTGACTGTGCTACAGTACGTACGTCTCTTGTGTAACGCTTTACCTGAGAATGTCACATAAGGATACGGTCACCCTGTCATAACCCTGCTGGGTCACACAGAGGTCAAAGGTTAGAGAGTGGAATATCAGTGGTAAGTGAGGATGGGTCACTGAGTTGTATTATGCATTAGGTGATGGCAATGAATATTCATTCCAATTTGTAAAAACTAGTGACCGACCGATAGACTTTTTTATGATCCGATACGATACCGATATATACATATACATTATTGTAAGCTCACATTTCATATCGCACAAACCATACTTTCATTAGCCCCTAAAAGAAAAGTTATATCAGTTATATCAGTTATATCGGTCGCATATCGGTGCATATCGTCGCATATCGGTGCATACCCATTTCGGTGGCCGACTAGTAAAAACAAATAAATAGGAGTGTAAGATTGTAGCATCCAAGATGCCAGAATACAATTTCCCGGCATTGGCAATTTTAAATTGCTCAATTGCCCTAATGTGTTTTTGAATGGCAACAGGATGATGTGAAAGTGAGGGAAAGATCTACTACCAAAGGAATCCCATGGCCCTGTCAAAGCAACGCTAGCTATTTGCCCCTATTTGGTTTGGCTTATTAGAGAAAAAGCTTCGTGAGGTTTTTGCCTGCAGCAGAACCAAGACCCAATTCCCTATCTGACATTCAGCCAGCACTGTATCACACATAAATTCCGACACACACGTAGCTGTTCACAGACATTTAGCACATGCACACACATCTGTCTAAAAGCAATGTATATGCACAGCCCGGCATGGAGAAAATATGAGCCCACTTTTCTGCACCCCCACACCCCACCCCATCACCACCAACACACAGATGCATACACACTCACACATACACACATCCATCATCTTGGCATATTTACGCACTCTATAAGACGTAGAATAAACAAGTGTCTCAAGCCCATATGAGAATAACCATAGATGTGCATGCGCAATTTGGGAGATAATGTTATTTATGAAATTGTGTGTGAAGAGAGCATGTGAGATGTGGTTGGCCTCGGTAGAATTCTATTTCTCCTTTCCTTAAACAACAAATAGGCAAAGTCAAGCAGCGGAAGTAATGGGTGGTTGGCTCAGGAATTCATTATGGCAACTCTCCAGCCCCCTCCGTAGCCAAGGGGCACCTTTTTTAATGCAGCAGCGGTAGGGAAGTGTTGTTGCAATACGGGCTGCTGTAGCCCCAAACCCAAGTCATTATTTATGAATTAATTTGCGCAGTCATTCAGTCGCAGGCCACATCTTTTATACATGCAAGCGGGTCGTGTCCTGAAGCTCTGTGAGCACTGTGTGACTGCAGACTCTGCCACGCCAAACTGCCTTCCCCTCAGAATGAGTAGGGGAAAATGCACAGGTCCAGTCAGACTGGCCTCATTAGACATTCATTAGTCTGCAGCCAATAGGAAACCGGCCCAAGGGAAAAAAAAATACTGTGGAGCATAAAATTGATTGGGAATGTGTCATGGATGCCCTAATCATCCATCCATCCTAAGCGGAGGAGAGGGTATAAGACAGATAAAAATGTTGTCTACCAAAGCAGGGGAAGGCGGTAATTGGGTGTCTTAGTCAATAACAATGTACGAGAAGGTTTGTCAGCTAGAAAAACAGAGGCAGTTATATATAGCTCCTCCAGACCCTCACTGCTCAGGGCTTTCCCAATGAAAATCACTTGGCAAATTGCCAAGCCCTGCGCAGCAGAGACGATAGAAGAGCTTGCTCTGCAGGCCTCTCAGTCCTGCAGGGCTTTTGTTATATTTTCTAATCTTTGTCTTCCAGTCATCCGTCAGAGGTTTGTAAAAAACTAAACTAAAACTAAAACAAAACAAAAACATTCCATACAGTTCTATTGAGTGGAATCCAGAGACTACGGAAGCCGGTAGTACAGTACGTGCGATCATAAAGAGGATTCAGACACATGCCGTATTTCAGTGTTGTACCGTCAAAATCAAAAGATATGATACCCAGGATGCCAGGCATCCACGAAGCCTAAACAGACAAAGTGCGACTGATTCATGAAACTAGATGCTTTTACTCAATCATGGACCGGCTGCTCTGGGCTTTCTGTCCAAGGAGAGATGATATATCACAACTGGACCTGTCCAACTACAATATATCAAGACAATTCAGGAACACGAAAAGACAGGCAAAATGCCTTTGTGAAGCAAAGTGGTTTATAATCCAGTATTCGGCAATATATTATTAATTACTCTATTCTTATCTCCATCAATGACCAAGGCAGCACTTTAAAAAAACAGGTAAGCAGTCTGTTTTTTCACAGTCTGTTTTTGTGGCAAACGCTTTTCTTTGAACCCAAAGCATGTTAGGCCTACTCTAACATCCAGATGGTTGGAGGAGTAATTGTAAACAGCTCAACACATGTCCCAATTTCATCACAATCCATTCCCAAAACTTCAAACGGGAACGTGATGCTGTGATCGCACAGCTTTGATATAAAATATTCATCTAACCTGTGAAGTGTTGTGTAGCCACCTGCCGTGTGTCAACAGCACGGCATCTATTATTGACAGCCTGGGTAGAGGTCGGTGTGAGGCCCAAATGGTCTGCCCTGTGTGTTGGCCCCAAGCAACATCAGCAATCAACCTACATCAGGCCAGGGGTCTTCAACGATTTCAGGCCAAGGACCCCTTAGTTGAGAGAGAGATGAAGCAGGGACCCCCACAACCTGTTCATAGATAGTTTCATTGTTTGACAGCACAATCATCAGTGTATTTTGGATTCATGTCAATTTGTATTTTCAGATATTTAACCACTTGAACCGTCAATAGTAATGCACTCTGCACTTCGTCTGCTCCTTTTCCCCTCTGCACCAAAGCTCTTTGCCGAAAACAGCCGATCTACAAGCTCACAACGCCTCGCGCTAATGTTCTCAGAAAATGTACACTAGGGTTGAAGTGGTTAATATAAAAAAGGAGAAAAAAACTTTCTATCACTCAAAAATTTGGAGGAGCCCCTGTAGTAACTCTGGGGACCCCCTAGGGGTCCTGGACCTATGACCCCTGACCTATATTATTGGACCTGTTAAGCAGCAGACTCAGAATGCCACGCCTGTTTTCACTTCAATACATTAAGTTGAGTGGGACGCCCTACCCACAGAGTTGGCATATTGCGGTGTCATAATTTTAAAACACATTTTCCGTAACTTGAGTAAGTGCTCCATTTTGTGACCCGCCTGAGTGGATTCAAAACAGCAGCAAGGTGTCTGGTATCCTCTGCGTTACTAACTAATGTGAAGTATCTTTATGATCGACCCCTCAGGCTTTACTGCAGAGAGGCATTTAACTACTGTAGCATCACTATAGGCTAAGTAATTGTCAGTTATAAGGTCAGGTAAGATTAGAAATAATTAGGGGTGTAACGATACATTTTAACTCATTTACTACCAATGACGAGATAGGACGAGCTATTTGAAAAAGCCTTCTGTACCAATGACAAGTCTTCACAGATGTATTTTTTTATTGCATTTAATCCAACATTACGCTGTGGTTTATCTGCGCAAAAAAAAACCAGGAAAACGCCCGTTTCCTGATCTGGCCACTCTTTTGCATTTCTGCACTAGCTTGTGAGCTCATAGCATGCTAACGGTTTGTCGCGGCGACATGGATGTTTTTGTGATCGTATCTGTACGGCGACATGCACGCAGACCGTGCACGATGCATGGACGGACACGATGCTGTCACATTAAATGGATAGAAAAACTGGATTTGACGAGTAGTTTGGTTAAACATTCCGGTAGTAGGGGCGCCCGCTGGCCTTGCGGTCCAGGCGCATACCACATAGGCTCTGATGCAGGTTCGAATCCCGATCCCGACGAGCTTTGCTGCGTGTCACTCCCCATCTCTCTCCCGAAAAAAAAAATAATAATATATATATATATATATATATATATATATATATATATATATTTATTTTTTTCGGTATTTAATGAGTTAACAGCGATACGATACACATCACGATACATGATTGATGAGATGATACACAGACGAAATTGGTTCATTCATGGCGATACTATTCAATGATTTAAAATCGATTTAGTAACTATTTAGCAAAAAAAAATCATCTGTGTGAAACGTGTGGAGAGTGCAGGTCTTTTCTAACGATATGTAATGGAAAATGAATTAAACCCCTCTTTCTCTGTTTTCTTCTTAAAATTGCTAAATACAACGCACAAGCTCTTAGTATCGATAACATCGATTATTTGCATTCCAAAACGATTCGATATGATACAAATTCAAACGATACAATATTTAGCTGTTCACATATCGATACAGTAGATCATTGAAAATTGTAATCGATGCAGTTACTGTATCGTTAAACCTCTAGCAAGAATGGTAGCGGTAGTAGTCGTGTCAATACCATGTATGGACATACAGCCATACTATCAAAAGATCAAGGCTACATCCGCACAAATACGTTTTAGTTTTAAAATGTAAAACCTTTGCTACATTTTAGCCTAGTGTCCCCCTAAAACCCAAAAACATTGCTGACCCCGTTTTAGGTTTAGAGAATAGAAAAGGTTTAAAACTAATTCTAGGACAGACCTACTCTATTGTGGACCGACAAATCACACATGATCACAAGACTTTAACCATTGTTTCAACTGAGAATGATGTTCACTTGGCTACCAAACCGATACGTTGATACACTTGAAACAAGTGACTCAAATCTGTGGTATCCTGTGGTTGACAATCAAACAAATGATGTTGTAAATCAAACTATGTGAAGAGTTGGACAGAGTTGTTTCACTGTCCATTTTCTTTCCGGATATTATTGTTGCCTACATTAGCCTATATACTGTGCCTATACTGTAGTGTAGTCCTACACGTACATAAAATGCAATAGTCTGCGTCAGAGCTGAATATGACCGTAATAAATCTTCGTAACAATTTAACTAAATAGATTTGTTAAGAGAGGGAAAGGTAGGGGGTCATAGTCTGTTCTCCAGGTTCTGAAATAAATAAAATGTTTATCATCACTCAAGTATACTTTGTTTCCAGAGTTTAACAAACCAACTGGTGATGCTCCTGCCCGAGATTGGATAATATGAGCTGAATGATAATTTGTTTATCACCCATATTCGCAGTTTACCATGAGAAATGTCACAGCTTGTCCGCGTCCGTGTAGACGTGTACACATTTTTCTATGGGCAAACCCCTAGACTGTAAAAGTGTGTCATCATGATGTCATCATGCTTTGATGTCACTGTGATGTCAGGGGAACCACTCTACCAGAATGGGTTTGCCGCTCTGACATCACGCTCTGGCTTCACTGTGATGTCACACTTGCAGAATCCCGTTTATGCCCATATATGGAGTTCCCTGATGTCATCAATATTAATGATGCCCTGTTAGAGAGATCCCTGTGATGCCCGGGGGAACAAATCCCTTTTATGCCCAAATATGGAGATATGGAGATCCCTGTGATGCCAGGGGAACAATCCTGTTCATGCCCATATATGGAGATCCCTCATGTCCACATCCCTGATGTCCACATCACTGTGGCGCAACCTCACCCTTCAGGGCGAGGTCGCTTGTCGCCCTGAGGCGTCTTACTATTATTATCTATTCACACACACAAAAAAGATAAAAGCACTCACTGTGGGGACAGTTGACTCAGTGTGTTGCTGGCATAACTCTTCTTTGTTGCTATGCAATATGCAGCCATTCGAAAGAAAAGGTCACTGTTTTCCACTCCGTCTTAGTTCTTTTGCACCCAGATAAACTGCAGTGTCTCCTCAGCAATACATTCTTCCAAAGCATCCGCAACAATTCTGTTTGGTGGCCAAGTTTCTTCCTGTTTGAAATGTCAAGTTGCCATACAAAAAAGTGAAGAGTCCTAGGGTTCCTAAGGACTAGGCAAAAATCCAATGCAAAAACAATTAAGAAGGGAGACCGCTTAATACAAAAGAATACATTATTTTAATATTTCAAACAGCTACTTTTTGTTTAGGCAAACAATTGGCTTAGAATCTTACAGACTACTCAGCAACACATTTTGAGTCAGGCAGCAATGGAAAGCGTGGTAAATCATGTCAAATATATAGGGAAGGTGTCATAATCACTTGGGTACAGGCAGGTGTGTTAAGGGTGTGGTCTGTGATTTAACATAAACACATGAACTGTAGGGTTTCTATTCTGGGCGAACATTTGGTGAAGATATATTTAGTTTAGACGGAAGAAAGGTGGGGCCCAGTATAGGCCCCAGGGAGACTCCAGATAAACTATATATAGGGTTTAACTAGTTAAGTAATGAAGACGCTTGTGGTGCTAGTTCAGCATGTAGTGGAACTTTAGCTGTGCTGATTTGTTAGCTGCTGTATCAGCACACATTTTTCACCCCTCTGCACTCCACAGGCTTGTTTGTGCTTAATGTAGAAAACGTTAATTAAATTCCGCCCAGGCCTTCCACATTTTTAACTGCAGGTTAGAAAAGATTATCCTGTAAACAGCAACATATAACAAACTGTTATTGAGGGAGAGACGCTAATACCGCCATGCCGCGTTGAATGAATAGTTATCTTGTTAGCGCGTACCACTTCTTTTCTCAGAGGAGGAGAATTCCCAGCCTTGCTGTAAACAAGACAGCGCTGTCCCTTAGAGAAAACCCTGGTATATCCCAACTCCCCCTGCTGCAGCCTATATCAACCAATCATCTTCCCTGCAGAAGGAGGATGTGTTTCCAGCCCAGGGCTGGGCAGTTTCCTTTCCCAGGCTTCCCCTGGTCCCCCGGGGACAGAGCAAAATGTATGTCCTGGGTGGCCTTCGTTGTCAGAGCCCACCAGATGAAGGAGGACTCCCATAGGAAGTCCTACTTGCTGCCTACGCATTTAGTTTACAGCCTTACTATAGCGCTAATAAGTCAGACTCTTATCCCTGTAGAAGAGGCAGCTCTGTGACTTTTGTGTGAGCGATGGCGATGACTAAGCTGTGATACCTGTCAGTTATTCTGGGGCACAGTTATTCATATGCATCATGCAGGGCGTTACCTGTCATCCATCATCCTCAATAGGAGCAGACTCAGATCAAAGACGCAGACAGACAGACAGAGAGGGGAGGGAGGATTCATGAATTACTCTAGTCTTCGGTATTACAGTGAAAAGTTACAAAGATGTATTTATTTTATATTTTGTGGCTCATAACTATATGTGTTGTATAACTGAAAACTGAAATTGTTCATAAGGCTTTTATCACATGTATGTTGTACCAAACTTATTATGGTCATGCGTTCAGTGGTTCAAAACAATAGGCAAACATTTGCCAAAAATAGCAGATCTATGAGAAAATAGCAGATCTAATCTAAGTAGATATTTTCTCTAGGGTTTAAGCCTTTAACTGTGTCTGAGTGAATCGTGTGTGTGTGTGTGTGCGTGCGTGCGTGCGTGCGTGCGTGCGTGCGTGCGTGCGTGCGTGCGTGTGTGTGTGTGTATGCGTGTGTGTGTGTGTGTGTGTGTGCGTGGGCGTGTGTGTGTTCGTTTGTGTTGAGGGGGGCTCATCGTTTAGACTGGAGTCTCCAGTCTAAACGATTAAAGGTTGGGAACTGCTGCTGTAGTTAAATATGTAAATACTTACAGTAGGGGTGTTAGTGCCCCTCTGCTATGAGGGGAAGAGGCTTGTGTCCAACTGGACTGAGAATGACTGTCCGTCAAGTCAGACTGGCCAGCCGTAGCTTTCAGAGTAGAGGGCAGGAGACACTGAGCTAAGATGTAGCTTAAGGGTCCTCTGCACCAGCGAGGGCACTGTACAGTGTTGAGTGGGACAATAACTGTACTAACTGTATTCAGATCTGTCTCTGAGTTACATAAGCCCGTGCAGGGGAGAGCAGCTGAGGGGGTCGGCGCAGAAGCCACAGTACACTGGACAAATATAATAACCGCAAAAGCACTGAGGGGTGCATAAAAAGGGTAGCATTGAATGATGCCTGCTCTTCACAGACCAATGACAGGCAAGAGGATCATGTGTTGTGATGTTTTTTTTTTTTTCATTAGAAAGAACTCTCAGGAAGGAAAGTAGGAAAGTATTACAGGGAATTTCTACATGAGGTTATGTATTGACGTAATTTACAAGCCAATTTGGACTCGCGCACAGATACACACATCACTTAGTGGGGGGAAAATTGTATCTAGCGACCGTCTATTTAATTGCCATGTCCCCCGTGTTGCAATGCATCCATCCCTCCCGTCTCCCTTCATGGATCTAAGAGCAAAGTGACCTTTTAACGTTGAGCTTATTAGACGGGATGGCTGAGACCAGCGCATCCACACAGAGCAGCCAGGGGAATCAAATCAGCCTAAAGGTTAACAGGCTAGAAACTCTGTTTAATGACACAGCCTTTTTACTGGGGAGGAATACAACAAACAATCTCTTGTGTCAGGAATTTCTTCCTCTCACTTATGTGAAAAAAAAAATGTTTGTCCACAGGAAACCACTACGGAAAGAGGAGAACGGAACCAGTCGCGGGGAGTACGCCATGAGCATCCGCAACAAGAAGACCATAGGCACCAACAACACTGTGGTATAGACTGTCAGCTGACAGGCACTGGAAGAAGTGACATCACTACTACCATCTGTCACCTTACCCCTAATACAAACAATTCCCTCTGATCCAGAAGGCAAATGAGGGTTTACCGGAGATTTCCTAAACGCATACGCCGTTCCTTCCCTCGCCTTTCCATGCATTGCCTGGACTTGAAGACGCACATCCAGCTTGAGAAAGAAAGAGGGAGAGAGGGAAAAAAAAGCTGAAGTCAGAGAGAGAGAGAGAGAGAGAAAGGGAAATCTGTGTGAACGGATTGAGCGAAAGAGCAACAAACCCCCCTGTGGTGTCAGAAGTGGCACAGCAGGCTGAACATTATGCTTTCTGTAACAGCAAGTGTTGCTGACAGGCTGGTTGGCTGCTTGCTGGAGTGGGACTGTTTGCCAGTTTACCGCAGACCCAGACCTCTCACACTGCAATGGAACAACAGACAATACGGCAGTCCCATTGGTGTGCTAGCTTGACAACAGACCACCACACAATAAATAACGTGCATGCAGTTTTTATGGAGAATGCAACATTTGTTTTCTTCTTCTTTTCTTTTTCCTTTTTTAATATTCCTCACACTGTTTTATTTTGCATTTGTGGGTGTTCGGAAAGGGGCACAGTTATTCTGCTGGTCCTAGGTTTGGGATGTGGATTTTTTTTCATCTGACTATGCAATTTACAAAAACATAAATAACAGGATGAACATCAATATAATGATGTCATATTTATTTTACATCCCAGCACTGAAATTGAGGACT
The DNA here is from genome assembly GCF_963921795.1 of Nannobrachium achirus. Lineage (NCBI taxonomy): Eukaryota > Metazoa > Chordata > Actinopteri > Myctophiformes > Myctophidae > Nannobrachium > Nannobrachium achirus. The sequence goes on from NC_137827.1 coordinate 22,818,658, forward strand.
TAGGTTCAATGTAATATATATTCATCCATCCATCTATTTATTTACTTATCTATGAATTTTATTTTTTTACTTACAAAAAAAAAGCCCACAAAAAAAACAACTAATAATGTCCCTTTAGTTATTCATATCTTGACTTATTTTATTTCTTGATAGCTTGTTTTTTAAGTGAATTATTCATAAACCATATAATTCATTTGTGATGCTCCAATGCTTTAAGCCCGCTGTCAGTTTGTTGAGACACTGGTGCAGAAAACGCGCTTGCTCTGCAAAGAGTTTTGGTGTCACTTGTTTTGTCTCTGGCTGTTTGATATGCCTTTCTCTGCTTCCCTGAGACTTCACTAAAACAAGTCAGGGAACCTCTGTGATGTGCTATGTGAATGTGTGTTTTCCAAACATTATTTCCATACTGCAGTCTGCAGCAGAACTCGTTCCCCCATTCGTTTTTTTTCCTTGTTTAATTTAAGCACAAGCTCCCAAAAACACTAGATGTGCTTGCTTGTGCGTTTTCTTTTTTTTTAAGCCTAGTTCAGACCAAAGACAAAACAAAACCATTTTAAAGTTTGATTCATGTTTCATCATATGACTGTGTTGTGTCCCGAAAACAGCCGATCTACAAGCTCACAGCGCATCACGGATGCGACGTGTTGTGAGCTTTTAGATCTACATTTGTCGGCTTGTAGATGCTATTTACGTGCGACATCACGCAAACACGACACAACACTGTTGTGCGCCAAAGCATAAATGAAGCATTAAAACGTTGCGGAGAAAAATTGGAGATGTCTGAATTAGCCCTTATATCTCGTCATTTCAGAGGCCTGTGTTCCAGGGTTCATCTGGCTGCCTTCAACCATGTTCTTGTCTGGATTTGACAATCTTCATTTTCCTACATGTATCTGTCCTCAAGTTCTTAGCCCATCACTATAGACTGGGACATTGAGCCCAGGGCTGACCGCTGACCTTGTGACTGGTGAGAGACAGGAGGCTTAGCCAATAGCCAGAGATCAGGTTGCACAGAGGATGGCCTCAGTGGGGATGCGTGTGACTCAGTGCTGTCACACAGAGATCCTCCACACCCCTCTAATTGAATCTGAGCTGAATTGGAGCATCACTCAATGCTACGCTGCTTTTTTGACATCGAATCTGTGTATCAGCTGTACATGTTTGTATGTGTGTGTGTGTGTGTGTGTGTGTGTGTGTGTGCGCGCATGTGTGTGCGACTGTGCGTGTGTGTGCGCGCGCTGCGTACGCGTGCATGTGTGTATTTCTCTGTCTGCCTGTCTGTCTGTGTTTGTGCATGCGTGCAGAATCAGATGACTGTTATGTGTGAGAATGGGTTGTACTCTATGGCTGTCTGTATAGTAGACATAGGCTAAACTGTTACATTTTGGAAACACACAGTTGCATTGAAACATGCACAGGTATTAGCAAACAGTATACCCTACTATGTACCCATATGAGATAAAAGATGGATGCATGAATGTAAATATTGATATTTAAATATCTGCCTTCTGGACTGTTAATTACATGTACAGCATAACAGAACGATCAGTTTATACATAGTAGAAAATAAACAATGTGCTACATGTTAGAATTATATCAATGTTGTCATGTTGATGGAGCAAGCCATTAATGTATATATGGCAATCAATAGTCAATGCACAATTTATGCATTATACAAATGTGCATTAGTGCATAAGTTGATTTCATTGCCGACTTTTTCAGTTGTAAATAAAAGTGTACAGAGTGACAGGCCTACAGTTTATTGTGTTGAAAGGCAATGCAGATAAAAATACATGCTTTTGTTGTTTGATGCCAGACAAACCTGTGCATATGTGCTGAGGGTGATGAAAGTGATGTTATATTTAGCCTGTAACCATCCAGTCTTCACTGTTCTGTGTTGTGTTGTTATTGTGTGCGTGTCTCGGGCAGAGCTGTGCTGGCCATGTCTCCTGGGCCCCCATAACAGAAAACATGCTCCCAGTCTGTCTCACACAGTGCATCTTTAATGAAGTGCAATTATCAAACACACTCCACTCTATGGGGCTTAATGATGCAAACAATACAACTTATGGGTCACATATTGCGCCAGCTCTGGGCTCAATCAATATAAAATGTCACAAACATCACGACTGTGAGTGTGAGTGATCATATTCAGCAGCTAAAACTCAGATCAGTATAAAATATATGAATGATCAACTCCCACGGCAAAATCTGTATTTCAAAGTAAATTATATGCAGCTACTGTTTTTCAAAGGAATGCTTTCTATCCCCAGGTTTTCATATTTGACATAAAGCAACTCATTTCTCCATCAGTTTGTGCATCACACATTTAGTTAACAACGTGAAATCAGGGAGGTGGAGAGATATTGTACAAGCTAAGTCATGTAGAGAGAGTAGAAGCATCAGAGAGGAATGTGAATGAATTATAATGTGAATGAGAGACTATACAGTGCTGTGTCTTCCCTGCTTTAGATGTGCCACTTGATGGTAATGCCAATGGACGTTCTGAGCAATTTAAACATTCATGCATTGTCCAGCCATGGCGCTGTGGATTTGACTGTAATAAACCAATGTGACAGGGCTGAGTGGGACGACCAGGGATCTTCACTGTCTCCGCCAGCTTTAGTGTACGAGGGTTTTCTCTGAGGGTTTTTCTGTCGAGCAAAAGGGAAAATAATTCTCCAAATCCATGTATTGGAAACTCTATACATTTTGGTTTTAATCTTTGCAAATGCAGGCAGTGGCATTGTTTCCTCCCTCGGCTGAACTGCTGATCTGTGCGAGACTGTACTGCTTTCAACCCCGCTCTTTAATCAGCTAATGTCACCTGTCCATATACTGGGTGATAAGTTGTGCTACTGTAGTGTGTGTCTTTGTGTGTGTGTGTGATCGTACACTCGCTCCTTTTAAAGCTGACCTTCACAATATTTGAGGACCCACTCACACCCTCTCTGCCGGAGAGGCCTTTGGTCAGCGTTAATTACCCCCAGTATCTCCAGCTGCCTGCTCATCAGGTCAGTGCTCCCATATGGTCCTCCAAGAGGCAAGCAAGCAGGCAGGCTGGGGCGGGGAAAGTGCTGTATACCTGTGGGACACTGATTACATAAGCTGCTGCTAATGAGAGAGCTTCTTTAGAAAGGCCTGCGAGTTCAAACGACCACAACGGTGGCGGTGGCTGACAGATGCAGCCCTGGCACTAGGGGACATGATTACACACACACACACACACACACGCACACACACACACACACACACACACACACACACACACACACACAGGTACATAAGTACATGTGCGGAAGTGCACACGCACACACACTGAATATAATACACGCAAACACACAGGTGCATAACAGGAGAGGCACTCTTTGATGAACCAAGACAAGAGGTTGCTGTTGCAAAGGGGCTCTGCAGCCTGATTCAGCTAACTAGGGGTTAGCATGGATGGTGTGTATGTGTGTGTGTATTTAGTACATGACATTGTGTAATATAATTAGACGTCACCTCATGCCGGTGACTCTGTTGACACATGCTGCTCGATACAGGTTCCACATCCAGAATGTCCAATGGATGAAAATGCGTGACATGACATTCTCAAATAAAGGCAAAATCTAATCCCCCTTATTTTCTTTCCACTAAAGTAATGTCCTCGCACAAAATATATTTAAACTGTCTGATCACTGATGAATCATGAAGCCTGATAATGAAATGCTCACAGAGTTAAAGGTGGAAAAACAAAGATTAAAGTGCTATTCAGCTTTGGTAGCCCTACTGTCATGTCATCTGTTATTCCCAGACAAGGGCCCCGTTGTAATGCATTTAGATCTCACAACAATGCTTAATCACAACAAACCACATTAGGTCCAAAAGGTAATTGTGTTTGCCTCGGTATATACACGGGCCGATCTGTTTCAGGGCTGCCAACAAAGAGGCTAGGCTCTCTACTTGTGCAGAGGGGGGTGGAGGGGTGGGGAGGGGGGGTGCCTGGGTGCAGCCGAGATGGTCTTGTTTACCTCCTTTGTCTGGCTCCGCCTTATCGAGTTACAATGCTGCCACTGCAACTCCGATTGGACCCCTGATCGATCTGAGCCCTGATGGCGAGAGGCAATCTGACTGACAGAACCTGACAGGGATCTTAGACAGCAGCTCCATAATACCTGCCGAGTCATTTGTCAGGAAACGCCTGAGGTTCTGTTTCTACTCCAAGAAAAAAATCAAACAGTGGCTTTAGACTCATTGGCCTGCTGTCGTGTGCAGGATTATGGCACACAGGGCTTAGTTTGGCATCTGTGTGGCCAATATCAAATAAAGTTTGAGTTGGTGTGTACTTTTGGAACTCGAGTCACAAAAAAAAGGTGTCCAAAGCATACATGTTTAAAAGTTTTCATTTTTACTGTCCAGTTTGCAACCAAGCAACTGAAAAAGCATAGACACGAGAAAGAGTAAACATGCTCACTCTGTGAGCACGTTTTTAACATCTGCTTCCAGACTCTTGCTATTACTAACACAGGTATTGTATTGAAATGAATACAACAGTTAGGCACATGATATGACTGTCTCCCCAAAAGCTTACCAAAGTGTTTTATAGCCAGTTCAAATAGTAGCACTCTGTTTTATTACTATTATGCCCTGTACATACATACATACATACAGTACTACTTTTCATCCTAAAGGCTGGAGATGATTCAGTGTCAGTGACTCGCAAGACAGCAAGTGTTCATTTATAAAGAGTATATATACACTGCAGTCCTTTATGTTGAGTGGGTCGGCCAGACCAGACGGATGCTGGTGCTGAGGACCACTCCACTCCAATCTCTACTCCACTCCACTCCACTCCGGAGAAACTCCCCCGAGGTGACCGATCGCCGGAGTACTGTACTCGGCTAGGTCACATTGGGTAGAACTGTGAGGCGGCCTCAGAGGACTGGATCTCCACCTGAGCCATCTTAAACTGGGTGCACTGCAGCCATTTGCGCAGGGCGAACGGTGCAGCCCCGGGAGCCTGACCCTGCAGCCACTGATGGTTCACTCTGTTCTGGATGGCCTGGAGACGCAGCTGCAGACCTGCAGAGAGATGCTGAAACATGCGTTTAAGAAAATGGATATACTGTAGGTGGCCCCATGAAATATTTAAATAATTTTATGTGTAATGGTATTCTTTTTTTTTTTTTTTTTTTTACTTCATTTTTATTTTGTCACATGCACACATATTCACAGGATCTACTCTATATATCAAAGAGAAATGGGAAACAGGATTTGGGGTGCAGATTGTTGAGAAGGACTGGTAATATTTGTAAGACAACAGTGCACGGCCACAAGCTCTAGAGTATGGAGGGAGTTTTGCTGGAAGAATGCTATTAGATCCAAAGATCAGAGGAAAGGTCGCAGGCAGAGAAACAAGCACACTGGAGATTGTGTGGAAACATGGACGCTGACCATGAACATATATTTAGGAACTGTCCAAAAATTGACAAATATTGGGATGAAGTGTGGTCAGTAATAAAAGAGATATTGAAATATGAAATACCAAAGGCGTGTGTGGTAATATATTTAGGAAACTTGACACGGAAAAACACACATGGAGACGACATTCATCTGGTCAAGGTGCTGCTAGCAGCCAGAAAAAAAGCAATGACGAGACTGTGGTATAGAAGTGACTCCCCAACTTGTGAGCAGTGGCTGTGCATTGTGGAGGACATTTATGTAATTGAGAGATTTACACATGGCTCAGACTCAGGATACAGGAAGATCTGTTTCTTGAAAAATGGGAGAAATGGACTGAATACACGACCCGGAAGAATGACACCACAGAGGATTAAAAAGGACTCTAGTGTAAAGCCCTTTGCACACATGCGCGTTTAAACGCACGGATAAAACGGACAATTTAATTTTTTTAAAAGAAAACAATGATTCTCTACGACCTCATGCACACCGGATCCGAATTAGCCGTGCGACGAGTGGATGTGGCCGTGCGGTTTTTTCTCGATCGAATCCAGTTCGATTCGTGCGTCTTGTCGCATGCAGTAAAAAACTCATCACTCCTTTTATGACTCCTTTTGGGATCCGCAGTGCCGATTCCGCACAGCATTGCACACCAAATCCAATGCGTTTTATTCATGCAGCAAACGGAAAAAACGCAACGGTCCTGTGTGCAAAGGGCTTAATGGTATTCTTAAGCCTGATTCATACTTAGTTGTGTGTGGGTGTCGCGTACAAAAAATAGCCGATCTACAAGCTCCAAATGGGTCACAGGGTGCTCAACCATACTGTAAATCAGGTATTCAACTTACCTTTAGGTTAGACTGAATCATGGGCAGCCACATAGGGATGAGCTAATGGGAAGAGGAAGTATGGGTGAGAATATGTTGTATGTTATAGCAACAATGTTGGGTTGTGAGATATTCTGTGTAGAAATACTGTATGTATACACAACTATGATATGTCTGGGGAATGCAGCTAACCTTAACAAATATGGTTGAGTTGCACTCCTGCAGGGCCTCCATCAGACTGATGACATGAAGACACACCATCTCTACCATCTAGGGAAAAAAGGACTTGATTTATTTATGATAGTTGTACCAGCCAAATTCCACCACTATCTGCAAACATGAATAGCAAACACCAGGGGATTGATTAAAGCTGCACTATATAACTTTCCTATTCTACCCCAGATTTGAATGGATATTGGATTGGGGCATCAGCCCAAAAAATGGGGCTATTTCTTTGTTTCGTTTTTGGGGTTGGTAAGTGAATTGAGCAGGTTTTAGTAGGCTACTTGTGGGTTGAAAAATTGCAACTTTCGATTGGGAGGGCATTGTGAAAGATTCTACAATTGGAAATGTTGATGCTGGTAGGAAAGACGATTTAATATTAATTGCTGACCACTTCAGAATGGTGGTTAATCAAAGTCATAAAAGAAGAATTAAGGAAATTAACTATTTTCTAGACTGTGGACATGGGGGTGTTGGTGGTGCCAGAGGCAGGTGACTGAGTGGCTGTTGTCTCGGGGAGTACCACCAGCCTCAGTAGTAGATGGTAGAATGGTGACGCTGGTGGGTCCGAAAAGGGATCTGTGGCCGTGCCTGAGGTAAAACCCAAAACCTCGGACTCAGGTGACTCTAGTCTAAGGCCTCACTGAAAACACGAGCGAAGGTGCGCATAGCACCCGTGGAGAAGAAGAACAAGAGAGAATAAGAGACAGAGAGGATAAAGAATGTGACAGAGCTAATGAGAGAGTGTTCCAAGTGGAACTCAGAAAATTTGATGTACAAAACAATGTCCTCAATTCATATTTAATACTTGAAACAGGCCACCAGATTTCCAGGCCGTTATTCTCCCTTAGCTAACCCAGCTTAACTCCCTGGAGGAGCAAAGCCGCCTCATTTTATTTCTATTTTGACCATGCATGTAATTGACATTGACAATTGACATTGACATTGTATCTTATTGTTATTCGACTTTGTTTCTTGTTTCTTTTTATTATCTACTCTTATGACTCTTATGAGCCTGACTTTTCTTAAAATTGCTAAACATTGGGAGCTTGCACAAAAAAATAATTTCAGACACTATTTTATTACTCTTGTGATGTGACAATAAAGCCCAAGTTGAAAGTTAAAGACACATTGGACTCTCACCACTTTGTTATGGGCCATCAGCTGCAGAATGCTGGGAGTAACACGGCTCCAGAACTCCAGGCCTGTGAGAATGGCACTGGATGAGAACTCTGTCTGGTTCTGGTTCTGCAGGGCCGGGGTGGCCGCTGCCTGTTCACAATAAATGGTCCAAAGCTGGGCAAACATAAAGGCATGGAACAGGGAGCACATGTGCAGCACGGAGGTCTGCGTACGGAGATAAAAGAAAAGAATGGGGAAAGTCAGATTAGGGTGGTTACAGATTGTACCTGCAACAACGAGAATATCGTCACTGTCGAGCAGAAACCTTGTATCTCCAAGTTTCAAATTTGCACATTTTTCTTTCGTAAAGAAAAGCCCTGCTTCATCATACAAGCCTGTCTGACAAAACTAGTGAAAATAGCAGATCTACAAGCAGGTGCGAGGCGTTGTGTGCATGTAGATCAGCTATTTTCACTAGTTTAAATCATCATTAAAACGGTTTTGGACATACAAGGTTTCCACCCTACAACGACTATTTTTATTTGAATTCATAGATTCTACCAGACCTTGGACTGCTCAGGAAAGCCAATGAGGATGACAATAAGGTGGTCTGCAATGTGGGAGCCAGCGTCCAGAGGGATGGGCATGCAGGAGGTGGAGCCCTGGTGCAGGGCACAGTGGGTCAGAGAACCCAACAGTAACCATGACAGCTGGCGGATGTGAGACACACACTCAATAAACTCTTTCGGCCTGTGGAAAGGACACAGTTGGGAACTCAGTTTTATTAATGAGTGTGCAACATATTGCCTCACTGAAACTACGATATTAAAGATGCAGTGCCATGATTTCCCCCCCTAAAACATGATTATCAGGTATTATGATTAAATACTAGGAGGAAGATTCTTTCCAAAAAAGTGTACAGAAAGAGTTAAAATTAGGTTTTAGGTGGCCACACCCACCAGTTCATTAAGTATGCCTGGTTGTCATGGTGGATGGTGACCCAGCTGAAGTCAGACATACATTTGTCAATGTTTTATCATTAAACATAACAGTAAAATAAATGTTTCCATTTTCCATGTTCTCGCAAGTACCCCCTGTAGTACCTCTGCGTTCCCTAAGGATACACGTACCCCCATTTGAGAAACACTGATTTAGATGTTACACTGATGTACATAACAACAGGATTTTTTTTAAATAGAATACTTTCTGAAAGCCTATGTTAGGATTTAGAAGGTGTTTTTAAAATCTGCCTCAGGTCTAAATCGTTTGAAAAGAATATTCTGTATTTGTGGGCGAATTAATCACATGAAACATTAAACACACCAGGTTTATCAGGACCTTAAATAGGCCAGGGGTCAGCAAGTAAGCTTGGCCTCAAGCCAATTTCTTGTCATTAGATGGTGAACATAATCAAAGGTTTATTTACCATCTGAAACTTTGATAGACCGGCTTATAGCAATAATGAATTCCTATAAAAGTTACTAAAGAAAGATTTGTGTTTTAACTGCATACTGATACATTTTATGAAGGCTGCATTCTTGAATGAGGACGTTTAGTTAAAGAACACTTGCAGATAGACAGACAAGACATACTCCCTTTTGAGTAGAACAGACAAACAAGCTCTTTCATTGAATACTGTAGGAGCTCAAGGTCTCTTATTAAATATGGAAAGACACTTTATGACACACATGCCTGTGATTCACTCCAAACATGGATAAAAGTGTGTGATAAAAATGCTTCTCAGACATTTGAATTAAAAGGATCTCCAGTTTGGTATGCAAATTTAGGTCACAGATCCCCATAACTCCTGGCGTGTACAAATTTGTACACTCTTAGAGTTGTAGACCTTTTAAAGGGTCTATTTAGTTCCAAACTACAATTTAGCTAGGGACCCCCTGGAGGCCCCTTAAGGATCCCTGAAGGGGGTCACCTATATGTGGGACTGTCAGATATTGTAAATTATTTACTAAATCATTTGCCGGCCAGATGTCACCACTGGCGGGCCAATGTTGGCCCATGGGCCACCGGTTGTTTGCTTTCAATAACGTCTTAGGTGTTTCTCATTCTCACCCCTGTTGCATGGCAGAAGGAGGATGGTAGAGCCAGGGAAGATACCGGACCACAGCTTTGTTGTCACGGTGATTGCCTTTGCTGATCTCCATGGCGGCTACTTGTGCCAGACCAACTTTTAGATTGCCCCCAAAGGTGTCCTCATGCAACGGCTGACAGCAAGCCTTCATGTGGCTCTGAGAAAGGGGGAAGTGTCGGAATTGAAAGAACGAAAAGGACAGCCATAAATGAGAGGAGTGGAGAGGGACTAAGAGGTCTCGTAAAAGATGAGGAATAAAAGCACTGCGATTACCCATCTTAATGACTTATGCAGCCCATTCACTGTGGGTGCGTATAGCGGTACCTACAGTATATTATCCACTGCATCTTGGCAAAGAAAATGGTCTGCACCCACAAAGTGTGCATATAAAAAAAAGCTGAAAGAAATCTCCTTGTGGAAGTAAGCTTATACACAGTAGAAGGCCTTGCTGAAATATCTGGGATTGGCCCACCATGGAGAAATTAAAACCGGCGGACCATTTTCCTTGCAAGACAGATACAACATTTTAATGATAACATACCAGATCAATTATCACATGTTGCAGCACTCGCATGAAATATCAGGACTTACTTTAAGCTTGGTTAGTGTGTGCATATCTGCAATGAAGTCCAATAGCTCACTTATGTATTGTCGCATGCATTCCATTGCTGCTGTTGTGCACTGTGGGGGGAAAAAGAAAAACGAGTTAAGGTTTTATAAGGAGTCACAGCAGGACACATCTTTATTTCCTGCTGTTTTATGAGACAGATTTTAAAACGCTCCAATCACGGAAAGCACTCAAGTCTTACCCCCGGCAGCGTTGCGATCATGTGCTTGTGGATGATGGTTGATTCTGCCAGCCGCGTACCGATATCTGCACAGACAAACTGACAACCAAAACACAAATTGTTGTTGTAGCATTGCAATCCAAGGCACACATACTTCTCGCGATCATGTAGTTGGGTGTAGTGTTCTTTCTTTTTTTTTTACCTGAACCAGCAGTAGCAGGTTTGTGTCAGGTAGGGGAGACTTGAACTTGAGAGCCTGCAGAAGCTCCATCACCACAATACGGGACATGTAGAACTTATCTCTCTCCTGGGCATGAGGATAGATAGAGAAAGGAGTCAATTTACTGATGCATCACGACCCCCCCTTTCATCTATTATCCCCTCTCCCTTACTCATGCTGTGAGTAGAGCATAAACTCCCTTCCCTGAATAAAGAGGGAGGACAGGCGGAGAGACAGAGAGAGAGAATATATACAGAATAGACAGAGAGTAGTGGAGCTGAGAAGTAGATTTAGGCCAGTCCAGATCTCTCCTCCCAGAGTCCCAGGCAGCTCAGATGAGGCTGTCAGGCTGCCTGCCTTCCTCCCCGAGGACAGACTGCTCTCTCTGTTCGTCCCTTGCACACAAAGCCCAGCTGCCTGTTTACAAACCACACTGTCAACCCAGGCCTCTTTCTCTATGCAGTCATGTTTACTCATGTAAAGCTTAGGCACATCTCTGCCTCTACAGAATGCGGAGTCGCTGCTGACATTTCTCATTGTGTCGCTCGTTAATGCACGCATACCTGTACGCAGCACTCTCGTAATTAAAAGTTAATGGAGCATGGCCTAGCAAATCATGGACTGTTCTGTAGCCAAGGGAACCAATCCACTCAGCGTAGTGCAATGCAGTCGTGACAATCAGAGCATGACTTGACAAACTTTGGTCGGTCTAAAAAGCTTTACTTTGCCTCTCTAAAAACCTCAAGCACAAAGCATAGCTACCGGTACATGGGCACACACACACAAAACAAAACAATAAGCCTTTTTCCATGCCTATATAGCTCAGTTTTCTGCAAAACAACTGCACAGGAAAATCACGCCAAAAAAAAAGCAATCGCTCATAACAACCACAGGTTTCCGAAACGCGGATATTATACTGTGAGGGATTAAACAGGGTGTAGAAAATCAATATTGCAGGAGACATAAAGCATGCAGACTTGACAGTGGTGGAGGGCTGAGGATCCATCTGGCCTGATAGGACACAGACAGCCCTTGCTCCATCTTCGCCTGAGACAGCCTTTCAGAAATACACCATACATCCTCGGTCCCAGCACCACAACTAATCATGTTAATCAATACTGGCTGATTGCCTACTTAATCATCTGTGACACTCGGCCACATTTCTGTCTGGCTGTTGAACCGGGGGAAGTAGAAGTGTCCTCACACTACTCATAGGACCAGTGAATTTGATTTGAACCTTTACTTACTTACGCACCACAGGAATGCATGAAGAGAGATTTAACAATGTATACAGACATGCCTTTCTTAATGTCATACAAATGAACATACAGTACATCTAAAAAGTTTTTCCCTTGCGGCTCATCAACGTTTTCATCACCCTCTGGTGGTAATGCATGTATGTACCGTATACAGTACATACAGTACGTACATACAGACTTATTATAGTTTTGCATCACTCTGCAGCTCAACCAAAGAGGAGTGTTATGTGGACATAGTCAACTATACCTTGTTGAAGGTTTTGTAGCACAGGCCACATAGCTCTACCAGGTAGGACAGGCTGAACACACCATACTGGATGATGAAGCTGAGTAGTTTGGAGAAGGGCTCCAATAGGCTCTGAAGCACAGGGTGGAAAGAGAGGCGGTTAGTGGATACTAAAGTGATGGGAAGAGAGAGTGGTGACCAGTGTTGGGCAATACTACTTATGAATGAAATATGTTACTTATTGCTTATTAAAAATGAACAATATTATATTACTTATTACTTTGTATTTACTATACATGGCGGCCAGAACCTCAAAGAACTACACACTAACATCTTGTACCATTTCACATTGTTGATAGCTTGTAAATCTGTTCTTTTTGCGCATGTGAGAACCCTCTACTCTGCCCTTTACATGCGCTGCTCCACGAATCTGCGCTGCTCTGTCTGCCTGTGACTGCTGGACACAGACAGACACACCGCGGCGCCGGCTCATAGATAACGATACAGCGGAGAGAGTGCTTTTATCTCGGTCAGAAACTAAAACAAATCACGTTCATTGTAATGAGTAACGCAGGGCTACTTGGCTCAGTAATATGTCATAATATTACTGTTTTGGCAGCTGTGGTTACAGTCCTCGTTATGGGGTAAAATATTACAGCAATATATTACTAAGTAATGTGTTACTTCCCAATACTGGTGGTGACAACTCCTTTTACACCAATCGAGCTTGAGGAACCAAATATAACATGGTGCCACTTCTCCATTGAACTTCAATGGACACAGCCGCCATGTTCTTTTCTGTCACCCTATTACTTTGAAAGGTGTGCTCATTCTTGATAGACTAATTTGTTTTATAGTAATAGTTCCTGGACGTTAGTAGCAAGCACTAGCACTAGTGCTAGTACTAGCACTAGACAGTGTGCAAAGCAATTTTAAAAGCTACAGTATGACATTGAAAGAATCAGATTGTTTATTATCATCACATCTGAATCAATTTAACATGTGCAGCGTAGTACTGTTGCAGCAGAGTAGACTGTTTGTGATGCACTTTTAAAAGGTCTGACGTTTAAAGAATCGGATTGTACGCATATCATCACATCTGAATCAATTTAAAATGTAACTGGAACCATCTGTCTTCGTGAATCATATGAAAATCAAACATTTTGTCTCTCCATGGTCATCATTCTCTGTTTTCGTTACTCTGGTTGATACGAGTCAAAGCATGGCAAAACGTGAATACATTTCTAGTACCATGGGCCCACCTACCCGAGTTGCATTTGTGGTTGGAATCTTCAGAAGACAAATGATGATTCTCAAACTGGAATCCATGGGACACTAATACACAAAAGAAAGGAATACTGTAGTTGAAATACTGCACTCCTGTTATCATAATGCCTAGTTCAATGCAGGGGACTACAAAACTAAACTAAAGCACTGCTCTTGCTTTTCTATGATTATTTTCCCTTCTGTAAGTGGTTTACAGTCATCGATTAGAGTCCATTTCTCTGACCTCCTACAATGTCAAAAACGGTGGAAATCTGCCCTTGACATCTGCAGACAACAAGAAAACAACTATGGAAGCTTTTTGAGTGAAACGCCCTGATCGTATCAAACTCTGTCTGGAGTTTCCTGTAAATCAGTAGTTCACACAAACATCTTCATGTCAAGGACCGCCAAATTGATATTGGAAAAAAGGTTTGTTCCAGTAGGACCCCATCCATAACAAAAGATTTGTGTTGTTAAAATGTAAAAAGAAAAATGTATTCCACATTTTTTATAATTGTTACGGAAATAGACAATATGTATAAAATAGGGTTAAAGTGTTTCTTATTAAACGGTTCCTTATTTTGCTGGTGAACGTGCTGGAACCCCCTTAACAGCCATGTGCACACAATGACATCAAAGGGGGCTCAAGCCCCTGCCCTTTTATCCGTCTTGTAAAAAGTGCCCTCTCCAGACCATGAATGCAGTTCTTCACTATGGTGGAAGAAATTCAAATGCTCTCTTTCCATGCCATACCTGAAGGCAGCATTCAAGAGAATTGCCTTTTCCAAACTCTCCTAAACTTGAATGCAGCTTCTTATGTTAAAAGAACTGCCCTCTCTGTGTAGAAATACATGCCGTTACGCCACATCTCCAATATTTACTTGATTATGCTTAGTTCAGTGTGGTATCAAGCACCGAAAATAGCCGACCTCCAAGCTCACAACGTGTCTTGTGAGCTTGGAGGTCAGCTATCTTCGATGTTTTCACCAAAAGGCCCTTTTAGAAATTTCAGCCCCTGCCTCTCTAACATTCTCTGCTCGTCCCTGCCCCTCAAGGACACCTTGGGGGTCCGCAGACCACTGCTGTACAGTAAATGACTACCTTCAGAGGGAGCACAGAGGGCAACTTGGTGAGAAAGGTCTGGAACTGGTTACAAATGGTGGGCCACAGGTTGCTGGGTGAGTCCATGGGGAGAGCCTCCATGAAGGTGGCGATGTTATCAAGGCAGTGCAGTATAGTGCCCCCTGCTGGCAGACTCTTCTTGTTGTTCAGACCCTGGAGGGCACAGAGGGATAAACGATAACACATAACAGGGTTATATAATGAACTCCTGTACGTCCATAGAGATTTACATTAGCATGCGCTGATTGATCTGATCTGATTGATAATGCACTGCTAATCAATCAGAGTGCCCATGTTGCTGATGGCCCCGGTTTAGCACACTGAAAGGCAGCAGCGACTGATCTGATAGATGCATGCTCCAGTGGCGTTTCATCTACACGTCTACGCTATCAGGTCAGGGTTTTACGGTCAGCAAACCAAGATGGAGGCAAAATGTCTTGAAATTATCTAACACTTTTTTATTTTATTTTGAACACATTTATCAGGAGGTCCATGAAGCTGAGCTATGGAGGCTTCTATTTTGACACCAGCTCCCCCTGCTGGTTACACCATGCCTCACATTGTCTTGGGGGGGAAAAAAGAAACATGAAATTTCACCTCAAGCAGCATGTTGAGAGCAGCGACAGAACTTAGTTCATTGAAGTCTATTAGGGAAGATGCAAGCGTTCTCAGAAAACTTCCATCTGGAAGAGTGAGAGGGAGAGAGAGAAAGGGAGAGATTTAAGGTCACAGCATGTCCGGGTGGGCTTCTGCCATAATTAATAGCCCTCTGCGGATGGAAGGAGCAGACCTTTGATGTTACTCTGGAAGAGCTGGGGCAGGATGCCATTGGGAGCCAGCTGGTGGAACACGCAGCGGAGGAACTGCTTGGCCACGCCTGCAGCGTTGCCTGGGATCAGCATGCTGAAAATCGAACAAATGGCTAAGTTACCCTGGGAGTCACATTAAACATCCCGCTCATCTGCTAATGCGTTTCTTTTTTTCCATTTTTTTCCATGGGCGTACTGCTCTCTAACGGCTTTAATGACTCATACCTCTCAGCTTGTCCGGAGAAATTGGCACTAGACGCCAACCTAAAAAGAAATAAAGCCCTGGATTAGACAACTCGACTCGAGGGTTGAATTATACTGTATATGAGGTACGACAGCGGGTTATGAAACCTCATTTCACCGCTGAGTACTGGTGTGTGGTTGTGCTGTAGTGGTACCTGCCCACAGACTGTATGATGTCGAGGAGGAGCGGAGCGGCCAGTTCAGGACTGAGGTGGATGAACATGGAGAGAACCACCACCGCCAGACCCAGGGTATCCTCATCATACTCCTCCAGCACGGCTCCGCAGTCACGACACCTGGAACGCCACATGCAAAGAATCACATCCTGGCCATTTGAGTGGCATCTGTCAGCATTAACACAACAGTCTTGAACTGAGATTGAGGCTGATCAAGCGGTTTACTTGTCACTCATGGTGGTAGGCTGTTCATCAATGAACTCCTCCGGGGCGGGCACGAACATGCTGACTGTGCTCGGGGCAGACAGGAGACTGGTCTTGGTTGGGCCTGTGGGGGGAGAGAGTGGATAGGTAATGAAAATTAGATTTTGTCACTGTCAGGCAGAAACCTTGTATCTCCAAGTTTCAAATTCATCATACAAAAGCATTGCACAAAAGTAGTGAAAATAGCAGGTCTACAAGCAGTGCACACAACGCCTCGCATCGTGAGATTCTAACTCGTTTTTAAAATGATAAATGCAAAACTAACAGTTTTGGCCATGCAAGGTTTCCAACGACGATTTTTTTGGGGGGGCAGCTTCTGCAGTAAGTGACTGACCTGTGTCCCAGGTATTGATGTTATGTGGGGCACTGGATTGGTGCTCCAGTTGTCTCTTCATTAGCTGGCTCATGGTCAGAGCTCCCAGAGAGCCTCGCTTCGCCTGACGGTACTGAGCTAAAGGTCAAACAAAGAGAAAACCCATCAGGCCTGACGGGCTGTCCAAGTCCATTTTGTCAGCAGTGCAGCAAAACCTCAAAGGTAGGGCAACAGATAAGGGACAGCTTCTGATATTTATTGGTGCATCTCACTGATACTGTTGTTGTGTGTTGTTTATTTGTTGCTGTAAATAACTGTTTATGATTACTGATTCACTGTTTGATTTGAAGTTGTTAAGCACACAACATTTTATTATTATTTTATTATTTATTAACAAGTTTATTATTATTATTATTATTGTTATTATTATTATATTTCATCTTAGCTGTTGTAAAAAAATATTATATAGAAATAACTTAAAATGAGAAGTTCTTAAAAGGTGACTGTACAGTTAGCAGAATGGAATTGCACAATCATGACATCACAAGCAGAGGACTTTGCTAGTTTCATTTACTGTATTGACTGTACTTGGTGTAATATTGGCATATAAATGTGTATAAATGTAAATGTATATATACTTGTATTTGTTTATACAACTGTGGGTTTATTATTATAGGGGGAGGGGAGATGTAGCTGTTTAAACACATATTTCCGGCCCGGCACGCCATTGTGGTGGTCCCGGGCACCCGAGACTGCGATGCCAGCCTGACAACGTGTCACAGGTTCAAATCCAGTTCCTGGCGACCTTTGCTGTGTGTCAAAACTACATATACCGGTACATCTAAATATTAATTTACCGAATGTCTGTCCGCCATCCGCCATCTGACCATCTGTCTGCATGCTGACATCACAGATGGTAACAATGCCCAACTGACATCAAGAAAGCCCAACTGACATCACTGACTGACATCACTAAAGTGCCCCGTGACCACCATATATATAGGCATACAAGAGTGCCAGCCAGCCAGACGGATACAACGGGTATTGCACAACTGGACATGGATGGTGACTATTCTGCCCAACGGGCACCGGTCTGGGTTCTCCAACCTTACTTCTGAGACTCCTACATTCAATCCCTCATCGCACACCCCCGGCCACAGGACTAGTATGAATAAAAACATATTTCCAAAATGTATATCATATTTATTGCTAATTAGAATGAAAAAGTTAAACAAAGGTACTATTTTTTTCTTTTTACACATTAATTGAATGTCAAAATGATCTGTTGCCCTGTCTTTAAGAGTCTGTGGCTTAGGTAGGGAAGAAAACACCAAAGACTTCTACATCATAAAGAGAATCTTGAGTATTCAACTCAAAACTATTTTTTTAACAATAATGTAAGTTTAAATGTATTACTTTTTTTGATAAATGTTTATTTCCATTTTAATTTTTAATTTTTTTCAGTTCCTAGTAACCTTTTCTCATATATTTATGTCTAATAACTTAAATGAATGCAGTTCTATGCTACTCACTCCATAACTCACTACTTAATGGGGTAATAAAATCCATTTTACCCCCCAAAAATCCATTACTGATGGATGTTTGAAAACTGCTGAACCAAATAATGCCTTTGATGAAAGGTAGATGTGCTCAAACGATGTTGGAGTATATTCACACAGTGAGGTATTTGGATCCTACTTGATACTGAAGAACGTTGGCTTGTCTCTGGTATAGCAGCTTCAAGCGTGGGGGCTGAGGCAGATTCTCTTGGCTTTTCCAAAGTAGACAGAACCATATGATCTGGAGGCAAAATATGGGTGGTTGATGGGCAGAGGAATATGCCATCTTATGCCAGTGATAAACTACAGTATGTACTGTAAGCAAAAGATGCAATAGTTATATCTTGTTAGGGGATTATTTAATGTTTAATTATTTAAAGTTTAGTGTATCTCAACTCAACTCAGACCTCATAGTTTACTGTGATCTCATATACATTTGTCTGGCTCCCTTTACCCCCTTACCGTCTTAAGCATAGCTCTAATTATTATCAACACAACAATTAATATCTGCTGTAAAATTCATGTATGACTTCCTATTTACCGGTAATCTTTTGGATATTAGGTTCAATTAAATATGTCTGAGAAAGCACGCCACGGGACACAGGTACGGTCAAGGTGGGAAGTTTAGTAAAGATGTGAGTTAGCTTGTATATTATGGACAGCATAATGTTTTCATTTGAATGGTAAATGTAATGATTTATTATTTTAAGTTGTGGACCCACTATGTGGTTGAAGTCCTATCAGTATTATGTTATGATAGAATGATGCTATACCTACATTTTAGATAGGGCTGCTTCTTGAGCCCCCTCAAATGTTACAAGTCCATGGGAAACACAAATATGGATGATACAATATAGACAATATGGCGGTAGGAAGGTAGGATCAGTAAAACTCTATAATGCTGAGCAGCAGGAGGCAGCATGGTCTGATCAACTGGCCTCGGGCCAACGTTTAGTCTGTCTGTCATCCTTCTTACCAGTTTCTGTGGGCTGCTCGCACAACTTGTCCAGGGTGTTGAAAGAGATGTCCAGGTATTCCCTTTGGATGGCGCTTACGGCTATCTTTCTCTGTTTGCGCTGTCGGGGAACAATCTGGATTTTAAATTCGGCCTCGTCGTCATTGTCTGGTTTGGGGTCGCTGTCGTCTTCGTCGCCAATGTCATAGTCATCTTCGTCGTCGCCGTCTTCCTCGTCATCATCGATATCGCCCTTTTCTGGCGAGGACGTGTCCTCAGGGATGTCCAAGAAGATCGTCCTATCGACAGGACTCGTCCCGAGCAGTGTTCCTGCCTTAACCTCCTCGGGGGTCATGGAAGCGTCATCTAGAGACGAGTCGGGGACGTGCGGTGTCTTTTTCAGCAGGTCTCTCTTCTGTTTCAGGGTCATAGGGCTGTCGTGGGAGACGTAATCCAGGCGGTCGGGGAGCTCCAGAGAAGTGCTAGGAGTCACTCGCTGTTGCCTTTTGTCCGTGGTGTGCACCTCTCCCACTGGGGGTTCCGGGCCTCTCTTGGAGCA
Organism: Nannobrachium achirus; assembly: GCF_963921795.1. Taxonomy (NCBI): domain Eukaryota; kingdom Metazoa; phylum Chordata; class Actinopteri; order Myctophiformes; family Myctophidae; genus Nannobrachium; species Nannobrachium achirus. The sequence goes on from NC_137827.1 coordinate 22,838,119, forward strand.
ATCCTCCACACTCACCTGCACAACAGGGGACATCCGCAAGGTACTGCTACTGGCCGGGGAGGCAGGGGTTTTGGCGCTGCCATTGGGCCTGGTGGCCATGATGGTATTAAGGTCAAACTCCTCGTCGCTCTCCACAATCCTCAGAGGAGGCAGGGTCTCAAACACCAGGGAGTCACTGTCAGACATGGAGAGGATGGAGTGTTTCTCTGGGATGGAGGTGCAGTCCGAGGACAGGTCAATGAGGTCCGGGTCTTCCTTGTCTTGAGCTGACCCCTCTTGTGAGCTCCGGTCCGCCTTGTCGTCAAAGGTCTCCATGCAGCTGAGACGCACCTCTGGGATGACCCGCTTGGAGCAGTCGGACTGGCCACCTCGGGAGCCACGGCGGTCCGGGGCACCGTTGCCCTCAGCCTGCCCGGAAGAGCCATCGGAAGAGCCCTTCCCATGATGCCTGCTGTGGGACGTGGAAGAAGATGGGGGGAGAACCGTGGGGGCGTGCTGCAGGTCACACCGGTCAATGCAGGATTTACGTCGGTGTTCATCCAGGTTGTACAGGATGGAGTCATCCCTGGATATGTCCAGAGACTTCTGCTTGTGCATGGCTTGTAGCCGCTTGGATCTAGAGCTCTTATCCCACAAACACTGGGACACGTTGTCCTGAAGGACACTGGCCTCACGATATTCTGATAGCTCTATCTCACCTGATTCAAAAACAAAACACACAAGCATAAAGATATATAAGAGGAGATTTCATTTGAGACAAAGCAACGCAAGCCTCCTGCAATCTAAAGAAAAAGAAAACATGGCATGGAGACAGACATTTGAATGAGATTCAAATCACTGTAATGTAAACTACACTGGAGAATTGAACCTTTAAGGTCAGGCTGCTTACTTTTCTGGGCATTCAGCTCTACTGGCTGGTACTTCACAGACTTGCTGCCTCCAATCCTCTTGAGGCGGGCAAAGAAGGTCTGTGACTCCTTGTTAGCAGCTCCCGTTGGTGTGTCGTGGATATCTGACTCATCAAATACACTATCTTCCTCTAAGAAGGGGGAAAAGAATGGAAAGTATGTTGATTCTATCCTTCACTTTCTTACATTTCCACAGTATATAATAATAGATATAATAATAATGCTCACCAAAATCCTTCAAAAATAAAGCGCTTTAAGTAGAAGGAGATGGCTATTATATTGAATAATTATCATATACTGTAGTACAAACCTAAATACAGCTGTCCTGTTCACAAAAGAATTGCATACATTTTAGCACTGTTCCAGTAATACAGCAGGCACACGAAGCTTGCTGTCTCCTAGTTTGACGAGACAATTTGCTTCAGAGCTGTCCTATCGTGCAAAGCAGTTGACATTGTTATCAAATCACTGAAGGAAGGATGAAAATACTGGAAGTGCATGGAAAGTGTCTGGATGAGCCCAATTATCATTGTCAGGAGGCCGCCAGCTAACCTTGTGCATGCATGAAGTCCATTATGCACAGTCAATAGAACTTAGTATTTTCTTCTTTTAAAGCCTGTTCAGCAGAACAGCAAGTTTGCAAAACTACCTCAAACACCAAAATCTGGAGAGCTAGTTAAAGTGAAATGGGCCATTACAGGTCCATTAGTTTTAGAAGACTAAAACGTTTTCTTTCTTTTTTAATGATTGAGATTTTTGGAATTAGTATGCTCGGGTGGTGCAGTGATGAAGTCCCTGCCCACCACCAGGTTGGTTGTGGTTTCGGGGGAAAAAAAGAGATTGTTGGAATTATTTTAAATTCTTCTCAGGGAAAAACATGGTGGTTGAACTAACACTGTTTTTGCTGTGCATACTGTGAAGGTGCTACTGTTGACTAGAGTACCTTTTTCCTTCTCACTGTAGCGGCTCATGTTGGAGTTGTCACTGTAGAGGGGCCCTGCGGTGGCATGGGGCCGGCAGCTGTGATACTGGGCATTCAGTGTGTTGATGGTGATGTGGATCAGGTGGAGCACTATTTTGATGCAGTCCATATCTCTGTAAGGATACTGCAGGAAACAGAACCACTCGTTATACTGTTATACTGGTCATTTTTATCGATCGCGGGTGAGGAAATGTATACTGAATTAACCACATAAACCCTATAGACTTTGTAAACTGGACCTGAGTTGGCTTTGTACTACAATTTATTTCCATCAACAGCTGTATTTTCGTTCATGCCTTACCTCTTATCCCTAAACCTTTTTGCCCATTTTTACTATTTTGAAAAGCATTTTAAAATTCTTAAACTAGCCGATCTACATTGACACGTTGTGAGCTTGTAGATCAGCTATTTGAAATATTCAAAAATGGCAAAAGAGTTTAGGGATAAGGGGTAAGGCATGGACAAAAATAGAGACCCAAATCTCTCCCAAAGGACAGGACCAGGAGGCATTCGTACCTGCCGAACCACCTTAACTGATTCCTTCCTGAGTAAAAGAGCAGCGGCTGTACTCTGACCCGGGTGACTGAGCTGTGTATACCCTATCCCTAAGGGAGATGCCAGCCTCTAAAGAAAAACAATTTCATCAGCTGATCTCCGCAATGTCCTATTTACTTGTTTTGCCTTTCAGAGTCTGAAATCCAACACAGAAACTGTGAAAAATGCTGTATGCTTCTCTCTTATGTCACAGCCTGTTGTGTAGCTGTGTTGGCATTCCATATTTTACTGGGTGACTTCATTCAAATCAATGGTCCAATCCATCAAGTAGCCAGACAGAAAGTCGCCAAGCTTTTATAACAGCCAAAACAGAGGCTGGACTCTGCTCTCATTTGGCCAGATTTAGTGAATTTCCCCAGTGGTGTCAGTAAAAAATATTTAATTAGTCCCCGTTGCCAAGCTTTTATAACAGACAAAACAGACAGGACTCTGTGCTCATTTGATTTGATTTTACAATTCTTTCACCAATGGTGTCAGAAAAATATTTAATTAGTCCTCTTTTCCTACTCTGCCTCATCCATTATTTAACTAATATTGCACTTGTTTGGAGCGTGTGGTTGAAAGTGTTAAGAACTGGTCTAGACAGCCAATATTGTTCAGTCTGCAGACACCTTTACTAGGTAATAGCTAGTAAAGGTACAGTAGTAGCTAGTAGCGTTAATGCTTAAAATTAACTTGAACACGTAGAATGCATATTTTAAAATCACATTTAATGACCTGCAGCCATCACAACTACAAGTGAAGTTTATGCCCATAAATTGAGAAGTCTTTATCTGTCAATCCATGTGCCTTTTATGCCCATATACTATATGGAGATCCCTGATGTCATCACTATGTGTCCATATATGGCATTGGGCATGCCCCCATATATGGAGCTGAGTGATTTGTTCTCGCCTGATGCCATGATGACACATTGAGGTTAGACAACACACTCCATATTTGGACATAGCTGCATTGGGAAATCCTTATGGCTGACTGAGTCATGGTGACATTAGTGTGATATCAGAGGTCCACCCGCCAGCCGGTCCCCCCTTAAGCCAATTGTTCTATCCAAACACAGATGTTTGGCCTGAATGTGGCAATGAATTTTGGTAGCATCTTTAAGTGTTTTTTTCTAGGGAAGCGATGGCTTTTTAGCCGTTTTAGTGATGTGCTTAGCGTGTGTTGATACTGTTTTTGTGTATGTATGTTGTTATCGTGTTTCCCTTACTGTTTGAGCTTCTGTGAGAACTATGAATTTCCCCATGAGGGATCAATAAAGTCTATCGTATCGTATCGTATCAAATGTAACTCAAAATCATAAACGACACTTAGTCGCATACCTGACAAAATCTTTGGAATACAGTTCTTATTATATGACGCAATCTAAGATTTTCCTGAAATGAGATTTTCGACACACGTGCATATCTCCTTGTATGGGCGGTTCTGTACGTGACATCAGCTGTGGTGATTCATTTCATTTCATTTATTTGTTTATTTAGACGGGACAATGCATATTAATGAACATTACATGAAGCAATGTAAATACACCGGATTTAGCAAGATGCAAACTTTCGATCAGCTGTGGTGAGGTCGACCTCTGCGTACTTTCTATGACGTTAGTCTCGTACTCATACGGACGATGTACGGTATAACGATTTTATTTATTTATCCTGTGCAATGAAATCCCAGTGTGTGTTATGCCATATGGTGGCGTGCCGTGTAGAGTGCAGTACCTTATAGAGAATAACAAGCAGGGCTTTGAGCCACATCTGTCTGATGTGTGGCCGCAGGGCCCACAGGGAGCAGCGGGGCGGATTCTGGAAATAATGTCTCAACTGGGGACACGTGCAGTACTTCAACACCTGGACCACCAGGGGGAGTAATTGCTTCCCCAGGCCAATGTTGTAGTCCATCACCTGCAGGAAACGATATCACAGTAGATTAAACTGCAGCGCTTGCAGGGGTGTGTACAATTAGAATTATATCATAACAACCTGCCGTTAGACCTCAAGCTACAATCACAGAATGCACAAACAGTTTGATATTTAATACAGGGGTCTTCAACATGGGGTCCTCAGAGTTACTACAGGGGGTCCTCCAAATCTTCCAATCCTTTTTATATTAATAATTTGAACCGTAGTGTCCATATTCTGAGAACTGTAGCCAAAAATAGCAGATCTACAAGCTCACAACGCCTCACGCTGCGAGGCGTTGTGCAAAGATGTTTAGTGTAGAGGGGAAAAATAGCAGACAAAGTACAAAGTGAAAGGTCAAGTTTATCATCCTTTATTGTCCTTGGCCTGAAAACGTTGAAGACGCCTGGTTTAATAGATAAGGGGCAATATACAGAGTCAACGTAAATATATAGAGTTACTTGTGCAATGCCGGCGATGAAGGCGTTGAAGCAGGTGGACGTGCGCATCTTCTGTGGGGCGATCATGAAGCAGCCCTCCTGCTGGTCGTAGCCCAGCAGTACGTACAGATGGCGCTTCACCGTGTTGAAGGCCTTGGCGCTGCCGATGTCGGCCTCTGCGCTGCTGTCGTCTTTGGCCATGAACTTCATCAGCACCATGATGAGCTGGTGGACCGTCTGGTGGTCGATGCCGGCGTCCTCAGGCAGCAGGTCCCTGATGACCGAGGAGTCGTTGTCGTCGTGAGACGGCGTCTGGCCTAGGAGAGGGGCTGAAGCGTCAGGGTTAAAGGGCGGGAGAAAGCGTGCTGAAGACAAGGAAGGGTTGCAGGGAGTTGCGGGGAGGGGGCGGGGGCAGGGTTTGCAGGGATTGACACACAGAGACAGGGAGAGTCAACTCGTCTCCTCTCAGCTACGCCCTGTCTACAGGATGGATACATTGGCCCAATGCCAAAGTCCTCCCCAAGGCCTTACTGAGCCCTGAACCCTCACACAGTTAATTGATGTGCTGGTAAGTGCTTGAGTGTGAGAGGATGCAAGGGCTCACTATAGAGTCGATAGTTAGCCCGTGCATAGACCATATTCACACGGCGGCCATGTTGGTATTTTGCATTGAAAAAACGGGGTGGCAATTCATTTGTTATCCTTTCCAAACTTCTTTTTTTTAACTCTTAATTGCAATAGTCAGCACTTTAAATGCTTATTATTCCGTTAATGTTCATTTGTGTTTAGTTTTAGTATAGTTTATTTTGGAACAAAATATTTGCTAATACATGAAATGGTGTCAGACCGCCATTCCGAAACACCGCCATTCCGAAACAGGGTCCTCTGCAGTTACCCATCCTGATTGACATTAAGAGGATCCCCTGGAAACCACGTACTTAACATCACAACGCTATGAACTGAAGCTACTGTAATTCACTATATGAACTGTAGGTAATTCACTATGAACTGTAGCTAATTCACTATATGAACTGTAGGTAATTCCCTCAGTCCAAATCTGCAGTAATGTGGACAGAAAGGTTGCATAAAAGGCCCTCTCAGAGCCCTCATGCACACGATTTGACAGCGGAAAAGCCAGAGGCCCCTCATGGACTTCATGTGAATGTGCCTTTAAGTCAAGGGAGAACAACAACATTGGGCCAATTTGTCAACATGTGCTCTACATTGACATCAAATGATGAACATGGATGTGTGTATGGGGTAAACAGAAAACATGACACGGTCAACAATGAAAGTCACAAGCAGAACAACCATTGCCCTGTAATCATTTTCATGTGGCCCATTATATTAGGTTTAAAAATCTCCCAATGTGATTATGTCGATTGATATGTATTATTATTATTATAGTGTATATATTTCAGTTTGGGATTGTTATTTACCTGGTAGGACTTTCTCTATCATATCTCCAAGTGTCGGGGCCGAGTGCTCTTGTCTGGTAAGTCTTAGAGCTAAAAACCACATGTGAAGAGCACAATTTAGAAAGTGCTCAGGGGAGGCAGCACAGGACATTCACGCGCACGCACGCACACACACACACACACACACACACACACACACACACACACACACACACACACACACACACACACACACACACACACACACACACACACACACACGCCTATTCACAAAAGTCACACAACACACACTGGATGCCATGCACATGGCTCAAGATAGTCAGGCTTTCGTGACTGTTTGTCACAAAATAGCGATCCACTGCTGCCTAACAACCGCATTATGTGAGAAGCCATCATCAGTAGTACCATATACCTTCTCCCAGACACTCAGGACAGCCAGATGTTCAAGCAGGACAGTGGGATGTGGTTTGTTGTCAGCTGTGAGCCGTGAGACACGCGCCGATGCTCCGTTCCAGCCAATAAGATCAGACACTTTACACTGAAAAGTAACTAAGTACATTTACTCAAGTACTTAGTACTTTTATCTCTACTCCACTACTTCTCTGAGGCAAATACTGTACTTTTACTTCATTACAATTATTTGAGAACTTTAGTCACTAGTTACTTTGTAGATTTTGATTATTATTGCAAAACATACATTAACCACTTAATGCATTTGAAAATACAAGCTACAAGTTTGTAGATCATTTCAAAAGATACTTTTGATTATTATTAATTTTTTTACCCCCAATGCATTTGGGTCCCCATCCGGAATCACTGGGGGTACATTTATTGTAATCCAATTATTGGCTTAGGAATGTGACAAAATGTGAAAAAATATTATTGAACTAATCTATAGAAAAAAAGTCATTTTGAGGGCGAACTACTCCTTTAATGGTATGCACTCTACCAGGTGAGCTCCAGGTCGCCCCCCAAATTGGAAATCTGCTCCACACCTTCATTTTGAAATGTATTCTATTTTATTTTATACTCGTTGTAGACGGCTGAATGAGTATTGGCACCAAGTGCACCAATACTCGAGCACTAAAAGGTGCACTTGGTTGCATACAGAGATGGTTTTCCACACTCTTTTTTTTTTTTTAACAATCGCCAGCCAATCAGTACAATTGATCACAGGTTTTAGCTGTTGCAGAAGACCCCTAAACACCCCGCTGACAGAGGAACAAACATTGCTGGATAGAAACATAGAAAGATGCATAATATGAATGAGCAGAGACATTACGAAAATGGAACCAGACTGTATATACTGTACTGTATATAGGGGCTTTGTATTTGTTTTAAGCTGCACATGTTTGATAGTCAAATGGCCTGAAAATAATGTGCTGTATCATTCACAGATAATAACACTAACTACCAAATGTGCACACTGCACGCACCAGCCTGTCCATGTTTTTCTCCCTCCTTTCAAAAGCATTTTGCCAAACTCTGGTCCAACACTAAGCTTCTGCTAAGACTTGTCTAGCTGGCAATTTCTGAAGCACGACAGCATGATAATTACCCTTGTTTATTGCTAGGCAGCACATATCACATGATGTAGCTTTAAGGGGGGGATTTGTCACAAATCCCTATTTTAAATAGCCTATACATTTAAATGGGAAATGAGAATAATAACAGATCCTTTTTTAAGATTTCACCTATAATAACATAAACAAAATAGGGTTAATATGTTTCTCAACTGACGTTTGAAGATGTTAGACATGGACAGACAGACAACTGGCCAGTCTTTGCTACTCACGAAGCCGGTTGCACAGGGACTCAGGGAGTGAGAATGCCCTCTTGGACACTGGCGCACCCTTCACACTGTCACGGAGTGATCGCACGCTCTTCTGGCGGTTCCTGGCAAACCGGGCACGTCGTATCTTCCATAGAGCTGCGTCGCTGAGGTTGGCCACGTTGGTGCGTACGGCTGTGATGGCTGACAAAAAGAACAGCTTGTTGAGGTGCAGCTATCATGGATGTGAAGCAACATTCTACTATACAGCACACAAACAATGTATGCCACATCTTTCTAAGTGGGTTTGCAGGTAAGTATGTCAAATAAACATGCTGTGAGAATGCAGTATAGGGACCTACTAGTAGGGAAAGGGAAGTCCTTGTTGCAGTCCAGGTGTAGCTGAGCCTCCAGAGATAGCGTTTCAAATCGGTTAACAAAGAACTCCCAGCTAAGAGCAGGGACCTCCTTCTTCAGAGAGTGCAGCAACAAAAGCTTGCTGAGGATGATGGGTCGATCCCTCACCACGGTATCAAACTGGAAGTCCAGGCAGATGCACAAGCCCTGGATATACACACAGACACCCCAGTAAAGAACACACAGTACAATCTTTAATTCTGAAAGTGGTCCACTTTTACACCCACTTTGCTGTGAAATGAACACTTAATGTGCCAATAAGCCCAAATATTTTCATAGGTTAAAAAGCGATAGGTCATCACCCTACTCGGGAACAATGGGAAAGTTGGGAATGAATTCCCCATCCGGTTCTAGAAAAGATGTTGTACCCATTGTCAAAGCAACCGTTGTCTGTCTCACTCACTCACTCACTCACTCAATGTATAGGATTGTTGTGTTCTTATAATGAAGCTTGATGAATGAATGATTTGACGAGGTGTTGTTTATAGGTCACCTGCAGTGCTGGTCTTTTGATGGTGTCTAGCAGTAGTCTGGCCCGGGTGGCGACAGCTGGGTTGACATCTTCTACAGATGCCAGGAAGCAGCAGAAGGCGTGGGCCAGGGAATACTTCAGCAGGTGGTTCTTGGTCACAGAACCAATGTCCAGGAACCGACAGAGTACTGCCACCTTCTCCACTGATAACAATGCAGGACACATTTGATCATCTCAACACCGATATTCACAGAAAGCTGTGTGACAACTATTTAAACAACAAAACAGGATCTAATAACGGCGTGGCTTCCATATAATCCTGGACTTTATGTGGCCTGTCTAGGACATCAGTCATCTATGATGGATCAATGACGTATGACTCACTTTAGCCCAATCTGCCTGCCATTGATTTCCATGATCAAATAAGATTTTATATGTATATAACATTGGGGTGGGGACAGTGGGGAATATACTGAGGGACTTCTTTGGCCTAGTGGCAGCATGCACAAGACATTTGGCACTGAGTCTGACCAGTCAAACAGTTAGGGACCCACAGACACACGCACGCACACACGCACGCACGCACGCACGCACGCACGCACGCACGCACGCACACACACACACACACACACACACACACAGACCTATTTCTAAACATCTCACCTCCTACAGAACCACACTATAACATATAATCTCCATCATTGTTGGTTGGTTGCTTTTGTATTATGACTCAACTCGAAAATCCACTGTTAATTGCCAACATTGACCACTAGGTGTCATTGTGGTTCTAGTGGGGCTCAAGATTGTGTGGTCATTATCACCAGATAGCCAGTCACTCACAGAAGAGCATGGGAACATAACTGTCCTTTTAACATTACTGATTGTCCCTATATTTGTACATAGCTCACATGGGGGAGTATTATACATCACAAATTACAGACCCTTGCTAACAAAATCTCTCATGACGCACACTTTCCCTTGGAGATGAAGCCAAATGTTTGACTATATGCGGTGTCACTATTCATGCTGAGATTTACTCTGCAGGCTCTGGAAAATATATGATACACAACTCATTGATTTTAAATAGCAAATTGTCTTGGCTTTAAACCCACGCTCCCATCTTTGCCTGGATTCATATACCGTGTCCTCTGGCTGTCTCAAGGTCACGCAGCTATTCTGCTCATGACGGACAGGGTGAGAGAAAATGTATTAATCCCACAATTCCCCTTTGCCATTTGTTGGAGCCGCATGGTAACCATGACAACACTAGGGGGAGACGTGGTTAAGCAGGAGCGTGCGGATGAGGTTATACAAGCAGACTGTGGGTATTCCCCTAATGTTTCATTCATGTAACCACAGCCACATTTACATAGCCTGTCATAAAACCAAATAACCACATCATAATGCCATTGGTGTGGGGTCATTGCCATCATACAAAGTAAAAAACCCTTTGTGTTAACCCATTTAGGCCTAAGTCCGATTTGAATAAAGCCTTAAAGACCTAAGTCCGATTTGAAAATGACCCACTGTCTTTCTGGAAAGCCTATTACTCAGCCTCTGTAGCAGTTGGAAACAAAATTCCAAAAATATTTGATAGATTACACCTTTGGCTTTCATAGAAAAAAATCAGAAAAACGTTTTCAAAAATGACTGTACGACATACTGTACATACTGTACATACTGTATACTGTAATATACAAAAATGAAAAAAGATCTTCATAGATACATTAATATGGAGGATTTCAATGTGCGATGAGCCTTGTTTGTGGTACGGGCCTGTATAAAAGCCCATACGGTGGCACATGAGAATAGGCTGCAGATGCTTTATTCAGAATCACATTTAAATCATATTACGTGACAAGGTATTCAATACAGTATTTTCAAATTCTACAATCTATAAACTCAGTAAAAATAAATAGATAGAAATAACAATTTATCTGTCAAATTACTGAACTAGGTAAAACATTCATATCAGTCCCTTTAAGAGACCTGACTGACGTTGTTTGACGGCTGACAGACATTGAAAACCACTTAAAAACTACGACCAGTGGCCCCCATGGGTCTTAACTTGGCCCCTTCCTTTAACAGATCTGCTACTTTCCGCCTAATGTTAGATTATTAAGACAGGATAGGGACGCTAGGATATTGATGTGGTTTAAATGTTTGACGGGTAAACTGGCGATTTTTCTCACCTGCTTCAAATCGAATCTTCCAGTCCTTGCTGTTGAAGTTTATGTCAACAAGGTTCCAGAATATGTCCGCCCCATGGGACAGAGAAAGGGCATGAAGGAGCTGGGGCACTGCCAGGGAGGCCAGCTGGCAGAACTCTGACTTCAGCATGGACCACAGGCTGGAAAACACAAACACACACACACACACACACACACACACACACACACACACACACACACACACACACACACACACACACACACACACACACACACACACACACCACATGACATTGCAGAAGAGGAGTCGATTGGATTAAAAATGCAATTGTCAAAAGATGTTTCCATCAACAGCATCAAGGTCACTTTTTCTCATATCTTGGAAGTTCAGAGTTGTTGCAGACCTCGGGATGAGCATCTTTTCCTGGACGTAGGCGAGGAACTGTGGATGGTCCTTACGGGCAAGGTACAGACACTCCCCATGGAGACACAAGATCTTCAGGCAGTTCAGCATGTTGAACAAGATATCAGGCTCCTCAAACTTGGACATTTCCTGAAGCCGTCAAGAGGATACACAGCATATTGAAATCAACACATTTCAAGACAATAATACTATTTTACAGTAATTCTTTTTGCAGCTTTTCAGGTTCTACTTGAGGATTTTATTCCAGAGTGGCTACTGATCATAATTGAACAGCAGAACGAGAAGAGCCAAATCAAGTTCAGATATATAACGCTAGTGAGCTAATGAGATTGTGTAACTTCAAACTCACAGATTCTGAGCTTGTAGAAATTGAGAACCAGGTCTTGTATCGCATCGCCAGACAACTGTTCCATAATCTCTGAATGCTACCGTATATACAGTAAGGTCTGTAACTACACCTCGTGAAATCTGAGGCAGGAAACTGGCATCTGTTCTTCATTCTCCGTTCACGAAAATATTACATTTATTCTTTTAATTTCCTTTCTGCTAAGCAGCAAGCTATATATGCTTAGATGATTTTGATTTATATTAAGATACATTTGCGTGACTGGAAAACGGAAGTGGGGGAGGGGTGGGGCATCCGCTTTCCCGCTTAATCATCAACAGGGCTTCCGTGCTCCAGACTGTATGACCGGAAGCATTTGAGAATCGTGGGAGTCAACAGTCTGGCCATGCGAGACTAGGTCAGCCCCAACCATTTTTTTATATAGGTCAAAGAAGTACCTGCAGAATGGTGTATATAAGCTTCAAAGACACTGGTAGCTGCTGGTAGGAGAACTTCTTGTCAGCGTTATTCTTCATTGCTGAAAGGAACAAGGCATTTGTACTGTATGAGAGAAAGAATTCTGCAAACTCTTCAAGACCTCTTCAGTACTTCTGCACTTGTTGGCCGTACGGTGTACGGCCGCCTACAGTAAGTTGTAATCTGCTGTATGAAATTGTCACACACTGAAAGCAGCAGATCTGTACACTCAAGCTTACAAATCTTCTATTTCCAGTCAGTGACAAAATCGTACAATGAAATACAAATCAGGCTTTTGTTTAAATCTTTTTTGCATTTGAGTAAAGCCTCAATTATTAACACCCTCATGGAAAGAAATGTTTCCAAGAACTGAAATTGACAAAACAGAACTGACATTCTGAACCAAAGGTTATTCAACATATACAATTATGTTATCTGTGTATCTTATTCTTAACTTATGCTTGAAGGGCTCAATATTTAAATGTTTGTTCTCTCTCTAGGTCGTCCGCGGACGAGCCTTCCATTGTCGCTTCCAGTCATCCCGGTTCTCCATACATCCAGCCAGTTCATTGGTGCATTGCGCTCCTGCGTCATTCTTGAGTACATCCACAGATGTTAGTGTGGGACGTCCTCGTGACCGGTGCCCATGTGTTGGTTCCCACAGCACCAGTTTACTGGCTGGCAGCTCTTGGTGTCTTTGGCAGTGTCCTGCAAGTCTCATTCTCCTGGCTGCTATTTTATCGCTCACCCTTAATATTTCAGCATACAGATTCTTGTTGGTGACATGTGTACTCTTGCTGATGTTGAGCACTACACGTAACATTCTGGTGTAGCACCCGTCTAGAGACTTCTGCAGAGTTGGCTTCAGGGTCCAGCATTCACTGCCATATAGGAGAACTATGTTTTTGTAGATTGTATGTTAATCTGTATATTAATGTATGCCCTTAGAAGGTTCATGTTATGCAATAACTCTGTACCTAACCCTAACCCTATGCTTCTGGGGGGTTTGAGCGCAGATATTCTGTGTCATGCTTGCAGAGATCATTTGTAGTATCTCAAGAGCAGGGTCACAACGCCAAACTGAACGCAATAGTATTGAAATAAATGATTATTCCTAACAAAAGTATCTGAAGAATTACATAGGCGTGTTCCTGGTACAAAAGGTATAACGTGTAGTAGGGTATAACAGGTCTAAATGTAAACAAGTTAAAATATTGTCAATATCTTTATCAGTTTGTCCTGTGCTCTGTGAAAGGGGAACAAGGAATTACAGTACGTTTGTTTTCTCAGTACATTCAATCTCATTGCATGCCAAATTGGCAATACAGGTCTCAAAATCACACAAAAAAGGGTTGTGTTACCTAAGTTTGGGGGAAGTGAAATGGTTCTATTCATACACATCAATGCTAATCGGCAAGCTCTTATTTCAGAAGATGGATTGTGACAGAATCCATTGGGTTACACATTTAGATGTAACACAGCATCTTCTTCCAAATTGAAAGGGCTATATACTATACTGTAACATGATGTACTGTATACTGTATACACACATGGATTATCAGGAGAGTTGTTACTGGGGTTGTCAGTGTTTGGGCCACTTATTTGGTCTCCTTCCTCTGTTTCTTCCTCAGTTGTCATAGACTGGTCTGGTAACAGAGTTTCCTCCAAAGTGTCAGTGGGCTCCTAGAAGACATCAGATGACATCAAATGTTCAGTCATTTACTGTTCAGTCGTAGCTACAGTTTAGGCATTTAGCTATTTGCATGTATCGTGTTTAGCAATCAGCTTTTAGTCTAATTCACCTGAAATGTAAGATTTTACCTCCAGCTGAGTGGGAGAATAATGCCTAAATGTGCTTGTACTGTAGATCTTTTGCACATAATAATGTGTTGTGTTCACAAAGGACTGACATCATCCACTATTCAGGTCATGTGCAAATGTCCTTAACAAATCACAATTGACAACAACAACAACAACAACAACAACAAAATGGCGTAAACCCAAACTGTGAAGGGCGTGTTGCGCTGCGGGAATTGTGGGGACTGGAGGACTGACTACATAACACCCCGACCAGGGAGCCGACATGTTTGCCATGCACTGCCCCTTTTGTATTGTCGAGCAGGATGATTTGGTGCATGTGATGTGTGCCTCACCACCAGGGGCGTCACAAGTGGGGTGGGGGGAAGTGGGACTGAGTTACTAGGGCCCAAGGTGAAGGGGCCTTAATTATTGTATACTTTAGCTATTGAAAAATAGCAGATATACAAGCTCATAGTGCGGCACCTACCGGTAGTGCCTCGCTACATGCTTGTAGATCTGCTATTTTTCTTTGAATATATGTATTTTTTAAGCAAACAGATTTTGCTTCTGGGGGGTCCCTGGAACTAAATATTTTGAGATGGGGGTCCGTGGCCAAATACATATCATTTTGGGGGTCGTTCACGTGAAAATATTTGAGCACCACTGACATGGAAACAGTTTTTTCAAAAAACCATAGAAGGATTTGAAATATTCAGACTCCGCACAAATTTTCACGGTTTTGTGCCGCGCTGTGAGCTTGTACCGTATATATCTGCTATTTTTCAATAGTTAAAGCACAAAATGTGAGTGAATCCTTGTACCCGGGGCCCAGAATTTGGTGTGACACCCCTGCTCACCACCAGTCGTATCTCCTCCCGGGGGGTCAGCCTCTCCAGGAGCTCGCAGCCCAGCTGGTAGCACAGGATGCTGGACTGACACAGGCTGCACTCCAGGGCCTTCTCGTCCTTCTGACAGGTGTGCGAGCCCCCCCACGGGGCCTGGAAGACATTGTTGATGATGCCCACAATGTCCTTCCCCAGACTGCTGTCTAGACCCAGCATCACACCGTCGTCCTGGAGCTCCATCTGGGACAGCGAGAGAGGGTGCAAGCAACCGTGAAAACACAGAGAGAGAGGGAAGGAAAATGGAGCACGACACAAATCTCTACACACCCACCTGTGTGTTTTGCTCATTATGAGTCATTTATCTCTGAATGAATGGAGAGAGGACAAAGGATGGCTTACTGGAACCAATTTAAGAATGCAGTGAGCACACTGTCTGGGCTGTCCGTCAGTGCGTCAGTCAGTCAGTCTGTCCGTTATGTCACGTCACGTCACGTCACGTCACGTCACGTCACGTCACGTCACGTCACGTCACGTCACACTTTTGCCCTACTCTTATCTCCGGCACCGTTGTCCCTATCCAAACTTGCACACACATTCCTTGGCTGCCAAACCACAACCTCCACCCCTCATTTCTCACATGGCCCTCTTCTAGCGCCACCATTAGGCCGATTTTTGCAAAACACATCTTTGGACACTACTCCTACAGATTTTCCCATTTCCCATATTCCCTCCTGATTGGCTACGATTGCCTTCTAAAGTTTGTGTATGCGACCTTGCGACGTGACAGTCGCTTATCTCCCGATTAGGGAGACTTACTGGTATATACAGTACATGTCTTTTCTTGTATGTGTGTGTGTGTGTGTGTGCGTATGTGTGCATGGGCGTGGGTGTGCTCGTGTGGGTGTGTTCTTGTCACCTGCTTGAGGACGAGGTCAAACATGAGGATGAAGCAGCCCAGGTTCATATCATCATCGTCACAGTCCAGGTCCAGGGCACAGTGTCCGGTGGCGTGCCCCAGGTTTTTGAACGGGCTGCAGCGAAGGGGACTGCGGAACGGGCTCCGGAATGGACTCGGGTATGGGCTGAGGGTGTTGTGTTGCCCACGGTGTCCCGGATCGGATACAACGCTCACCTACGGAACGCACAACGCATATCATATGATGTGAAGTGCGCTGGCTACAGTATGTTTTGCACATGTTCTCGTCTTGCATACTCCCACACTCTTATTGCTGACAATTGTGATCTAAACCCACGCAGTGTGCAGCTTTAACTTTTACTGATAAGTCGGTATGATAGGCAAGTTCAATTAACAGAACTATTTTTAGAAATAGGCAGTTTCCATGGCAACGCAAAGAACGATAGACAATTATTTTTTATGTCCTGGTGTGATTACTGTTCATGCCCGAACTGGCTTTTTCTGCTGTAATTCAGTTAAGAAACCCCCCCCCCCCCCCCCCGCCCCCCCCTCAAAAAAAGAACCGAGTGCTAAAAGCTAAAATGTTCATATCTCTAGAGAAGAGCTTAAAAGGCTGACAATGAGATGCACAGTGTGCTCTTTGACCGCAGTCATTTTGTCATATCTCACCCTCCGAGCCCCACTGTTGCCAGTCAGATCGGAGACCCGTGCCTTCCTCTGATTGGCCAGCTCCTTCACAGAGTTCACGCCATCGGAGAACATCCCAATCAACAGCTGTAGAGGCACCACAATGTCCAACTCTGACAGCACCTAGTTCCAGACCAGAAACACCCAAATAAATACAACATGCAGCTTATATACGGACAGATATTATCATGAAAAGAAAATGCACTCGAAGATAGATATGCATATATTGTACAAGAAACTTTTATGGGTAAAAAAAACTATTTATCTGATTTAAACAATTTACAATAATTGTTTTTTTTTTTATCATTGAATTTATAAGAAAGAAGATGCTCTTATGGTGCTCTTAGGGTAAGTGATCGACTAATTAGAGCACAAAGGGAACAAGTAGGAACAAGTAACAACTTTCATCAATCTAAACAACATGACCTGCCCTAATAAGATGGACAAAGCTACTGTTATATATGTCTTGGCCAGTTATTTGATGGTAGACGGTCAGAGTTATTTGAAGGAAGACTTGAAGTTGAAACCCATCCATGTAGGGCAGCAAGCTGTGAGTGCATATGGAGTGAAAACGCAAAATCCCTCCTTTCTTCATCAGCCTCGGTGTGTGTGACCCAGATCCATATTCAGCAGGGATCCTGCCAGGGTCTCTCACACACTCAATGACAACCTGTTCAATTCACACATACCGTAGAGGGAACCACAGGGTATGAATTGGACACAGACAAATGTTTGTGTGCGTGTGTGCATGCACATGTGTACGTGTAATTTTGTGTGAAAACTGAATTTCCTCAAGATGATCAAAAGATGAGTTAGGAGTTTATGGTTAAGATAAAGGTTCATGTTAGGCATGTACCGGTAGGGTTGGTAGTTAAGGTCAGAGATTAGTGAATTCATGTAGTCATTGGAAATCAAACGAAAGGCTCTCATAAGACTAGAGGTACAGTACCAGGATGTGTGTGTGCGTGCGTGCGTGCGTGCGTGCGTGCGTGCGTGCGTGCGTGCACACTCACATGCAGCCACAGTAGAGCCTGCTCTTGCACAGACGCTGGGTAGCCAGAGAATCTGCAGCTGATGAAGCCAAACATCTCTTCCATGGAGAATGGCAGAGGGCACAGCTCAATATCAAACATCTTACTGCACAGAGAAGAGAGACAGCAGCCGTTGCAGCGCATTTAAATACTGTTGCGTATCAGTATTGTATTGCTTTGTCCCCCACTCTAACACCAAATCTAATTCCAATCAATGTATCATTGAAATGGTAATTAAGCATTGAATCTTGAATCTTCTTGAATCAGATTATGCTTCTTTATACCATGTGCTACAGAGAATACTCCATTCTGATTAGGTTTGCTTCATTTTCAGCATGGCTGTGTTCTTAATTATTATGCATGTAAAATGTTGTAACGGTTATTTAAACTAACATGAGCTGCAAGCTATCCTTGTAGCTAATGGTACTTCGTCACGATGGCTTTCGCCTACTTGCTGGAGTAATTAAGGTAACGTCTATTCCACGGTTGACAAAGATAACACACATTTTCCATAATCAAAGAGCATATTGCCCAAGATATGAATAAACAATTTGAATCACTGGTAAGTGGCCATGGTATAAACAGCATAATCAGCTATCTGAAAAGGGTAATCAGCCTCCACATTGTGTATTATTTTGTGTTAACCACTAATAGAAAAATAGATTGATTATCCCTTACCCTTACAAACATAATGCTTAACATTTCTCATCAGGGATAGGCATGACCAGTGCAAAACTTTAGTTACTAGTTACTTTGCAGATATAAATTATAATATTATAAAACACATTATTAACCACTTTAGCCCTATTTTATACCTAGGCTATTTGAAAAATAGCCGATCTACAAGCTCATAAAGCGTTTGACATTTTGATGCCAACACTTTCATACTTTTACTCAAGTACATTTTGAATTCTGGACTTTTACTTCTAAGGCTGAAGCCACATCAAAGTACCCATGAGAGTGGAATCCCCATTCTGCCAATGCATTTCAATGAGAATGGAGCGTTTTTTTGCAGAAATCCTCTACTGGCATGAAACCGCCCCCTCCCCATTGAAATGCATTTCTCACAATGCACAATTTTTACATTTCTTTTAATTTGATAGACATAAAAACTATGTTAAAGCAATACAGTTCTACAGTATGAAAACAGAGGCAGGCTAGCGGTGGCTCAGGTGCTGGAGTGGTTTTCTGGGAATTGAAAGGATCTCGATTCTAACCACGTTCCTCCTCAACATGTCCGAGTGTCCTTGAGAAAGACACTGATGCCTGTCTCTACCGACGATGTGTGAATATGACTGTGTGCTCTTTGGAGAAAAAAAGGCTAAAGAGTGGTATATTTACAGTACCTGAGCACCTCACGGAATTCTTTTAGCTGCTGGTCCGGCACCTCTGTGCGGATGGCCTCCAGCCATTCAGGCATGAAACACTCCCAAAGTGGCTGGCTGATGACATTGTACGGTATCAGACATAGGATACGGTTCAAGCCCTCCTTTAGCTGGGTCACGGTGCTGCATGATTTGTCCCAGTAACCTCCCACCTGAGGGTAGGCATATATGGACATGCTCAGCTCCAGCACAGTCACAAGGGAACCGTTAAAAAACACAATAACAGTGCCGTCCCTATTTAGATTATAGACATTCTCAAAAAGCCTAGGCCTAACTTAGGCCTAGGCTTTTTGAGAATTTCTGTAGTGCTTAATTTAGGGGTATAGATCATTGTACGCTGCATACAAAACTACCTAGCAACAACATAGCAGATCTACAAGCTCACAACGTCTCACATTGCAACGCGTTGTGAGCTTTAGGTTGTCTATTTGCACCATGCGATACCATCATATGCCATAAGTATAATTCAGGTCTTACATTGGTAAAAAACATAATAGCTTAAATAAAAGGCATCCTGCAACATTCTGCAAATGTTTTGGGGTAATGAGAATACATTTCTAAACCTTGGCACGGGGCAACGTACAAAAACCTCAGGCTCTGAATCCCTTACCCTGGCAAATTCCACAGGTTTGGGCAGGAGGCACATGACCATGACATCGAAGCGCACGTCACACACCGTCTTCAACCACTTTGTGACGAACTGAGGCTTGAGCTTCTCCACCAGGCTGCCAACCTCGTCGTCCATCATGTAGGCAGTGGAGTGAAACCACTGGAAGACCATACTGACCAGCCGCGCCAGACTCTCCGTGGGCGTGTTCTCATTTGGGGTGCACAAGCTCACCTGCGTGGGGGGGATAGGAGAGATAAGGGGCACGGCAAGAAAATAAGAAAACGAATCAATTTAGGTTAGTGGTTTTCAACCTATTTCACATCAAGGTCCATTATTTATTCTGCATTTGAGTCACGGCCTCTCAGACCCACAACTTAGAATATCTTTTTATCGTTGGATACGATTTTGTCCACAATTCCATGCTGTATTGATGTGGTACATATAGGAGAGGTAACTGGCAAACGTAGACTATATGAATAATTCTTCTACATTCTCTAATTGTGTTGACATCGTGTAAATTAAGTAACACAGATGTTTAACAATAATTCTTGAGAGCGTAAAATTAAACCAAATGGACCCCTCAAGAGTTAAAGATCTATAAGGCTCCATTTGGTTACCAGCTCCATCATTTAGCTGGGGACCACCTGGAACCCCCTCATGGACCACTGGTTGAAAACCACTGAATTAGGTTATTGAATGTAACAGAGAAGTGGTAAGTGCATATCCTTATCTCCACCCACCCTGCTTGTTACTGAGTGACACAGAAACAGCCGATGAACAGATACTCACCAGGAACCAAATGCCAAACTGACTGAGCAGGCGCTGGTCATGCTGGTCATCCTCCTTGTTGTCAAAGTCAATGTTGTCCAGAGAGTGGTGGGAGGCGGAGAGACCCATCTGCCGGCGTCTGTTCATCTCAAACTCCCGTAGTTCAGCATGAATCTCTGCTTCCTTCAGAAGGCTGGACAGGTATGGAGAGGGGATACCAGAGAGAGAGGGATGATCATGCTTACACAGAGAGATACAGTGAATATTAATATGAATATGGCAAGAAAATAGTCTAAAAGCCCCACTAACTAGAGGCTGTGCTGCTCCTTACACCTAACTGATTGTAGCCAAAATGTGGTCCTATGGACATGAAAGGTCATGGGGTCACCCAAATAGGTCCACTCTATGGTCCACTAGGTCCACTCATGCTCCAGGGAGCATGGGTGCACTGTTTCATGGCAAACTACTCATAAGAGTTTAAGATAGCATGTGTGCAATTGGAAGTTTCGGCCTAAGGGTGGTGCGAGTACAGGGTATTGAGTCACCCAAATCAGTCGAGCCATTCTCTGGCTAGTATGAAGATATGAGATAGTGAACCCGATTCATCAAGCACTTTACACCCATATTTCATCCATATTTTGGCCGGCATTTCCGACAATTCCTATGTTAGAAGGGGAAAAAACGGAAAGACGGACTGACCGATAGACCAACCAACCAACTGATCAACCGACCGTTGTCTTAAGAGCTCTGCCACTAGCGGGTTGTAAAAAAATCACACCCAGTGTGAAGTGAGCGGTGCCTTTTATGAATTTCATTGAACGTCCCGCAAAGCTTGGCCAATACCCAGCCTTCTGGGATGGACATGTACATACCGGTACATACAAAGCCAGATGTGGGAGCGGTTAGCACCACTCAAAAAGCTACAGTACACTATAAGTTTTCTATTACAAGTCCACAGGGTTGTTCTATGCATGGGACAACTAGTATAAGCAGTCGCTGTGGTCATGATATGTGTGTAACTGCGTGAGGCTCTGCCACTGCCTGAGCCTGTGTGACTGTACCTTATAACAGCCTCCACGGTGCACACCAGCTCCTCTGCCCCGCACTCGCGGGTGTTGATGGGCGGGGGCGAGGTCTGGTAGAGATGGGTCTCCGCCGCAGCCCCCACCTCCGTGCTGTGGTGGTTGACATGGCAACGCTTGCAGTAGCGGACAGGCCGGTTGCCATGGCGCCCGCAGCAGCCAGCTGAGAAGCAGGTGACAACTGCCCTCCTGACATGAGAGCTACAGTTCTACAATGAACCAAGAGAAAGAGACAGACAGAGAGATAGAGACAGGGAGACAGAGAGAGACAGACACACAGAGAGAGAGCAAGAGAGAGAGAGAGAGAGAGAGTGGGGGGAGAGAGAGAGGCTCAATTCATTTCTATTCTTGGAATTGGCAGCCACCTCGAACCGGCTAATGAGAAAAACTGTCAACCTTCTTGTGTTGCAGTCACAACGTAATGGCAAGCCTCTAAATATAAACACATTTCCAGGTATCAAAGAAGTGCTTCCTGCTTAGACCACCCTCATTATCCTGTCAAATAACATCCTTCTCCTTTCATATGCCTCTATGTGGGCTGGCTGTTTGCTCAGAGATGTTTGCTTGTACAGCTCCGGTATATCAGCAGAGATAGCAGAATCTTTATGTGTCGCCTGGGTGTCTCAGCTTTCCATAAATAAAAAGGGTGGCAATGGGGGACTGGCCTAATCTGATCAGCCAGTAATCTTTGGCCATTAGAGGGATGCAGTTCTGCCTATCAAATTAACAGATCCTTCCCCTGACAGGCTGTTTGCCCTCTTTATGCTCGACAACAAAAACAAAATACACCCTGATGATGTGTCACCAACAGTGGTGGAAAGTAACTAAGTACATTTACTCAAAAACTAGAACTTTCCTGTTCTCGCCTAGATTTCAACATGGGTCACCTGTGCACGCAAGTGCTGACATTTTTACCACTGAGCTAAAAGAGTATTGTGTCCAACTCCAACCTAGACACAGGATCTAAATGTCTCAATAGAGGAACAATTACAACCACCCCAATAGTATAAGTTATGCTGTATTAACATACTGTACTTTATCATGCAGATAAAGATCTATTCACTAAATAAAGTACTACATAATAGAGCTTTAGGTACAACTTTTTTTGTTTAATACTTACTTACACTACAACTCAAGAGACACATATTGTACTTTTTACTACACAACAATTATTTGAAAACTAGTTACTAGTTACTTCATAAATTTAAATAATTATTACAAAACATGCATTAACTACAGTACTTAGGCCCTGAGAGAGAGAGAGAGAGAAAGAGAGAGAGAGAGAGAGAGAGAGAGAGAGAGAGAGAGAGAAAGAGAGAGAGAGAGAGAGAGAGAGAGAGAGAGAGAGAGAGAGAGAGAGCGCTGGGGTGCACCTTCCTGTGTTGATTATTGTGACTTATAATCACCTCTCTGATACGTGCCCTTCAAACGAGGCGCGGTTGCCGTGTGGGCTGCCGCTAGGATCAACGGTGGCCGCGCCACGGTGAGACACAAACACACTCGCTCAGCGAGTAAACGCCGCGCGGTATTTCACAAAGATGAACATAATCCATCTCTCACCGCCCGCGTGCACATGCACAAACGAGCACGCTCGCGGGGATTTTCACAGGACTGCGCCCGCTCGCCTCGCCGCCTCTAAACTATTTCGGCGGGTGGCCGAAATAGCCACCCGCCTCTCATTGAAAATTAATTACTAGGAGGCGGTGACCGCGTATCGTCTGGAACCCACTTTAGAAATTAATGCTCTCTGGTAATGACGATTTAACTGGAATGTGTTCAGGTGGGAATTTAAAGTGCTTTCCCCAGTGAAAGGGACAAATCCTGCTCAACATGACAGTGGATTATACCTGCTGGACAAAGTAGGGCGGAGGAGAGCGTTTGCTGTGACTACACCGAGTAGTAGCTCAGCTCCATAGAACAGTGGTTCCCAAACTTTTTTAGCCTGTGACCCAAAAGAGAAATTAGGCGTTTGCCCAGGACCCAAACTAGTGAAAATAGCCGATTCACTAGATTTGTTTTCTTATTTATGGAATTCCTTAGATTTTAATTTGATTTAATCATGAAATAACAGAATCATTGAACTTTTTTCACTTTCTTTTTTTGGTTTTCAAACGTTTTTTGAAAATGTTTTGAAATAATAATAATTAAAAACTAAATGTTAGGAAAAAAAAATCACGGACCCATACAAATGTGTCCACAACCCACAAATGGGTCCCGACCCAGTGCTTGGGAACCAGTACCAGAGCAGTGTTTCTCAAACTTTCAAATTTCACGGTTTCCCCTTAACTCTAACAGTGTACAAATGGAACCAAATGAACCCTGATGGGTTCATTTGGTTCCATTTGTACACTGTCAGAGTTACAGGCTTGTAAGGGTCAATTTATACCCCTGTAATAAGGAACCCACAGAGTCCCTGGAATCCACTTTGAGAACCATGGCCATAGAGCACCTGAGATGGACACACTACCAGTCCCCGCCCCTCCGCACACACACTACTGCCTTCATGGCGTCTCCTTGGAAACCAGCGGGGGAGCACTGACGCCCGCGTAAAGATTCCGGAACAAACATCACGCCCCAGTCGGTCCATTACAAACAACCTGGCTGTGGCTATCACAAAGCACTTCAGTGAATGGACTATCCAATTGAGAAAACAACAATATTATGGTTATAAATAAGAGACTTAACGGTGTATGACAAAAAGGACATGAAATGCAATTAAATTAAATAGCATGAAGTATAACACAAGGTTAACAGGTTTCTCTTTAACCATTTATGCCTGTTAAAATAGTTCACTATTTTATTTTTAGGGCAAACATGTTTAACATAGCTTTAGGTTGTGGAGGGCTGCAAACATAAGGCAGGAATACTTTGGTATGACATCGTCACACGTTGTGAGCTTGTAGATTTTTGGGGGGGGACTTTTTGGAGGAAATAAAGGGGTAAATTGTTGTTATAGAGTTCCCACAATCATTCAACAGGGTTAAATACCATAAAGGACAGCTGGCATTTTGTACAAAAAGCTCAAATGTTGCAACTTTTATGAGCTTACCTTCTTTTGACAGATTGCAGATATCTCAGCTGTGAAAATGAATCCATGGATGGACATTGTCAAGATACAAGCAGGGGAAAAGTATAGATAGTTCATTAAAATGTCTTTCATTGTAGCTTATATGTTTTATTTAATGTGCCTCTTGGTCCAAGGGAAGGTGGACCAGCTGATAGAAATAAATATTGAAACTCAAATGTCTGTTTGGGAATGCTCACCTTGGGGCAAGAGCACATCAACGAGCCATTCAGCATGATCTCTGTAAAGATCAGAAAATATATATTACATGTAGCAATATTTGATTTGTTAGCCGAGACTACCTCAGAAATTATCTACACTTGTACACAGACTACAGCTGACCGCTCATGGCTGACAGAGCAGGTGCACAACATTTCTGTTCTCAGCCTCACAGAAAACATCTAACTGGAGCAATAGAAACACAATTATAGGATGTTACAAGTTGGAGAAACAGTAAACAAGTGACTGTATTGTGTTCTGACGATGATTGCATTAGCATCACGGGGGAATTATGTAACCATGGCAATGTGCTCCCTCTGGGTTAAAAAGGAATAATAATGAGGCAGGCAAGCAGGTGATGTATGTTTGGCGTGGCATCTTGTTGGAGGAGGGTGACGGTAGAGAGCCTTGGGGCTGAAGGATGAGGTTGAAACAGGAGCATACCCAGCTATCCTCTGGCTACACTCCTCGCATATGTAAAGAGGAGGGGGCTTGTCTCCCAGGGCAACAGAGAGAGTGGGATCGATGCACATCTGCAAAGAAGTCAGACAATTGCGGTTAGAACACAGGTGGAATTTTGACAAAGATGTTTGTCCATGAAAACGCTACAAGCTTTGATTTTTCCTACAAAAGACAAAAGCTGTTGCAGTGCCACTCACTGATTGCTGCAATGCCTTACCAAGCACCACTGCCCCCGACATTTTTATGATGCAGTGTACACAGTTGCCAATATATCACGAGTTTTAACAGAAAAACCTGTGACCCCGATATCTGCCTCCGCTGTCCTTTGTGGATGGCTGCACACATATGCCGCTCTGCTCCGTGCACAGCCCTGCACTAAATCACAATGCTTATGGCCTAAATGATTGCATGGCACTGTGTAAATGTACTGTTCTCGCTGCATCCTCAAGGGCTACACGGGGTCATTGTTTCAAATTAAGGGACCCCACACACACATACAGTACAACCCCCTCCCTGCTCCCTGGTAATTGAAATCTGGCCCGTGTCCGCGCCCCTGCTCCTCTTCTATTTGTCAATTTAGCGCACAGCTGAGCGAAGACAAGCTTTGCAGATCAGAGTTGCAGAGACAGGCCTGGAATCGCATGGTGGCTGATATCATTAGCACACAGCCACCCAGGCATTCCCTGATGTATTTAGTGTGTCTCTGAGAAGAGCAAACACACTGGCACACACACACGCACGCACGCACACACACGCACACGCACGCACACACACACACACACACACACACACACACACACACACACACACACACACACACACACAAACACAAACAAGCACGCACGCTTGAACACAGCACAGCAATCTGGTACATGCCATGTGCATTCCCTATGAACATCTCAGTGGAGGTTTCCATTGAATAAACTGTTAACATACACTGCTCATATGCCTTGCCTTCCACTGAAAGCTGCACCTTAACTTTGGAATCCCTGGTGCAATGGAATGCTAACTAGTCCCCTTGTTTAGGTTCGGGGAGTTTGAAGAAAGAGGTCACCTTGACGGCTGGCTTATTGATGGCATTGTGGCACTCGATGTGTTGACAGTGAATGGGATTCCAGGCTGTGGGGAGACAGAGAGACAGATTTAAACACTAGCATACTTGCAGTATTCTGGGCATCTCATAATAAGTGAACAATTGGTGAACATAGTTGAGCAGTTGGTTCACGCAACGTGTTGTGAGCTTGTAGATCGGCCGTGTGGAGACAGAAAGACAGATTCAAAGACTTAAACACTATAGCATACTTATTCTGGGCATCTCATGATAGGCGAACAATTGGTGAAAATAGGTGAACAGTAGCAGATCGTTACGCTTACAACACGTCACACAATGCGCTGTGAGCTTGTAGAACTGCTATTTTCACAGAAGAGATTTGGTGTAAAGGGAAAAGGAGGGGACCAGTATACACCACTGATGGACCTCGATCAATGAAAGTGGTTTAGATGGGCAAGAGGAGACAGGGAAAAAAAGATTAAAATGGGGGATAGGTTTGATTGGTGGATTGGTGAAGTGGTGAATGATGATTGGAGAGGTACAAGCTAGTAAATCACACATGACGAGAGCCTGACCTGTGTACTGTAATCCTCTGTATTCACTGATGGCTCCTGGGGGCTTGAGGTTGGGCCAGTAGTGAAACAACATCTGTACTGCAGGAGGCTTCACTTGGGACGGCCCATAAGATATGACATAAAGCAGGTCCTGTACATAGCAAATATACCATGGTGATCAAACCTGAGCTAACAATGCTATCCATGGGTGTGATGTGCTGTATGCTAGTTAACATAACACTGCATAAACCTAATTTATGCATAAGTGGCATATTTTCAAAAAGAGTCTCATGCTAAACTTTTTTTGGCAATGCATAAATTAGGCTTTAATGTTCCTTTCGCATACCAAACGAAATGTTAACTGAATACCTTCCATACTTCTTGCTTGTGCTTCATTAGACACTCCAACAACTGGCAGTGATATACTAAAAAATAAATAGATATAATTAATGTATAATGCATTCGACACAGCAACAACTGGCAGTGATATACTGGAAAGAAGGACAGATACATTTGAGAGGACAATGGGACAGTATATTATACTGCGTGTGTGCACACAATACACATGTGTGTGTATATATATGTATGTATTATATGTACAGTACTGTATATACTATTATGCTAACATGATCTCCTTGTGCCAAATGATGGTTTACCTGGATTTGACGTGTACTGCATTGCAATCATAAGCATGGAGGAGGCAGAAAGATTGACGTAAGCTGGGACACCCCCCTCTCTTCGAGTGGAACCCACTATAGGCGTGTAAGTAACAGAAAGAGAGAGAATCATAACCACTTGAAAAATTAAGTTTGCATTATGGTCGTGATTGTGGCGGGACTGCTGTCATAAATGTATGTAAAAGGCATGTGTGTGAGTGTAAGTATTCGGGCGAGGGGTGAGTGAGAGTGGTTATATGAGGGCACGGGGAAACATCATCACACAATCAGCTGCTTCACTGCCTGCCAACTTTAATGACAGGATTTAACTTTGGCAGTAAATCATGATTATCATCATGATCATTGTATAACACATTCTATAAAGCCTGTATCTCTAATGAATTATAATCTGCTTATAACACTGTAATGTCATTATAAAATGCTTTAGAATGTGTTATCAGTGTGGTTGCTATAGGCAACACACTAATGTTCTACTGTAGGTCAGAGACCTTTTTTCAAGGCAAAGTGAACCTGTTTTTTGTTAACCTTTGCACAACATAGAAGTGAAGCTTTTGGTCATGCTTCACACACTGTTGTCATGATTCACATGACATCACAATATATAATATAAATGGTCAGACAAAATTCAGTTCCCAGTGGATTCCTCGATACTCGCGTCAGTGCAACCACACTTGCAATTTCCCAGAATTGTACCTTTCTAGTTACTTGGGCAAGCAGAGCGCTCAAGTACTGAAATCGGCTGGGTATGTATGTCGGTGTCTGTGTCTCCTCTTGTTGACGACTGTAGCCCAATCAGGGACCAGCATCTCTGGCAAAGTCATCATTAAATCATTAACAGCCAATGAGGGACCAGCATTCCTGACGATGTATGTACTGTATGTATGTACGGTATGTCGGTGTCTCCTTTTACGTAGCCCAATCAGGGCAACGCTGGCAACATCATCATTAACAGCCAATGAGACCAGCCAATGAGACCAGCAGGGCACACCTCATGGCGCTTCTATTTATCTATAGAATGGTTGGAACAGGTGGATCATGTGAAGCGGACGGGTGGATTGGGTTCAAATCTCCTCATGGCACGCTCTGCTTGCTCACAAGTAGGCCTACTTGTGCATGAAGCGTAAGTTGGCACCTCGACAGAGTGCAGTTCTAGTTATTATTGTTATAAAGCATTATGAACATTTGCTTTATAACGTGAGCGTCATGAGCCATAAAATCAAGGGCAAATATTTTTTGCAATGTTTCACGCCAGTCTGCATTAGCTGTTCACAGACAGACAAACAGACGGACTGAGATGGAAACATAAACTCCAGGCTTCAGCCGTCTGACCTGGCAGAGAAAAGTAGGCCTATGTTTATAATACATTATAAACATGGGCTTCATAGAAAGTGTTTTTAGTTTTTGGTAGTGGCTCCTAAACAGGTAGTATGATACCCATGATGTATTGAACGAACATCCAGAGATGAGCAGAATTAACCTAAATTTAGTGGAATGCCCTGCTCACACTACAAGATCATTCGGGAAGGGGCACTCAGTACCAAAGCCTAGATCGGGAGTGAATATCGGGCAAGATTATCCTCAAGTGTGAGGGTGGAGTTCAAAGATAGAATCTTGATCCTTCTGATTTTCTGACAGATGATCGGGAGTGCTTGATATTTTCCAAATCCTTGAACATTTTATAAATTCTCTAATCTAAGCCCAACTTTAAGCGTTAAAAGGGTTGTTCTTTTTTTCACATTTGAAATGGTTACGTTTAGGTATGGCTTTTGTGTGGTTAACTACTTAAACCCTATGATTAGTCGTCACAGAGTCACTATACTAGTTCGATTAGTGTTGCCCTAGGAGGGGAGTTAGCCAATAACATCAAACTCCCGGGTCCGTAGCTCATAAGATTTGGGTACCAGTACCGATTTACAAGCCACTATCTTTTTTGTTTTCCCCGAATGACAAGAAAGGCAGAAGTTGTCTTCATCACAATATGCATTATACTTACATATAGCCATAGGAAGGAAAGAGGTGCTCAGGTACTCAATGATGTCTTTGTGGAGGAAAGGGGGGAAGGTAGCTAAAGTGGAGACCATAGTATAGGGCAAAGTGCTGAGAATATCATCACTGAGAAAAGGCAGGAGGCAAGTTGTAGTGTAAAATATGGACTGTCCCAGATCTGACGAGAAAGGGGAACAAGGCAAAACAAAAAGGAGATAGAGAGATACACAGATACTCAATAATACTCAATGTTCAATAAACTGTACAGTGCACATACAGTATGCACAAACGTACATACTGTATGTGACTGCAATATTACAACACTATAAAAATAAATATAAATACAATCAACAAGAATATAACAACAAGGAAGATATCTAGAGAGCATTTGGAATATAAACCTTCATTGAGGACAGTGGAGAGATTCTATTAAAGTCATTAAGGGAATATTTGAAGATAAAGAGTAGAGCATTCAAGTCAAGGAACTATGAGAAATGTGAGAAATATCATGCTTATTTTTGTTATTATTGTTATTCTTTCTTTCTTTCTTACTTTCTTTCAAGAGTGGTAAAATATTAACAAAAAACAAAAGCATTGACTATGTTGCATCCTTTGGGGCTGTGAAAAACAGAGTAATAATCTAAGCAATCATCTTAAGCGACAATAAAAGTACATTGTTCAGTGTGGGTCAAACATTTTTTCTTCTTTTTAACATTTACCGTTACTAATATATTCACACGTGGCAAACAAAAGTGAACACATTTCTCCCACTTTAAAACGTAAACCAACATGGACATCCAATCGCTTATGAAGTGAAGCGAGTTGACGGGTTCCAGCGTGCTCCCCGTCACCCCCATGCATCCCCCAAAGATCCTCTGTGGGACTCGTCTCCTCCCGTTAACACAGCAGGCCGATAAGAGAAAGCAGCAGTGGCTTCATGCAGGCCAGGCGACTCGGGGGGTGGTGGTGGAGGAGGTGGTGGGTGGGTATAGGTTAGGGTGGGGTGGGCAGGGGTGTCACACCAGATTCTGGGCCCTGGGTGCTTTAACTATTGAAAAATAGCAGATGCTATTTTTGAAAAATCGTGCATTTGTGCAAGTCTTTGAATATTTCAAATCCTTCTAAGGTTTTTTGAAAAACCTATGTTTCTATGTCAGTGGTGCTCAAACCTTTTAATGTCAAGGACCCCCAAAATGATGTGTATTTGGCCATGGACCCCCATCTCAAAACATTTAGTTCCAGGGACCCCCCCCCCAGAAGCAAAATGTGAGTTACAAATGTTCCCTTAAAAAATACATATATTCAAAGATTTGCACACATTTTCACGACTTTTCAAAAATAGCAGATCTACAAGCTTGCAGCGCGGCCCTCTGTGCCGCGCTGTGAGTTTGTATATCTGCTATTTTTCAATAGCTAAAGTATAAAATAACGAAGGCCCCTCCACCTTGGGCCCTGGTAACTCAGTCCCACTTTTCCCCCCCTTGTGACGCCCCTGGGGGTGGGGGGTGGGTTGGTGATGATGACAAACAAGTGGTGCAGTGGTTCCTTGACTCACCATGCTGACCGTGTTGCAGCAGAGGCACCAGGTCAAGCAGAGTGACGAGGGTCACATAGAGCCCCTGATAGTCCAGAGAGGGGTACTCTGAGAGTTGAGCGTCCCGGCTCTGCTGCCCCTGCCCCTGCCCCCCGCGGTCTGATGGGGCATCGCGCAGAACGCTGTAAAGGAGGGAGCGAGTAACTGTAGGGTTGATGGAACTGACTTGTGGTCTTAGAGATGGGGTGAGTGGGAATGGCACAGGAAAAAGACACATGGTCATAGGCACGGCCAAATTGGAAGCTTCCTGGTTCTCCTTCCTGCCTGTGCGGGACAGAATGCTGCTCCGGAGTGGGAGGGAGGGGAGGCAGGGGGAGGGGAGGGAGGGTAAGGAGGAGGGGGGGAACAAGGGAAAAAAAGAGACAACAAAGACACAAAGAAACAGCACATTACATTGAAATGGCACTACAGAGACAGCGTAAATAGAAATAAACAAACCCAGATAGACCCCACATAGGATGCAGTGTCTCACTATATTTCACTGTATCACTGAAGTGCATGGGCAAATTTTTCCCTGCTTTGTCTGTTCAGTGTGACTTTTTAAATTCATAGTGCATTGTTTTTTGACTTTCTCTGCACTATGGGAAACTGAGAACAAAAACAAAGAAAGAAAAAAACATGAGCAAGAACCTGCAATGATCACTGCATCTCATGCGTATCTGGTGACAGGGAGCAAAAATATAAAAAATGGCATGTTTTCAGTGGCAACCCCATACTTCTCCAAAAGGGTCAGCGCAAAGGACTGTCCCTCGATGGCTGACATCTTCCAATGCACAAAGGCCAATGGGCAATGTTATCTTTAATCAAAATGTCCTTGTATTTAGTGGGGCTGTCAAGGATGGGTGTGACAACAAATTGGATCGGGAAAATACAGAGGTGACACTCTTGAAACATGCGTCAGTAATAAACATGTGTGTGAGCTTAGATGAAGAGTTCCTTGGTCACAGCACATGTTTATTGCACCAGAGAAATAATGTCCGTATGCTTATGATACTGTAGCAGTATCATCAGGAGAAATAATGAGATCCAACAGGCATATGGATTCGGGTCTCTAAAATAAATGTAACAACTAATCTACGGTAGGGGAGAAACTATAATGACAAAGGAATAGGTTGTATGACTGGTAGCATTATGTTTGTGAGCTAATGGGTTGGGGTGGGTGGAGCGGGTGGACGTTTGTGTTTGCTGTCCCCTGGGGAAGGAGGTGGAGATACACCGTTGTTTTAGAGGAAAATGCAGGGACTCGTTGTGATCTCGTGCGAAGCTTATAGGGTGTGGGAAGGGGTGGAAGGGGCCAGAGAGCATTGCTCTTTGTACTGCACTTTTAAAGAGCTAAGCTGTTCTATCACACTAATGATTTGGAGGCATTTTCAGAGTTCAGATTATACACAGTAAAATCCTCAGTGTTTGGTACAAATGGGGTCCATTTGGTTATACTTATAACATTACAAATGGATAAATGAACACTGAGGACTTTACTGTGTAAATGCTGACGTATTCTTGTCTTTACCCATTTTTTAAGGGTCACTGATAGAGGCAGAGTTACAACATTTAGAGGGCCAGTGAGTGAGGGGATGTAAGTGAATAACTACATATAGAAGAAGTATTCGTTCATATAACATACTGTACATTATATGTGACATTAGGCCTAGAATGTTTTAACAGATAACCTGACATTCTGTGACTGATCCCCTTAAAATGACACTCTGTAGGATCAATGTCGATCCATGTTAATAAATAATGTTTCTCTGAAGAAACGTATGAAAGGTTACGCAACAATAGACTCAATATGGTAGACAACATCTTACAGAGTGTGATTTTTCACTGGCCAATTAGCATATGACAAACAGTGTTAATTTGAACAATGAACATCTGCACACAAGACACATATACACATAAACACGCACTCACCCACATTGGGGCACATGCACGAGCACACGCACACACACACACGCACACGCACACGCACACACACACACACACACACACACACACACACACACACACACACACACACACACACACACACGTATAAGCACACATAGAAACAAGCTACACACAAAACACATGTAGAAATGCACTGATCCAAACACATGACACACATGACTGTAAAATCCTGCTATCTCATTTGCTCTCCATGCAAATACACTTTGTCTAACTAATAATAACTATATCAATAACTCAAAGTAAATCGAAAACTCCCTAACATTTTCTCAATTACTATGAAACCAAATAATGTACTAAATACCAAATAATAGCCTACAACAGTGTGAGATGAGATCTCTAATGACATCATCCTTTCTAGCAGTGTGGTTACCTGCCTACAGTATTATCACAAATAGTTACACCTCTTTTATGATATGCTGGTAAACGTTTAAAACAATGTTTTTTAAGGAATACTGTACTCAAATCGCTAGCTTATGGTGCATTATGAATCAAATATCTATCTGGCCAATCCCATCCTCTGTCATCAAGGGTCACATTATTTACATGAATATATGACATAATTATGCTCACTTCACTTTTCAGCCTCACTAGTCCCACTCCACTACTAAATCTCTCTCTCCCTCTCTCTCTCCCTCTCTCTCTCTCTCTCTCTCTCTCTCTCTCTCTCTCTCCAATGTAAGTTAAACAGACTACACACCAGAAAACCAGCACTGGCCACAAAACAACGTGGGAAATTGACAACTCAGCATGTGTTGGGTGTTGGCTATCCCCCCTCTGACACAGATGTGTGACTGTACACTCATTGGGGTTAGGTTTAGGGTTAACATAGGGAAGAAACATAGGGTTTAGGGAACATAGACAGGATCCCTATATGCATGCATACCTGCATACCTGTATGCACCAAGAAAGCCATGGTGCACATTTTTAATTACAAGTAAATCAGACTTGTGTGACACTAGCCATCATAGTCAAAATAGTGAATTGAGGTAACACAGTGAATAACACTTTAAATGTTAGATGTTTACAGAAACAACAGTGGCCATCAGAGATGTGGCGATCCCACTGCAAAGCATGCAGTACACAGGATAGAGACGACGATTCCACAGCACGGAGCAATGTGACACATCAATGTATTGTTAGCTTGACAATCCGTTATTGTCTACATTGATCCTTGATAAGTGAAGCACCGACTTAGTAGAACAATGTTAGCTATGTGCTGAACCTTGCTAGCTCTCTAGAACGTATATGGTGATTATGTCTAATCAATGCACTAACTGTAAGTTGCTTTGGAAGAAAGCGTCAGCAGAGGCAGTAAAATGACACACACATCTAAATTGGATGCATTAAAAATGTCTGCTCTGTGGTTGCAGTAGGAAATAACATGCTGTTCCCTCCTCAGGCTTTCACAGCACTCACGGGACCAGGCTAAAACGCTCTCCAACCCACAGTGCCTGAGGGCCTGACCTCTGGCAGGGACAACACAGGCTTCCCCGGGGATATGTTCATAACAGCCAACCGCTGAATCAATAACAAACAGTGGATCATCTATCTGTCCTTGTGTTCAATACCATAACTTAATCCATATAGGATGTCTGCTTGAGTCTCTATAGCCTCGTCTGGATGGTCACAGGCTATACACGTGTTCTTGCACTTTTCACTTTTTGCAGCTAGGGTAGAGGGAGGATGGAGAGATTGGGAATTAGAAGAGAACCAGCACTCTAATGCTGCATTTCAGCATTTACTCAAATTGACAGAGGATGGAGACTGCCACTACACTATACTCTAAATTCACATCATGTGTTCATTTCATTCCTATCAAAACATCCTACCTTGGGCTAGTAAAGTAGAGGGTATACTATGATGGAAACTAAAAGTAAAACATTCTAGTCCATTACTTCACCTGTTGGCTCCAGCGCAGGGTACTTACCTGAGCAGGGTTTGGGAAAAGTATTTCAGTGTGTTTGCAATGTCTGTTCCAGAGGGCACAGGATAAATATTGTGTTGCACACGGTTGTGATACTCTTGCAAGTATCGTATCTTAGAAGCAACTAAACAAAATAAAGAGCAGAGTAACAAGCAAATCAACTGCGAGTGTGACCTTGCCCACACACAATACAATATATATTTTAATTGATTCTACAAGCTGAGACTTAAGGGCATTCAAAAATATGGGCAACATGTGGACACAATGTGTAAAAAGCGGCTTTGTAGTTCTTCACATCGTTGGTTGAATTAGCCACGGGTATAGCAGTGGTATCCATGTAACATGACTGTCTATTATCTACTGTAGTTAAGTCTGTAGTCTGCTCCCATGGCATCCTAGTTCTCTTACTTAAATAATAGCAGGTGACCTTTTAGCACAGCAGCTACCTAATAGGGCACAACAAGCCCAAGAGGCAACAGCAACATAAAGCTTAGACAAGCAAACGTCCGACCAAAAGGTCATTCATACAACAATCACCAATGTGCTTTTGAGCCAGGCAGGCACTCAAGTCGCAACCACTGCCAGTGGAGTTGTTCAGTGACTATTGTTACAACACAATGGCTGGACTGAGGAACTGTTCCTTAAGGTCACTGCCTTTAACTACTTTCTACCCGGTGTCCATATTTGGGCTATTTATAGGCAATAAAACATTTTGAATAGGTCTTAAGTGGTTAATCTGAAATCATATTTATTTATTCTGCCTAGTTAGTTATAGATGGGTTCAATACAAAAAGAGGTCAGTATTGTCCTATTTTGTGTGACTTGGGAATGCAGTAGTCTCTGACCTGTAAATGACTAAATACAAATATGCAGTTTCAACCTTTAAGCATACGAACTGGATACAGTTGGATGCTGCCAGCCTGCCACCCTTTTGATGTCAATTAATATTAGCCTATACATCTTGTAATGTAATACATATTTGTGTACAGCTTTCCCATGTCAATGCTCTAGATTTCCAAACCTTTGTAACTCACTTCATGTGATGCGAGTTAGGTTTACTAATACCATATGCCTGTATTGCTACTATGTTTAAAAAGAATCTAATAGTGAAGCCCTGTAGTTGAAATAGCAGATATCCTGATTTATTTGACCATAGAAACTTTTCGGTCATTTGAGTGGGAGATTCACACAGGAGCTTGTCCACTGTGGGCTACAATTACCAAATATAAATGAAAATGTCAAAGGCTGACAAATCTATTTTTAATCTCGATGGAGGAGCAGTCCACCTGTTCAATAGCAAAATACGCTGAGAAATCACCCTCCCTTGTCTGAAGCACAGAGATGTGTGAACAAAACCAGATTATTGATCAATCTAATGCCTCCATATTGTTCAGTGAAGAATGAGAATCTGTCAGCTCGACCTTGAGATCAATCTACCTAGCTTTTCAGACGCACTTTCATCTCGACGCGTCAATGAAACATGTGCTATATTATCCATTGTTGTCTTTGGTATATTTAATATTGTCCAGTGCCGCTAGAATCCAGCGCATGCATCCCCAGTCATCCTCTGCAGTGAGAGGAGAGGACGTGTTGCAACCTGCCTGCTTGGCAACCGTGCAACCAGGCACCAACCAAGGACAGCTCCCTCATCATACCGTTTGTTTCTTCATTTAGAAAATGTGTAGCTTCAAAATGATGCCGAGAGGAAAACACACAGAGGGTTGTACTTACACTGTTCTGCTTTCGTAGACATTTTGTAGATACTTCTGGAATCTTAAAACCGACACTGTCAATTGTTTTTTTCTTTTTCTTTCTCTCCCGGCGTTGTGTTTCCCTCGCCCTCACACAGTCGTGAAAAAGTGAATAGCCCCCCTCGCAGCGCACAGGATCGGGTTGATTGTACCACTTGTGCAACATTTGTTTAGCTTAGCAGTTTTATAAAGCTTTCGCGTAAATGAAAGGAAAACGCATTTTGTAGGCAAATTGGTGAAGTGTGGATTAAAAAAAATGCATGCGGAAAGAGAATTTTAGAACTGCATGGCAGCACTTTGGCAGCACTACACCTTGCCAAATGGACTGCTCCGGGTTTGACAAATTGTCATTCAAGAATTTGCTGTGAGCATTTCATCAGTCGATATTGAATTGATTGATTATAATGATGATAATGCTGCAGCTCAGCTGTGGTGCGTCGTTGAGCATTGTGTCAATGGCTAATTATGTTTTTCATTATATTTAGGCTATAAGGAACCAATGCAACAGATGGTTGCCAGATTTCCATTAGCTTAAAGATAGGGTAAGTAATATTTTTTTTCTTATTTTATTTTATTTTATTTATGTATTTATTTTTGTCGTTAAAAGCACTATATTCTGATAGTAGCACAATCATTACTAGCTAGGCTAGTGTTTGTTCAGTAACATGGGTCTCCCTGTCTCTCCAGCTCTTTAATAAAAGAAAATACATTTTTAGGTATAGGTGACAAGATTTCAGCCAATCAGGAGAGCACCCATTCACCAGCTTCATTTTGATTGCGACCGTAGGTCGCAGTTACTTTTACACACTCATACTATCCAAACCTCCACCAGCCGTCAGTCTGTCCGTCCGTCCTTCCTTCCTTCCCTCCGTCACGTCACTCGTCACACGTCACACTTTCCCCCTACTCATATCTCCGCCACTGTTGCCCCGATCCATGCCAAAATTTCCACACAAACTCCTTGCCTGCCAAACTACAACCTCCAAGGACCCCCGGAGCTCGGTCCCTGGGGGACCCCCAGGTGTAAAAAATGACCAAATGTGCAAAAATGACCACCCCAACGGGGCTGCTCACGGGGAATTCCCGGGGAACACCGACTCCTGGTGCTCCAGAACGGATGCAAAAGTGGTGGCGCCCCCAGTGGAGGACCCCCTCCACTGCAGCTCACATAAAATGCCTTAACTACACAGGAAGAATGGACGGGCGCTTGCAATGAAACACACAAAGTAACCAATTCCAATTCTTGGAGAGAATATCAGTGGAAAATAATAACTAGGTTTTTTAAAACCCCGTTACTGACTGCTAGAGCAGGCACCACGCCCACAAGTGAATGCTGGAGGCAATGTGGTGAACAGGTGGGAAATCATACACACATCTTTTGGACATGCCCCAAGCTAAGGCGGTTTTGGAACATAGTTTTTAACGACATTAATAGAGTGTTTGATACTCAATTACCACAAGATTTCAAGACAGCCATCTTAGGGATTATACCAACGGGCTTTGAAGGCAGGAAAAATATCTACCTCCTTCAAATACTATTAACAGCAGCCAAGAAAACCATTACAATCAACTGGCTGGGTGCACATCCACCAACTCATGATCAATGGCTGAGCAAAGTGAAAGAGATTAGAGACATGGAAAGAATCACCCATATGCTGAGGCTACAAAAGGAACAATACAATAAAAAGTGGGCGCCTTTTGCACGTATAGAGGTCTAGCAGGACACCCCTCCTCCCTTTCCTCCCCTTCCTACCCCCTCCCTTTTTCATTTCCCTTTGTTTGCTCATTTCTTTTTTTTTTTTTTTTGTTTTGTTGTCGTTGTTGTGTTGTATCATATATATTTTATGTTGTCTATATTAATGTACAGTATCCTATAATTTGTTATGTATTCCAGAAAATGTTTTGTGATGAATATTGATATAATAAAACAATAAGTTGCAAAAAAAAATATGCCTTAACTCGGGCTAGGAGCGACCGGGAGAGCCGGGGCCGGTACCTATTCGTCCGCCTCTGCGGCGCGGAGACCCCACCCCTCATTTCTCACATGGCCCTCTTCTAGCGCCACCAAGGCCGATTCTTGCAAAACACATTTTTGGACACTGCTCCTACAATCTTTGCCCTAAAATCACGCAAATCGCTGCACAGTATGTCTACACTCATCTCATCAACATGGATCTGTCCCATATAGCGCCACCTTCAGGCCGATTTTTTAAAACACATTTTTGGACACTGCTCCTACAGATTTTGCCCTAAAATCACGCAAATCGCTACACAGTATGTCTACACTCATGTCATCAACATGGATCTGTCCCATTTAGCGCCACCTTCAGGCCGATTTTTTTAAACACATTTTTGGGCACTGCTCCTACAGATTTTGCCCTAAAATCACACAAATCGCACAGTATCTCTACAGTCATGTAATCAAAATGCATCTGTCCCATTTAGCGCCACCATCAGGACGATTTTGGTAAAACAAACTTTTGGCCTATTTGTGGAGATAAGCGACCAACGGTCGCTTATCTCCCGATTAGGGAGTCTTACTGGTAGTGTTCCCGTTACATGTTCACTAATCAGTATCCTGATTCCTGACTGAGTTCTCTGTCATGATTAATTGGATAAAAGTCGTATCCCGACCTGAAAACAGTGAAAAGTGAAAATGCTTTTTCTGTTTACTAAAGAGCTGGAGAGACAGTGCATGGAGAACTGAACAAACACTAAGCAATGAGCAGTAGAGCAAAGAAATTTCACAGTGTTTGCTTGGGGTTCTGAAGGAAGCTTACTTAAAAACTTTTTTTTAAATCATATTTAGTTTTGGGTTAAATAAAATGCAATCAATTGAATACCCAAAAATCTCAGGTTAAAGATAAACACACACAGATTGTATAGCAATGCGAGACTGAAAACCAAGAGTCTTCCCAACAGACTGACTTGTGCCAAGAATCATTTGAGCTCCAGCTGATAAAGTAACAACATCCTGTCTCTGGAGTGCCAATGTTCTAAAATGTGCCTAAAATACATTTAGCAAAAACATCAAGTCAACATCATCATGTCGTCAAGTATAGCACACATATTATGTTAAATATACTGTAGTGTATAGACTACTACTGTGCTTTATTTTTACTCCATTGTTACAAAAATAACGTTATAGTTATGTTTGTTCTTCTTTCTTTCAGTTTTTTTGCTTCAAGAAACATTCTCAAAGATGTGCAGTTAGCATACAACCCTTAAGTCATCTAAATAATGTATTGTATATGTTTTATTCCTGTGTGCAGAACAGGATGCTGCAGAGCCATCAGGGCTGTGGAGGAGGTCTCTGACGGTAAGCTGGGATGTGATGCAGGACCCAGCCTGCTGGAGCCAAGAGCGTCACAGCAAACACCAACAAAGTGAAGAGAGACTCCTGTGCAAAAAACCAACAAATAAGGAAAACATGCCAGAACGGAAAAAGGAAAAACATAAATAGATACTAATGGGTATAACCGGAGTCCGTCGTGGCTCTTGTGTCATTGTGGGGAAAGCTTTCACTGAAACTAGTCAATCGACAAGTTCACAACGCTTCGCAGCGTGACGTGTTGTGAGCTTGTCGATCTGCTATTTTCTGTGAAAAGCCTTCCTCACAATAAGTGGTTAACATCAAATAAACAAGCACAGTCCTGGACCTATACACACGCATTGTAAAAGGGTGGAAAGAGGACTAGAATATCATACATCAAGTTGCTTGACCTGTAAATATGAATCAAGTAGAAATAAAATAGCCGACCTACAAGCTCACAACTGCGCTGCATCATGATCTTGTAGATCTCCTATTTTCACTACTTTTGGGCAACACTCTTGTATAACGATATTAGTACAAACACCCACACTGAAATATTTATGTTACAGCTTTCAATCAGCCAGTCCTCTTTTTACAATCCAGAGTATAGTAGGAAAATCCTGAGTGTTCATTTAATTCTGAGTGCCAGAATTAAATGAACACACAGGATTTTT
Source organism: Nannobrachium achirus (assembly GCF_963921795.1). Classification (NCBI taxonomy): domain Eukaryota; kingdom Metazoa; phylum Chordata; class Actinopteri; order Myctophiformes; family Myctophidae; genus Nannobrachium; species Nannobrachium achirus. The sequence goes on from NC_137827.1 coordinate 22,878,714, forward strand.
ACGGTATGGCTCTGCAGGATACTAGCTGTCTAAGAGAGAGAGAGAGAGAGAGAGAGAGAGAGAGAGAGAGAGAGAGAGAGTGTGTGTGTGTGTGTGTGTGTGTGTGTGTGTGTGTGTGTGTGTGTGTGTGTGTGTGTGTGTGTGTGTGTGTGTGTGTGTGTGTGTGTGTGTGTACATGTACTGTATGTGCGTTTGTGTGTGTAGCTAGCTAATCTTACAAACTGCTTGACCAGAGTGCCTACACTACTTTACTTTTGCTTCACATACTATGTGAAGAAAACAATATTATTGTATTTATTTATTATATATTTTTTGAAATATTTAACTTTAAGTTGATTCTAGAAGTCAGTGCGGGGCTCCAATCCAAATTTGGAATCAAATGTCATAGATATGTGTCATAAAATATCAAAAAATAAATACAGTATTTTCTGGACTATAAGGCGCACCTGACTATAAGGCGCACTGTCAATGAATGGTCTATTTTCAAACTGTTTTCATATATAAGGCGCACCTGACTATAAGGCGCACATAATAGACGCTACCGTTGCGTTATGCATCCAACAGATGGAGCTGTGCTAAAGGGAATGTCAATGTCAATGAATGATCCATATATAAGGCGCACTGGATTATAAGACGCACTGTAGTTTTTTTAGAAAATTAAAGGCTTTTAAGTGCGCCTTATAGTCCGGAAAATACGGTAGGTCTATATATTTTTATCTTAACCTTGAATGAGATCTTATCACATCATCCTACCCTCACATTCCATTGGTCTCATGGCACTATATGAATTATGCTTTACTACACAAAGAAATGATGTCCCTGCGTAGAACTCAGAACATAACAAAAAACCTCAGTCAGTATTTCACTTCCATCAGACAGAAGTCAGAGCTTGGCTACCACAACTCATGAATGAAATGAATAATAATGCAACGTGTGTGAGTTCCCTACATTAGAATCTGTGTAATCTGTACTGACCTCCATGACAAACTCTGTTGTGCTGTTTAGTGTTATAGTATAAGTCTATCTGGAGAGCCATGGGCGACAGTGACAATCAATTAATCTTAACATGGACATATCAGACCTTGACTGCAATTGTCTTATTTCTCCACAACAAACTCAGCTATTAAAATAAAATTGAGAATGATTTATTGGGGTAAATATTATTTACATGGGGCTTTAGAACAAGCTCAAAGTTGCTATGTGCAAGTACATCAACAGGTGATGTAACAGATAACACAAACGCATTATTACTGCCATGGGCTTTCACAGAATATTATTCAACCGACAATGTTCATTCAGTATAAGATAATCAACAGTGTTGTTTCCTACCACAGGGCCAATCTTGTCCTTTGGTGGTTTGCTGTAGATGTTTGATTTGTTATTCTGGTGAACATCCTTCATCTGCACCATAGACCTGGCAAGCATGGATCCCCTGAGAACAGAAAACATCCCTCTGCTTTGTTCTGGGTGCTGTGACAAAGTTACTCTCCTCTACTAGAAGACAGTCTTTCCTCTGAGAAGATATCTTCACATCCTGTGACATACTTGACTTCATCAAATTACCATCACTGTTCATGGGAGGAGTCACTTCCTGGGGTCCAAGATGACTGAGATAAACATTATAGTGACCAGACCCTCATCAGGAATAGAATTGCCTCCTCTAAGGCAATTATGTTTGATTTCCACTGCTTCAAGACAACACAACATTACACCATTCCAATATTTTGTTATATAATTATTCCTTAAACTACCGTCTGTCTATCATATTTGATTGTATTCTTATTTTAATATTATCCACATGACATTTCTGCCACCTGTGTTGTAACCTTTAATAATTACCAACACTAGACTTGTAAATTAATCTAGTGGAACATCAGACATTGCTCATCATATACTACTGTTGAAAACTTGTTTGATCAAATATCAAAAGAGGACATGAGGCCATTAAAAGAGAGCAAAAACAAACAGTACTGCAACAAAGAAAGTCATACCACAGCTAGATGTAATCTGCAACTGATGTCTCCCACAAGATGGAAGATCAAAGTGTAAACAGGGAGACTGGTTAGTGTACACCATCTTATCTACCATATAAGCTATTATGGAACATGACATTTGAACTGATGAGGGCCATGAATCTACCCACAGCAAAATCATCTGTTAAATTAAATCCATTATAACAAATATATTTTTTTGAAAGGTTAAATTAAGAATGTTACTGTGCACAGTTGAAATAGCTACATAAAACACAACCACACTTTGATAAATACATGGATTATGATATAGCCTAGACTGTATCAAATACATGTATTAAGGGTAAATAACAGACAGGCAACTGACTATAAATATGAAGATAGCCTGAAAGTTAATTCAGAATACTCCAAATTGATCTCTACTATGCTACACTAATTACATGCCATCAATGGATAAGTCTGAATCTTTTGTATTGTGTTGCCCTCGCATGGAAGTTGGTGGAACTACACTCAGTTGCACCTGGGCCAAACTTATCATTTTAGTTTTTACAATGAATGAATAGTCAAAATTGAACTCACAGAGAGAGCATGCCAATGAAAGTAAAATATTAGACTAATACAGTCAGCCGAACACGAATTTTGTTTTATTCATCAAAAGATCGTATTGATAACCATGTGTGTAAAGTAGCCTAGAAGGCAACTATAATGCAATGATGATTGTAGGCCTATCCAAAATCCAAACACAGACAGAAAACATTTTAGACATTAAGGCACAGAGCATAGATAGAGAAAAAGGAAATCAGTATAAAAGGACATTTGAATACAAGACAAATGCTACTCACCTTGATTGATTGATTGATTGATTGATTGATTGATTGATTGACTGACTGATTTGATTGAATACTTAATTAGAAGTTTGCATATGGCTATGAAAAGTAGACTACAGGCAGATACAATTAAGGTCTACTAGAGTGATTTAAACCACAAGAAAGCGCAATGGCTGGTTTGCATTGGGGTCCTTTTGAACTCAATTCATAAAACACTTACACCACTTGTCCTCAGGTCCAAGGACCCCCAGGGGCCTTGCCCTTGAAGGGTTAAAGGTCCCATTGGTGAGTGTACAAATAAATACACTTAAAGCATTGAGGCACCAGAGATTTAACCAGAGATTAAAGTAGGCCTATCACATGGGGGTCCGTGGCTGTATAAAGCAAGGCCAGTGATTCTCAAGTTCAACCATTTTAATTTCAAGGAAACTTAGTTTTATATGCATTATCTTAATTAGCTTACTCAGTGGTGAAAAGTAACTAAGTAGGCCAACATTTTCTTAAGTAGGCTACTGTAATTAAGTACACTGTGGAGGTACTTTTACGTTACTGGAGTATTTCCAGTTTTCAGTACTTTTACTCCTACTCCACTACATCTCAGAGGCAAATATTGTACTTTTACTCCACTACAATTATTTGAAAACTTTAGTTACTAGTTACTTTGTAGACTTTGATTATTATAACAAAACACACTAACCACTTCACGATTTTTATACATTTTGAACTTGAGAAATGGAACATTCTGCACAATAATATAGGCTACTTTTACTTTTGGTACTTTATAGGCTATGTTCAGTTGATGCCAAAACGTAGGCCTATATACTTTTACTCAAGTAGGCTACATTTTAATACGGGACCTCTACTTGCAACGGAGTATTTCTACATTGCAATATTGATAGTAAAACATTTGAGTACTTTTTCAACCACTGCCTTTACCTAACCTGTAGTGTACACATAATACATAAACAGCACTTCCGCTGACGCACCGCTAGAGGGCGCTCGCAAATGTGTTATTACCACATCATACCGTGCTTGTCGGGCCTCTTGGCCAGTCAGCACACAGCGCTGGGATAGGAGGCCATAACAAGCACCCAACCAACCAACCAGGCGTTGTGCTGCTATGGGGGAAATACCTAACCGAACCGAGGAGAACAAAAAACGCTTTTTAGTTTAAATTGTCGACAGAAAATACCGCAAATGTGCCGAAAAGTCGATGTAAGTGGGAATCACAACGGATCGGGAACGGGACCGTGGACGCTGACGTCGATCCGTGCGTAATGATTGGAGTTGGAAAAAGAAGGTGTTGAGCTGCATTTTTTTCTGCCTGCCAGGGACAACTTGAGTCGGCTGCTCCACTGGGTCACAACTACGGAAGCTACGAGAGCTAAAGCAGAGGAATAATGGATCGATCGCTGTCGAGTTTGTGGTAAATAATGTCCAAATACGCTTCCAACAGTTGTGTTTGGTGTCACTTGAAGTGAATCTTCTTCGCTGGGGTTGAAGTCACAGCGACACAACACGGATAGCCTACCTTTTAGCCAGGGCTATTAGGATATGCTACTAATTACAGGGCTCTGGGTGGATATTTTTTCGTGTGGCTGGGCTGTAACAAAATATGCGGACGACTCTTTGCATATTTTCGGGCTACAAAGCAAACACCCCACGTATTTGTTCTGATAATCACTTTTGATAGGGTTTGCGCCGTGTAACGACAGCCTACAAGAAGCCTATAAAGCAACAATAGCTCCGTGGCTACCAACAAAGCCTTTGCACATCATTGATTTTTATAAAAGCTGCATTCAGCACATTATAGGACCCGTTCCTTTCCAGTGGGCTCTGTGCATGATCGTATATTGTTTTGTGTAGCTGTTCAACATTAGCCTACATGTTGCTGGTTATTGCTACAGTGTCAAATAGTTGTTGATGGTTCATGCTATGGTAACAATGTATCCTGTTATATTCAACTTAAAGCTTATGTGAGGTGAACAATCCCCATTATGTATCAAGATCCAATCCAACATTCAATTCAACATTCAATGCAGGGAGACTACACATACTCCTCCTGGCTGTTTATAACACTTGGACATACTTTTAAGTAGCCTATTATGCGTTATGACTGCTTATTATTCAGCTATACTTTAGATGAGCTGTGTTGCCTATGATTTATGTGTTGTGACTCTGTTTTGTGAGCTCAATGAGTTTTAAGTCTTCAGTGTGTTTTTAGTCAATGTACATTTTGTCTTCAGGTTTCATCATTGTAATGGCGAGGAGCCATATGCAGTGTCCCCATAGGTGCTAATCCTTTGGTAATCTCACTGAAATTCTGTAAAGGCTCAGGATTCTGCAAGCCAAGCACTCCATTTAACAGGTACGCCCATTATTGCCTGCCTGTCTATAATGGCTTTGGGTGAATAGGTGTTTTGGCTGACTTTATGAACATTCAGTTTGTTCATTTCATCAGGTTGAGAATTTGCATAATGTCAGTGCTCCAGGGCCACATAATCACATGTAATTATTGCAGTTGCATAGTCAAAGAGAGTTCTAGAATGGCATCACGAAGGGCTGTGTGCTCACAAGTACTTGTCTTGTTGCAGTAGTTGTTTGAGCTGGACTTTGGCCTGAATGCTGTGTTTACACTGGCCAACTGGATAGAGAACTTTAACAAGACGCATTAGAGAGTTCACTTAAAACAGCCTCTCATCACTGTGTTCCGAGAACACATTCATTCCATTTGGAGGTGGACCTTCTGGCTGTGTTTGTATAGTCATTAAGAGAGGGTGTAATGTATGTATGTGCAGTTGTGCACTCTTGATGCCCCTGTTAATATCCCTTGGCAAGTTGACTGAGAGTGCTTCGTTCATTCTTGTCTATGAATTGTTACGTCATGTTTAGACCCAAAGGTCATGGTGCAGTGCACTATAAACTATTAAAGCACTGTTACCTTTCATTTCTTTGTTAGCCAACACTTATTTAAATGTACCAGTTTTGTGTAAGATGGTTGGAATAATTTGCATGCATTTTTTTCCCAGTGTTGTCATCATGAATTTCTCAGATTGTGAAATCTTGGCCAAATGTTGAGACATGTCATAGCATCTATGACAGGTGACTGAGGTCACAGGATGGCCACATGAAGTCTGGTCTAAGATTAATATTGGAGGCGGAGCCATGCCATTCCCATGTGGATCCTGAGTTACATGGTTCGATTTTGAACATGAATCCTATCGCAAGAAGACATTCTGATAATGCATGCATTTAGTGTTCACTGTTAACGGCTCTGGAAACATAAAACAACACGCTTTGGCTTGTTTGCGTACTAGGCTAGCTGGGCGTACTAGAACTACGTTCTATATGCCAGATTGACATGTCATCATCACAAAGAGGTAAAGGTAAAAATAAAAAAGAAAATCTGAAAAGTTGACCTTCAAGTTCAGTTACTTAAGCCGTATATATTTGTTGTACCATGAATAGAGAAACTAGCTGATCTGCTACTTTTTGTGGAATTTTCTTTTTTAAAAAGAAGAAGAAAAAACATTTGCCAAAAATAGGGATGCTGTGGTTAATGTGGTTCAGTTCTGTCTGATAATGCCATGGTTCACTGTCTGTGCTCATTGACACGGGTTAATCCAGAGGCTCACTGTCATGAGTCATCTGGTGACATACATTCACACTTGTGTTTCCTCTGTCGTTTTTTAGTGTTGATGTTTCCCAGTCCATTCTGATAGTTTCCTGTCCTTGTCCTGACAGAGACTGTAATCAGTTCAACTGCCGGATGCACTGTTAGACTGATTGGTCTGATTGGCAAGAGCATTGCAAAGCTAAGCAGTCTGGTTTTGCCCTAGAGTTTAGTCTTTCAGAGAAAATTGTGACATCATTATTATTTTAGAGGGTTTAATTTATTCCATTTTTGTTTCGGTACTTCATGGCCTATATTCCTCTTGCGCAACTTGCTGCAGAGACGGTGCACACACACATCAATACCTCTGAGGTCAGTCAGTTTTTAAATGTCCTGGTTTCTGATCCCTACCGCATTGCTCATTATGACCTTTTAGGAACGCTTATGATTGTATCAAATATCCAGTGTCGCACAGTCTATGATTACCACCCCAGCCAGTATTATTTCTACCTAGCTTGGTTGGCAAAGCAAGTAATGACAGACCGGTCCTTCCTACTGGTCATTTGACAGTTTATCTGACTGCAGAAATGTTTACAAAAGAGATTCTTCCAGGTAGGCTTATGTGAAAACACTGTGGCGATGGACTGAGTAGATTAGCTGTCCCGTGACTACCAAATGATTTTTAAGGCATTAGTTGGTAAGTCCTCTGCGGTTCTTTAGAAATTAAATTATTTCTTCCATTTTATGAAGGTCAAGGAATAAATCAATTAAGCCAATTTGTATTTGATCCAATGAGATATCATAAGCTGATAAGTTATAACATGATAATGATTAGGACTGAAATTCCCTGGTGGAGAATTTAGTGTAGCAGAAAGCAAAGGTAACAAGCCTTGTGTTTGTGAGAGACTTTAATGTCACTGTCTAATTTTAGGACGTAGCATTGTGGGATTCAAGAATTTTCTATATTTTGGCTGTGATACTGGCATGGTGACTGCAAAAACAAATGTCTCTGGTCTCCTAATAAATAAAAGTGAAAGGCTGTTGATTTCTTCATCGCCTCATTCATGGAATTTTCCATTTTAAATAGTCTAGAGAAGTCATAATTGAGAAGGATCCATAGTGGAGTTATTGGAACATATTGTCAGAAATGGTTCCCCCCATTTTAATTATTTAAACTAATTGAATGATTGTGAAATTAAAATACTCATTTGGATGGGCATTTCCTGGAACACCCCTCCCAAGATCCCTGGGGGAATGGGATCCCACTTTAACCCATTAAAACTGGGGCAGCATCTGTGTAATTTTAGATCAGGGCCCGTCTTCAACAGGGGGTCCGGGACCCCTAGGGGGTCCTCAGAGTTACTACAGGGGTCGCTCCAAATCTTTGTGTGATAGAAACCTTTTTTTACAGTTAAAGGGTTGGGTGTAGAGGGTAATAAGAGCAGACTAAGTACAGAGTGAAAGGTCAAGTTCACGAAAACACAAATTGACATGAATCCAAAAAAACAATAATGATTGTGCTGTCAAACGATTAAACTACAGTATATGGAATCTCTGAAAAGGTTGCTTCATCTCTCTCTCAGCTAAGGGGTCCTTGGCCTGAAAACAATGAAGACCCTGTTTTAGATTATAGCAACATAGGTTTTTCAGAAAACTCTTAGTATTTAGAACAGTGGTTTAGAACAGTGGTTCTCAAAAATAGCATATAGATACTGTATAGATAGATAGATACTGTGCATCTGCTATTTTTTTGAAACTTCTGGAGGGGGGGCACAAAACATTTGCAGATAGGGGTACAAATACATAATTTTGGGGGTCCTTGGCACGAGAAAGTTTGAGAACCTCTGATTTAGAAGGCATTTGTAGCTGTTCGATTAGTCTACAAGACTCTAGCTTAATCAAACGGTGTGACGCAAAACAATGTTGTTTGTATGACCTGGGTATTGATATTGAGATATTTCTTTGCATCCGTTTTAACTGTATCAAGTCGTTGTTAGGTCATCCCTATCAACGTTGCCGCTGTTAGCCTCATGCAAATTGCTGGTCGTGTTTGTTTATGTAGCTGAGCTATGGTGTGGGGCGATGGGCATTAGTGAAGATCTGATACGATCTGCACTGGGACTGAAGAAGGGCAAGGCTGAATTTAAGGCAGTGTGAACAGAAAGAACCCCAGATGCCTTCCTATTCCCTCTTTTCTAGCTGTGATGAAGAAATCCATATAAATGATTGATAAAGTGACTTGACTGTCATTTGAATAATACATCAGTCCTGTTACTCTGCCAAGCGTTTTTGTATGGTAATGTGCTGTGGGAGGCGGGAGATCGGTCTGTTATACCTCTGTAAGTGGCTGATTTAAATACAATGATCCACCCAAGTAAAGGCAAGGTGTGCGTTTTGATGGTGGCATCTCTGACTCTGTCTCTCACTGTATGTGTTCGTCTCTGTCTCTTTCACTGTGTGTCTGTCTCTAGTTGTGTGCGCGCAAGGAGGGTGCAGATCTGTGGGGGTAGGGAGTGAGTCTTTCTCCTGTCAGCTCTCATTAGAGACGCATACTCCAGCCAGGCTGGCCTCTGCCCTTCCCGTCTGTGGCATTGCCCTCCTCTGTTCTTGCCCTGAACTCAGAACAGCCACACACAGAGTTTCCAACTCACGGAAGCGGCTGGAATTATTCAGCATGATCGGAGAGATTATGTTACAAGATAATGTTGGACTCCTCTTATTGAACATTATGCTTTCTGCATCCTGCACTGCAGCTGAAGTGAAATTTGGTTCACAGTTCACACAGTTCGATGTGTGTTTTTAGCTCTGGTTCTTCTGTGTAGCAGAGAACCAGTGTGTTCGTGCTGTTCAACTGGTGTGATGGTTGCATTGTTTTTCATCCCCCATCATCTCTTTGTAAACAAGACTACACATCTCAAGGGGTTGCTTCTCTATCCTACATATTCAAATTAAATCTCCAATTTTGTCCAAATGAATTCCCTGTGAAGCTTGGCTTATTTATGCTAGCCTAATGAAATAAAGATCAACCAACGTGCGTGCGTGTGTGTGCGCGCGCACGCGTGTGTGTGAGTGAGGCTGTGGTTTTTCCATAGAGCCCTTGGGAGGTTGCAGTCAGTGCGGCTCTATGGGGGCAGACATTGTGATTTATTAGCATGGTGGGCAGGAAAAAAAAACTTGCAGTTTGAGATAAAGCAGATCTCCCATCACACCCCTGCTCTCAGTCTGGCCTCCCAGTAGAGAGACGAGAGGAGCTGTGCATGTGTATGTGACTGTTTAGATGTTAGGAATTAAGGGGATTAAGGTTTGGGTGAAATAGCTTTGTTTTTGCTTCGCAGAATGACAAATCGTGTCCACTAATCTGGTTAAGCAAGGTAAACCGATCTTTGTGCACACGCCACACACACACACACACACACACACACACACACACACACACACACACACACACACACACACACACACACACACAGGTGATCAATGAATCATGTCTGAAAAGCGTGAAACTTTTCTGTCAAACGAGCAACATCTCAGTCAGGTTTGAGCAGGTTTAGTAGAGTGTGTTTCAGGGTCAAGCCAGAGCTTGATCTGTAAAGAGAGATGTTGTGTGGGAGGTGGACCAGGAGTTATGTAGAGTGGGTGGTGCTAGGTCGTGCCTTCCTGCTCAGCTCGCCGTACATCTGCGTTAAATTTGTTGTTGCCTGCCAGTCAGTATTTCCTGAGGGCCAGGCAGAGGAAGTCTCTGTTAACTTAAGACACCGTGGAGTGGTGTTTGGAGGCTGAACAGAGACACACGCTCTTCCTCCTGATGAGCAGTGTCACATAAAAAAAGGAAGACTGAGAGAAAAATCTATTGCATAGATGAGGGGTCTTCAACGTTTTCAGGCCGAGGACCCCTTAGTTGAGAGAGAGATGAAGCAGGGACCCCCACAACCTTTTCATAGATTCCATATAATCGGTTGACAGCACAATCATTGTGTATTTTGGATTCATGTCCATTTGTGTTTTCAGATATTTAACCACTTGAACGGTCAATATAAAGTTGACCTTTCACTATGTACTTAGTCTGCTCTTTTTCCCCTCCACGCCAAACCTCTTTGCCAAAAATGGCCGATCTACAAGCTCACAACGCCTCACGTTGCGAGGCGTTGTAAGCTTGTAGATCTGCTATTTTTGGCTAATGTTCTCTGAATAAGGACACTAGTGTTCACATGGTTAATATAAAAAGGATAAGAAATGTTCTATCACACAAAGATTTGGAGGACCCCCTGTTAGGGTCAAGGAAGCTTTGATTCATGTTTGCAGTTGAAATCAATGCGGCTGAAACGATGTGAAAGCTAGTGGATACTATGCATTTAACTCGTTTTACCATCATTCACAGTAACAACCTCCTCCCCCCCCCCCACCCCCAAGAAAGAAAAAACAAAACCATGTCATCACATTGTAATCCTCACAGGGAGGTTACTCAACATTCAGCATTCAAGCACTCGGACTTAAAAACTACTCCTTTCTGTTTTGTCTTTCCCCTCCCTCTTTCATCTTCTTTCTCCCAGGTATGGCAAGCTGGGCTTGGGGCTCTGAAGAGGCTTCAGAGGACCAGCGCCTGAGCCACTGCGCAGACTGCTGAGGACTGGAATCTTTTGCCTGGGCAGAATGACTCAGCAGGAGGGGGGACCCCCAAACAGCAAGTGAAGAGAACTGAGGATGGGTGCCAATGGATCAAGCTATCCGCACTCATGCTCCCCTCGCATAGGGGGAAATGCACAGGCCCAGCAGACATTCATAGGTAGGTCATTGTATTGACACAATATGCTGTGATTTGAATCATTGGCTTGTGATGACTGAATGTCATCGGATGGCAGTTTTTTTTCATGAATGCATTTTCAATTAGTGCGTGATCGATAGATGCTCGCTTTACACGCATCGCCGTCAGTCAAACATTATTTTTTCCCCTGCCTATCACTTCGGTAACAAAAATCATGTGTGACTGATTTGCTTGACTGGAAATGTTCAAGCTGTATTCCATTAGATTTTTATTTTCTCTGGCGCTTCTCACAGGGAACTGCTCAACCATCGTCAAACTGCCTGTACCATTATTCCCAATCCAGATTCATATCCATCAATCTCTTTCGTTAATTCTCATTGGAGGCCCGAAAGTGTTATTGATGGCCATTTCTGAATGCCTCCCTGACGCCTGTATGTTTGTTCTGATGGTGTTAAGGCGTTTTAGAGAATGTCTGTTCAAAGTCTGGCTGTATACTGAGATTTTGGCGGAGCAATTATGTTTTCGTTATTAGATAGTAGAATGTGGAGAGACAGGATAACAGGTCAAGGAGAAGCGAGACGTATGAGACATGACGGAAGTCAGATTTAAACTCGGGTCCTTGCCACTCACAAGCAGCATGTGGTATGTGCACTAACTGCCTGAGCAACCAGGCAACCCCTATATTACTGAATTGAATTGCAACCAGGTGTGTTTGTAGATAAGTACAGTAAATGCAATCAGCATGTAACAGTGATGTGAAGCTAAATCAGAGTTAGCTTACCTTGTTAGTTCACGGTTGTTTGCCCAATAGGCCTTGTTGTTCTTTGCATTGTACAGTAACTGTTGATGAGATTGTGATAAAGGGTGCTAACAAGTTGTTGGGCTGGTAAGTAATAAGTGTCATGAGTCATGATACTAATGCTGTGTCTTTGTGTCCATAGGCTGCTTGTTAGAATCAGGTACTTTGTTATTTGCTCGACAAAAGTGTTGGGGGAGCATGTGAAAACACTGCTTGCTAATATTGTTTCGGTTGAACCTAGACAGAAAATGTTCACAGACAGCTTACACTTTCTGGTTTACTGTAGATTATGTGTCTCAGCTGCAAACAGCTAGGTGTAACAACCATTGCTGGATGCGATACAGTATTCAGATATTTTGATAAAAATTTATTATATGCTTTTATCACCAATTTGATCAAATTCTTGTATATTTATCACAATGGATGCTGTATGGTTTTTGAATTGTTTGTGATAGCTTGCCGATTGTAATGCAATTTAAGAGGCATACAACAGATGTCCACTAGAATCCATTTGGCACATGGCCCACTGACCATGTTAAAACCTGGCCTGTGGCCCTCTGTGCAAAAGAAAATGCATTTCTATAGCGCCTTTATCCAAAGTGCTTTACACATATTCACCTATTCACATACTGATGGTGGAAGCTGTCATCCAAAACCACCCCATCAGTTTCAGTGTCTTGTTCAAGGGCACTTCGACACAAAGCCAGGAATAGCCAGGGATTGAACCAGGAACCTCTCGGATCCCAAATGGCCAGTCAACCTCCTGAGCCATAACTGCCCCAAGAAATGTGGATGTTCCTGCTTTAGAGGCCATAATTGGATTTTAATCAATGACTGTTTACCAAGAAGTTAAATCAATTATTCAGATGTTTTTTTTCCCATGCTTGAAAATGTAGGTAGGAAAAATAAATTGCAGTCTGTGAGAGCTTTGAGGTTTGCTCTGGGCCATGGGGTTCCTTGGCCGAACTGTCCCAGGCTGGAGTCACAGTACACAGTCACAGTATTAGAATGATTACTATGTGGGTCATGGTGACAGAGAGAGAGAGGCAGGCTTCCTCTTGACGTAAGAGTCCCTCCTCTAATGCCAACAATGACTCAAGTCCATTGAGTGGCACAAAGCAGGACAAAGTTTTATATGACTTGATTGACTTGAGTTTGCTGATGTTTTTAGCAAAAAAGGAAACATGGAGATGTCTTGAATTTTCTGTTGAAATAGATCCACATGCTTTGGTAGCTGGGTCAGGGTAGTGTGTGTTTGCCCTGGCTTAGCTGGTCACACCACAGAGTGGTAGAAACAGATTGGGTTTCTACCAGTCAGTCCTGCAGACTAAACACCAGTCAGTGTGAAGATGTGTTAACATTATTAAATTCAACATCTAGCCACTTAAACATTCTATACTTAGAAATCGAATACTTTGTTGACTGGGGTGGTGCTGTACTTGGTCTGCTCTACGCCAAGCTCACAACGGGTCACAATGCTTGTAGATCCTCTGTTTTGAGAAAATGTTCCCCCAAGAATGAGTACGCTGGCCTAGGGTCAAATGGCTATAGAAGGCGGCTGTTATTAGGAAATTGCTTAGAGGACAATATCATGCAGCTGGACAATTATGAAAACATCATGCCACACATGTCTGGTGTAGACCATATGTAAAGCTTTTTGTTTGTCCAAGCACAACACAAAGCTAACCTTTACTTGTGTGTATGTGTTGCAGGGACCTCGTCCTACTCTCAACAGGGCTACGGCTGGGAGTCAAAGCTCTACAGCTTGGAACACAGCCATGAGCGTCCCACAGACAGGAAGAAGAAGAGCCTTGGCTTGGCCACTCTCAAGAGGAGGTTCATCAAACGGAGGAAGTCCAGCCGTTCGGCCGACCATGCTCGCCAGATGCGTGAACTCCTGTCAGGGTGGGACGTTCGCGACGCCAACGCCCTGGTGGAGGAATACGAGGGCACGGCTGCCCTCAAGGAGCTGAGCTTCCAGGCCAGCCTGGCACGGGCTGAGGCACCCAGCCTGCAGCGGAACCTGGCTGCCCTCTACCAGCACAAGTACTGCACCGACGTAGACCTCATCTTCCAGGACACGTGCTTCCCTGCCCACCGCGCCATCTTGGCGGCACGCTGCCCCTTTTTCAAGACGCTGCTGTCTTCCTCCCCGGGTTATGGAGCGGAGGTCCTCATGGACATTGCGACAGCGGGTATTGACGTCCCCATGTTCTCTGCCCTACTTCACTACTTGTACACCGGGGAGTTTGGCGTGAGCGGGGCGGAGGATGCCAGGCTGCAGAATGTGGATGTGTTGGTGCAGCTGAGCGAGGAGTTTGGAACGCCCAACTCCCTGGAGGCAGATATGAGGGGGCTGTTTGACTACATGTGTTACTACGATGCTCTACTCAGCTTCTCCTCAGACTCCGAGATGGCGGAGAGCTGTAACGGGGGAGGAGCCGGGGCGCCGGGGCCGGGAGGCAGCGTGGGGCCGAGTGGCCCGGACGAGGACCTGAGGGCCCACAAGGCGGTGCTCTCGGCACGCTCGCCTTTCTTCAGGAACCTCCTGCAGAGACGCATCCGCACAGGGGAGGAGATGACGGAGCGCACGCTGCAGACGCCCACGCGCATCGTGCTGGATGAGTCCATCATCCCACGGAAGTATGTGCGGGTTATCCTGCATTGCATGTACACGGACGCAGTGGAGCTGGGTCTGGTGCTGCGGGGCAGCCCGTCTGCAGGCAGCCTGGGGGAGGTGCAAGCCCTGGTGGCAGGGGGGAGAGGAGCCAGCACACGCACAGAGGAGGCTATGGAACTCTACCACATAGCTCTCTTCCTCGAGTTCAGCATGCTGGCTCAGGGTAAGACACACACACACACACACACACACACACACACACACACACACACACACGCACACACGCACACACGCACACAGACACACGGCCTATCAGTGACACTCTTGGTGCACATTACAGCCTCAGGGTTCCGTTTTAGTTAATCTCAGCATCCTTTCATAATCTGTCTGCTGTATTGGGGCTGAATTCTAGGACGGTTTCAGCTGCTAGGCAGAATGCTGCATTGCATTAAATCCTCTAAACCAGTCTTGATAATGTGGATAAATGCCTGAATCACAAATGTAAAAAAAAAAACATCAGGCTGTCATGTTAACTGCTGCTCTGTGATTTCAACCCGACAATGTGAGTTGGATGGATAGCCTCATAAAGGCCTCAGTTTTTCTCTAAACACATTATGGGCTATAGCATGGCTCTGGCAAGTTTTCCTGCCTCCCTCCATAAGGTTCATATATTCTATTTTGTGGCGTTGACCCATTCCCTTGATGTTCTCCCATCTCATAAAAGTGGATTGTGCAAATTGTATCTTGACATATGTCTGCAGACCAGGCCGGTGTAAATGGAAAACAGCATGGCTGATTGTGACGGGTGTCACAGCAGTGGGTGCCAGTAATAGATTGATATAGGCAGGAAGGGTTTGTCCATGTCTCCAGCGGCAGACAGCTTATATTGATACACGCAGCTCCCGTCAAGACTTCATCAGTGATCTATCCATCATGATGTTGATATGGCTGCTGTCACTGTGGGGCTTGAAGAATGACCCCTAGGAGGACAGCAAAGGTTACAGCCAGGAATTAGCCTACTGTATGTGAGTTGCCTTCATTTGCTCCTCCTTAATTTGCTCCTCCAAAGAGATATATTTGAAAACCATGTAGCTTCTTGTGCATGCTTGAGATATGCTTGAGATACATTTGCCCTATCGTCAGATTCAACTCCTGTCCCTTCCTAAAAGGAATTGGATCCGTACAATGAATACAATGAATCTGAATATCAATCAGAATAACCTTTTAGAATATTGGTTAATCTGCTTCACATACAGGCACATGTACCAAAAGGTCCATGCATGTGTTCTGACTGCAAGGTGGAGCTCAGAGGGGTCTCTTATCACATCCTTTGCCCACACTCTCTGTCACACAGTGGTGAGGATTAACTGACATGCACGCCAGATAACGACCATTACCATGTATCCTAAGACAGGAAGGCACAGGTATACAGTGGTGGTGATGAACATGGAATGAATGCGTTAATAAAAACATGATAGTTATAAATATGTATTTACTAGTAAGACACCTCAGGGCGACATGCGACCTTTCCCTAAAGGGCGAGGTCGCGCCAATTCTTGGCCATCTGGCCAGTGATGTATATCGACCAGTTGCACCAGACCCTGCATGATAAAAAAACAATGTGATGTCAGCACATGCCCATATATGGGCATTCCCAGATATGCGCTTAATATTGATGACATCGGGAGTCGGGACAGGGATCTCCATATATGGGCGTAAAACGGACAAGGACGTAATTAATTTGCCAGTGTAGTGTAACTCGTGA